>NC_137454.1:71477728-71685228 GCF_964235325.1 Thermobia domestica
TGGAGTAGTGTTGATGTTTTCCGCTAATTTTGAATGTATATACATAACGTTTTAATAAGTATCTGGAACCAAGTACTACATTATTATGAATTTTCATATTTTGGCTCTCAGTTCGGTTTTTTTTTTCATAACCACGGTACATTTGGCGTCGAGTATCGTGAAAGGCACCACTTATCACTGTAGCGCATAAAACATTACGTCTTTAATGGGCTCAAGAATACAGATACTGGACTGTACCAGATTGGATTTATTTATTTGTACACATTTCTGAGATTTACAGACAACTATGGCCTTATGCTTATCATGTGTGAGGGATGAGATTCCTCAGTGAACACACTACCTGGGGAAAAGGGGAATTAAGAAAGGAATGGAAAAGGAAGAAATCGTTCTGGAAGCTATATGTTAGGTGCCATCTCGATGTTTATGTGGTGTGAATGAGGAAACCCCAGGAAATACCTCGCACGCGATAGCTGGCCTAAAAAATCTTTTACACCTTTTCGGCCGAATGTTCCCACCGGCAATCGAACCCAGAACCGCTCGCACCAGTAGCAGATTGGAGACATGTAGTGTGGTTCGATAATTCGTGTTTTTGTCTTTATTCCAATGATGCAAGGCAACGAGTAATCAATAAAATATGTCACCCGAAGTGTTTGGTTCTGTAAGCTGGAGAAGGTTCTGTGTTAGTGTAGGGAGGTTTTCGGCACCATGACTTAGGCCCACTCATGTAGATGAATGTAAAGATAAAGCAGCATGTTAATTTGAACATTCTCAGTGATCGGGTGTTGCCATTCTCCAATATTTTTTTTTTCTTGACAAATAAGTAGTGGACGCTCCTATCTTCCAACGTGATAGGCCTCAGAGAGTTACGCGGCGTAAAACATTGAAACAGACTATTGTACAGCACTTGGTCTGGCATGCAAGGTTACCAGATTTAAATGGAATTGAAACTCTGTGGGACTCTTTGCGTACATGGTGAGATGCAAAAATAGCATCGTCATCTATAGTGGACGTACGATTTTTGAAACACATGTTCTCGGTTTCGATTTTCTCTGTCTGTTTCTCCATCTGTTTTCTGTTTCTGTCTGTCTGTCTGTTTCTGTCCGTGTCCATCATAATTGAATTATTATTATTAAGGAAGAGTGAAATCATTTAGTTTAATCCGTTGAGCCAGTTGGCCAAGTAATATCACGGAAGTGAAAGCAATTAATTGAGAAGCAATACTCGAAGTAGAAACAAAGTTCCCAAGTGTTGTGCCTGAAATTTTCATGCAAAAAGTTCGTACTTCCTTTGCGTTTGCTCGAGGAAGAGAATCATAGTCTATCGTTTGTACATAATGAGTATTTGAAGGTATCAATTCATAGTGAAATACAAGCGATTCTATCGAACATTGTTCTACTCAGTATGGAGATCTCTCGCCATCTGCAACAATGCTTTCATGCGGGCTGCTGACATTTTCCGAGACTACTAAATATTTTTGAAAAACTAATAATTTTTCTTTTGCCCGTTTTTCGTAAGTGGAAAGAGGTAATAAAATGTAACTTACTACAATAATAGATAATGTTATTCTACACCCGAAAATACGAATCGGAAGAATTTTCAGTGTTGCCATCCATAGAAATTACAGTGTGACCAGAATTTGAATTACTCAAAAATCTAGATAAAGGCAGCGACTAGAAAAATGAACTCAACGGTAATTGATGACTTATCATGCTGTCTACCTTTCTTGTTTACTACTTTTTAAAAAATGTTTCTACTTATTTTGTAATAACTTATTTATTTTGTAATAATTTATGTAAGTTTTATAAAATAAATAGAAATGTTATTTAAAAAGTAGTAAACAAGAAAGGTAGACAGCATGATAAGTCATCAATTACCGTTGAGTTCATTTTTGTAGTCGCTGCCTTTACCTAGATTTTTGAGTAATTCAAATTATGGTTATACTGTAATTTCTATGGATGGCAACACTAAAAATTCTTCCGATTCGTATTTTCGGGTGTAGAATAACATTATCTATTATTGTAGTAAGTTACATTTCATTACCTCTTTCCACTTATGAAAAATTGGGAAAAGAAAAATTATTAGTTTTTCAAAAATATTTAGTAGTCTGCCGCCTTAAGAAAGCTGAAGATTATACATTGTATGCTGTATTAAATGGAACGTTTCATTCTATGACTCATTGAAATTAATAAAGTTTTTACAAGTTTCTCTAATCTCTTAGATGTTCCTCAGGTACAATACGTGTCATCCTGTACGAGCCGTGGGCTGTAGTACAAAAGTGAAACAAATTAATTCTAAAGGATAAGTTATTTCCTTAAATAAATAACATCAATAAAAATAAAAAAATGTAGGCAATGTCTTTGTAGACTTCTCTGTCCCCATGAAAGCTGTCGAGTGTTGTTTGAGTAATGGGCGAGGTGCAGAGAAGCATAAAGCAAAAAGAGCTGGAATTATTATTCAGGGTGGTAGAAGTGGCTATTGATTAACAGGGCGGGGGCTCTACTCTTCGTTTGGCGGATGAGCTGCAGTGGAGGAGGCTGGGTGTAGAGGGTTGAAGGGGGGGGGGGGAAAGGTGTTAGCAACGAATGGTCTTGCAAACTTTAAATGTTAAAGGTAACAAAATTGTATGCACGAGTACAGGATACATCCGAAAATGTGAACACAAAGTAAAACGAGAATTTGTAGTTCATATGGAATATGCTGTATAGAGAGGATTTCGAACTACGTGGTCAAAATTTCATTATTGATTGACTGATACTTCTTCGGTATTTATGCAACTTCAAGATTATGAAGAACTGGACGTTGTAACGATAACTTGTAGAAATATGTATATGTTATTAAGGATAATGGTCTATATCTCATGGTCTCATTTCCTATGGACTGTATCGTATGGTATCATTGCTTTTTTTTTTTTTTTTATGACTAAACATGCAGAAACTTGTTCTTTCTGGATAGTTCTATATAGCAGGAGAGAAAGCCACAGTGGATATAAGTTTATTAATAAAGAAGATTAATTATAAAAATAATAAGTTAAATGCAGAAAATCCACGAAAAATGCAGTAGTTCAAATAAATTCGATTTCTTATGGTATCATTTGAACGGTTGGTATATAAATTATCTTTGAAATATTTCTATAATTTAAATATTATGAACTCAGGTCTTATTACAGTTTACGTGCCAACTTTGCAAGTGAAATGTTGCTGCATGACGATGGACGATTTTCTGGATCGTGTCGTCTTCAGTGATGAATCGACATTTCACCTAAATGGCAATGTGAACACTTATAATGTTCGCATCTGGAGATCAGCAAATCCCCACAAGATTGTACAGTTGCAACGAGACTCTCCTAAACTGATTGTTTTGTGTCACATCTCGGCAGAAAGTTTATGGTCCTTTCTCGCCTATCGACTCAACGTGTGCCGCGTGAGGAATGGTGCTGACATTGAACACTTGTAGCAAAAACTGTTTGAGTTGCTCTTCCATCCATTTGATGTATTATTTATAAGTGTACGTTAAATGTAATAAATACTACAAAGCATTAAAACCCCGATATTCATTTTGAAACACTCTGTAGATCATTAAATGTACTGTATACTGCCATCTGGCTAGCAATCAGAATGACAATCTTGATCAGCATACACTTCAGTATCACTTTCATCCTAATAAGTGGTATAGTTGTTGAACATCAATTTTTAGTTTGACAAAAAAGTTTTCTCAAAACCTGAGCATGAGGATTTACACTCACTCGTATAATTTATTCAGCTTAATCAGGGGGTAAAAGTGAGGGGGAATGCAGAGGGACGCCGTTTAGCGTCCCTCCACTTCCTAAAATTACAAGGGCAAAAATAATCACAGGAGACGGTGTGAAGTCATGCGTACCCTACCTTTTCAATTCCATTTTTGTCCCTGAGTTTAATAAGAGCTATAGATCGGTATATCTTTCATCTTTGGACATTTTTTCCTATTAAACGCTAATTACATTGTAGAATGTTTACTTTATTAGTTATTTTATTATTAAATTATCCTTTTATTTATTTTTTTAAAAAAGTAACTTTGATAATATATTAATTTAATTGTTCTTTTGTTTTGTTTACAGAAAAACATCTTCAAATATCGTAACATTTTGAAACGAACTACAAGGCCAGAAGTAATCCTAAAGGAACTTAAGGTAAGAAAGAGCAGATTTAATTATCTCTTCTTTTGTGCCTGCCATTTTCTTATTATTTAATTATATTGAAAGTTTTCTTCTCTTTATTATTATTATTATTCCCTGGAAACACATTCAATATATTATTTTCTCTCTTGATGAAGAAATTATATTAACAAGGGACCAAGGACGAAGCTCAAATTGAGAAAGGTTGGTTGGAAACAACCAAGAAATTTGATACTTGACGACAAACAAGATGCTAATTAGCGCGTGCTTGTGTGCAAGAAACATGATAAGGGAAGATGGTCTCTTATTGAAACTGTTTTGGGTTCAATCAAAGTCAGTTGTCTGTCTCCTTTACAGTGTTTCTTAAGGTCTTGTCTTTGCGAATAACAAAAACAATAAGCATTAGTTATAGGCATATTAAATTTCTGTAATTAATGTATTGACCTTACAGTTAATTGTGCTTGTGAACACAGGGTGTTACAAAAATGTGTCATAATATTTTGAAACAGATTTCTGCCATTAAAATAAGACAAAAAAGTCCTCTTACATATTGTAGAATTTAGCGTCATGTAAGAGTGACAGGGTTGCCAACTTGGAATCGAAAATCGAATCGTGACAATTTTAACGGAACAGAAAGCTGTGTACATATTTTGGGAGGTGATTCGTAACATCAAAAGAAGATAAAAAGCCCTCTTGCATATTGTTGAATTCCTCATCGTGTAAGGGTAACAGGGGTGCCAACTTAGAATCGAAAATCGAATCGGGACAATTTCAACGGAACAGAAAGATATGTACATATTTCGGGAGGTGATTAGTAACATCAAACGAAGACAAAAAGGCCTCTTGCGTGATGTCGAATTCTGCGTCGTGTACGAGTGACCGGGGTGCCAACTTGGAAGCGAAACTCCAATCGTGACAATTGGAACGGAATGGAACAATGGACACATCAATGCACCATTTGTCTTCTTTCGATGTGACGAATCACCTCTTGAAGTACGTGCACATCTTTCTGTTCCGTTCCAATTGTCACGATCCGATTTTCGATTCCAAGTTGGCACTCCTGCCACTCTTACACGACGCGGAATTTAACAACATGCAAGAGGACGTTTGTATTCTTTTGATGTGACGAATCACTTCCCGAAGTATGTGCGCAACTTTCTGTTACGTTGCAATTGTCGCGATTCGATTTTGACTCCAAGTTGGCAACCTTGTCACCAGTGGCGGATCCAGGGGGGGGGGGGGCGATCGTCCCCCAGAAGAGGAAACTTTTTTATTTTTATATATAAATAAAACTCTCCCAGAGTTTGAAACTGTTAAAAGTAGTTCTAAGTAGCAGTATGACAACCCACCGCCCCCCCCCAGAAGTCGATCCTGGATGCGCCCCTGCTTGTCACTCTTACATGACGCGAAATTCGACAATGTGCAATTGACTTTGATGTAAGGATTGTCATTGTTCCAAAAATATTGTGACACATTTTTGTAACACCTTGTATATGTGTTTTATTGTACAGCGATTGGATTTTGCACTGCTACAGTTAAGAAAGACGCACAATTGGTCTCTGGGGGAAAGATGTATACTTTGACCTACGATGTTTATACACAAAACTCTCCTATAGTCTTTAGGGCCATTTTCATAATTGTATTTCAATGAGGATAATATTTCAGTTGTCTCAGTTTTCAACGAAAAGAGCGATATATTGTAACTAAATTTTGTTGTTTGAAGTTTGGAGTGAAAACTCGGATGAAATTTTTATTGATCTTGTATGTATGTAATCACATTTTTTTTTTTTTTTAAGTGTTACTTAGTTCTTAGCGTTTCTTCATGAAATTGTTTACTCAGATAGACAATTCCATAAACAACTAACTAACTAACTAACTAACTCTATGGCCTATGGAACCCGGAGGTTCAGTGCCGCGTTCACAAAAGCTCTCCACTGACTTCTATCCTTAGCTAATTGCATCCAGTTTCTACTTTGTATTCCTATCTCTGCGAGATCCATCTTAATATTGTCCTCCCATCTGCGTCTAGGTCTTCCTAATGGTCGTTTTCCTATGGGTCTACCAGTCAAGACTTTGAAAGCGTTTCTACCTTCTTCCATTCTAGCTACATGACCTGCCCACCTAAGCCTCCTAGACTTGACGACCCTAACAATGTTGGGTAAACCGTATAAACTATGTAGTTTCTCGTTATGAAGCTTCCGCCATTCCCCATTCTCGTTCCTCTTGGGTCCGAATATTCTTCTCAGGATCCTGTTCTCAAATATTTTCAGTCTATGTTCTTCCCTCAGAGTAAGCGACCATGTTTCACAACCATACAGAACAACAGGCATGATTATCGTTTTATATATTTTAAGCTTCAAATTCCTCGACAGAATTCGCGACGACAAGAGATTTTGAACCGAATAGTAACACGAATTCCCTGCTTTTAGTCGACATTTAATTTCTTCGTGAATATGATTTTCGTCTGTTAATATTGATCCTAAATATTTGAAAGTATCCACTTTATCAAAAGCATTATTTAATATTTTAACGCCTCCACAAGTTGCCGTATTACGGTCCCGACGTACTTCCATGTATTTAGTTTTCTCTGCATTTACTTCTAAACCCATGTCCCTGCAAGCGTTTAATAAGATCTCTGCATTTATTTCTACTGTTCTCCTATCATCCCCTATTAAATTTACATCATCAGCATATGCCATAACCTGGTGAATGCCGTTCAACTCTAGGTCCTGGTTGCTATCTTTGATTTTCCTTATGGCGTATTCCAGCACAAAGTTAAATAATAATGGCGACAACGCACCTCCTTGTTTCAGGCCATTTTCGACGTGGAAGCTCGTGGACAAAAAATTTTCCTACTCGGACTTTACTTTGGGATTCACTTAAACATATCTTAATTAATCTAATTAGCTTTCTCGGTATTCCAAGTTCTGTAAGAACGTTGTATAGTGTTTCTCTCCTAACCGAGTCGTAAGCCTTTCTAAAATCAATAAATAGTTGATGTACCGGGGTATTGTATTCCCACTTCTTTTCGAGTATTTGGCGAATGGTAAATATTTGGTCGATAGTTGATCGATTTCGTCTAAATCAGCACTGATAATCTCCAATAATTTCATCTGCGTATGGGGTCAATCTTGCTAACAGAATATTTGAAAGGATTTTATAGGATGTTGACAGAAGAGAAATGCCTCGATAATTATTACAGTCAGTTTTGTCGCCTTTCTTGTGAATTGGAACAATGATTGATTCTTTCCACTCTTGTGGCAATTCTTCCTTGTTCCAGATAAGGAGGATGAGTTTGTGTATCTTGTTCCACAATTTTTCGCCTCCAGCTAAAATTAACTCAGCCGGAATTTCATCTACACCCGGAGATTTGTGTTTCTTCAATTTCTTTATAGCGGTTTCCACTTCTATTCGATTGAGTACTGGAATATACGGTTCTGCGGTGTGTATCTCCTTTTCTCCACGCACATTAGTTTTTGGCTGCGTGTTCAGCAAATCGTCAAAGAAATCTTTCCATCTATTTAAGAGGCTATCCGTATCGGTGAGAACTGTTCCGTCAGATTTCTTTAATATATAAGCACGAGGTTGATAGCCTTTCTTAAATTCGCTGATCCCCTTATACATGTCCCGAATATTTTTATTTTTACTATTATCTTCAAGTTCCTTAATTTTAGCTTTCAAAAAATCCCGTTTCTTTGTTCTAAAAGTTTTGGAAGTTTCCCGCCTGATATCTGCGAAATTTTGTGTAGTTGTTTCATTCGGATTTTGTAGCCACCGTAGTTTTGCCTGTTTTCTCTTCTCTGCTAGTTTAATGCATTCTTGGTCGAACCATGGTTTGTTCCTACGCATTTCCGCGTGTCCCAATTTTTCTATTGCTGTGCTATCTCTAATTTCAATCCAAATATCCCCAACACTAGTGCACTCCGAGTCTTCTAAAACCGCGAATCTATTCGAAACTTCAATCTGGTATTCCTCTCTTACCTGGCTCTCTTCTAATTTCTTTAAATTAAATCTCTCCGTTTTCGGATATTGAATATTACCTTTATTCAACGATAATCTCTCCCGTATTATCGCTACTACCAGGTAGTGATCAGTGTCACAATCAGCCCCTCTAAACGACCGGGCGTTAATTATGCTAGATTGTCTTCTTCTATCTACTAAAACGTGATCAATTTGATTATGTGTTTTTCCGTCTGGTGATGTCCAAGTGTATTTATGAACGTCGCGATGTGGGAATTTTGTACTCTTCACGATTAGGTTTCTGGATGTTGCAAAGTTCACGAGTCTAACACCGTTGTCATTACTTTCCTTATGGAAACTTTCGTTCCCTATAATCGGTTTGAAAATATCCTCTCGTCCTACCTTCGCATTGAAATCCCCTAATAGAATCTTCATATGGTATCGCGGGAGTTGGTCAAATATCCGTTCCACTTCTTCGTAAAAAACTATCTTTTATATCGTCACCCTTATCTTCAGTTGGAGCATGTACATTTAAAACAATAATATCACACCACCGTCCCTTAAGAGTAATAAAAGAAAGTCTGTCAGTAACAAATTCAACCCGTTTAATTGCTGGTAATATTCGTTTGTGAACGAAAAACCCTGTTCCTAACTGGTGATTTTTATTTCCTTCCCCGTAAAAGAACGTAAAATTTCCGGAATTCTCAGATCCATTTCCTTCCCACCTAACTTCCTGAACTCCTACTAAGTCCATCCTGTATTTCTCTAACTCACTCGTTACAGATTTTAACGCGCCTGCCCTATAAAGACTTCTAATATTCCATGTTTCAAATCTCATGTCCATTTTCTTTTGCTGATGTCGCGCCAAGTTATCAGTCCTTGTCCGAGGCTTTTGTGAATGTTTCTGAACAAGTACCTTTTTTTTTTTTTTTTTTACAGGATGAGGGTGTTAGCCTTACCCAAACCCCCAAGCTGGAGGACCACTCCTAGTCGTCTGTCCGCGACTGCTTATTCAGTATATTCGCAGCTAACCTCTATATCTAGAGGCCTTCTCCTCGATCCGCAACCTGAGGACGCGCCATGCCGTGGTGACAGGAACCCACGTTCCATAAACAACTAACTACAATAAATCAGTGGTGTACATTTAACCCCTGTCCTTTAGCAACATATTATGAAAAAATAAACCTTTAATCTGTTATGAGATGTAGAGAAAAATATTGCTTGTCCTGAAAAGAAATGAACTCGAGTTCTCGAACCCCTTTTGATGAAATTCCGTTTATAGCACTTAAATTTCTCGTTCTGGCCGTAATGGATTTAGTGACCTTTATCTATCTGAAATGTATAATAATTCAACGTTCCACGGTGACGATCTTAATTTAGAAGAGATTGATAGTTAGTGAAAATGAATGATTATAAAGCAATTGATGAAATGCAAATGTGGAAGGAAACGGGAGAATCCAGAGAAAAACCCACGGACACGGTGTTGTCTACCTCAAATTTACCTGACCTGGATCAAACCAGGTCCTTTGCCTATCTCTGCAATGTACCAAAGCCTGAAGCAATAAAATTTGATGGTTGATGCAGGAAGATTACGTACACTGGTCTGTACTCTTAGAATCTTAGTCTCTTGAAATGAATTTAATTCTATGTTCTCTACAGAGAATACTTCCAGTTAAGTAATCATACTAAGAAATAGCTTTCTATGAGATTTAACTTTGTTACGTGACGTCCACTTCTCAGGTAATTCTGTGTTGGTAAGGATGAACATGATACAAGTGAATATTTTAATCCAAAACTGATACTGAAGATGTAGGTATTGCGGCAGAATACTTTATGCTTGTTATCTTTGAAGCAATATTGAATTTAAATAGAATGTTGCATTAAATATTTTATCATCATTATCATGGTATTCTGCCATTATTGGCAAACCACTTACCATAAACTGAGAAGCTTCCATGCGATACGGCATTCAAGTGACTATTCCATCTTTATGGTGGGCGCGGTGGCTCAGTGGTAGAGCGTTCACCTCCGGTGCTTGGGGTCCCTGGTTCGATTCCAGCTCGCGCCGTGTGGACTTTGTGGTGGACAAACACCGTGCTCGTAGGTTTTCTCGGGGTTCTCCCGTTTCCTCCCACTTTCTTCATTTCACTCATCTTTCATCATCACCGTCTCCTTTAGCCTCACCGGCATAATCGTGGGACGTAAAACTTAAGGATTTCATTTCATTTTTTTACTCCATCTTTACATACGAATTTTCTCTTTTACTACCGTCCGTCAACTGTAACTCTTGCGTTTTCCTGCCACCATACTTTCCAGCACGTCCTTCATAATATAAGTCCTTCTCAGATAATTTGGCAACTTTTTTTTTTTACTATTTCTAAAACTTCCTGATTGGTTTCCCGTTCGATCTAACTATTTTTTTTTTTTCATTCGTCTCCACACGTACATTTCTTGAGCTTCCAATCTTGTGTAATGTCTATGTTTCTTCGTCATTGAGAACAATACTTTTCAAACCGAAACATTTAAGAACCTTCAATGAAGACTATGGAACCCTAAAATTGAATACGACTCAGCATCGTACACGTCTAATCTTTTCAGATTGATGAAGTGTTTGATACAATATGTCATTGAAAACACAATTGTGTCTAAATGGCCTAAAAGGTCATAATCATAAAAATTCTGTTGGGACCGCGGATGCGCGTAAGGAAAGTCATCACGAAAAGCACAGGTAGGAATGAATCAAAATTAATCGAAATATTCAAATGAATCTTACAACGAGATTGTATACCTGATCTATAAATTACTTCCATTTTTAATTGTAGCTATTTTGGGCAACGGTGTTTAAAAGTGCACAGAGATAGATTGATGTTCATGTAATGGTAGTGGGTATAACTATAGATAATAGTTTGTTTCGTGTTGCTATGACAACATAAAGATTATTATTCATGGAATTTTGAGAATAAAAGTTAGTTATTCTATACATTTGACGAGCCTAATTTCTAAGATATGCAATTGTTAGTTTTTGCAATTAAGTGTATAAATTAAAGTACCGAATCGTGTTGAACTGTGGGCAAAATATATGTAACAAAAGGAAATATTAAATAACGTTATATATATTTAGATGGTGTTTTCCGCCAAGGAACCTTGAGATTTGTGTGAAGTAAAGTAAGCAAACTCATAAATGTCATCACGGAGTACACTTTACTGCGAAGTAAAAGGAAAATTTATAGGAATATTAAAATTGATTTACCCAGAGTCGAAAGTAATAATGATGAAGTTGGTGATGTTGGAACACCACGATCGGATACATCAACGAATGTGGCTGACCTTATAAAATAGCTAGGTCAATCCTAAAACACAACAGATGGATACTAGGTTTCAGCAAATGGATAGCAAATTTGAACAAATTACCCAGCAAATGAATATTAAATTTGAGCAACTGACACAGCAAACACAATAGATGGATATTAGGTTTCAACAAATGGATAACAAATTTAAACAAATTACGCAACAAATGAACACTAAACTAGAATGGACAGACTGTAGAATGGAAAAATTTTTACACAGATTTACAATTGTACAATGTTCAGTGGAAGTGGTTGAAATCCAAGTTAATGAGCATAGCAATCAAATTAAAGTATTACAGAAAGAAATAAACACTATCAAGGAAAGGATCATTATCATAAATGATATTCCTGATTAGATCACCAATAGCGACCATAGGCCGAATGAACCCAGATTAGCTTTGGAAGAAAGTGATATATCGGAAAGTTGTACTGAGAGGGAGGATAGTGCTTCTAGCACCGGGAAAGAAGAAAGAAGACCGTATTCATCTCATCGCCGGAAAACCAGATATGTAAAATCTAATCATTTGAAACAGTCTCATAATCATCACCATTTCAGATTTAGTGAAATAAGGTCTTTAACGAAATTAAGTGGAATGTCAGAAGACATACCTGCCAGTGTATTTTTAGAAAAATTCGAAGAAGAATGCAATTTAATTGGGGTAGACAGGTCCCGATTTTACCACACGTTTCACTACCACCCTGTTCTGTTTGGTTCAAAGCCATCAGGGGGAGTTTACGTAATTATTGAGATTTTAAGAACGCATTGCTTTCCAATTTTGAGAATGATTTTATGTTGGCAAACCGAGACGCTTTGGTTCGAAACAGACGGTGTGATCCCAAAATTGATAAGAATCTTACTAATTTTGTGATTTCCGTATATAATGAGTTGAAATTAATTAATCCATACCAACAGGAATCACGAATCATAGCATCGATCCGGATATTGTTACATTTTAGGTTGCAGCAAATATTGATTTCTGCACAATGCATTAATTTCAATCATCTAATTATGATAGTACACAATTTTGAAAATCAATCAGAGGTACAGAGTAACACTAATCGAAACCAAACTAATAACAACCGAAGCCAAGCCAATCATATGCCAATCCGAAATATCAATTGCGTGAAGAATGTGGTCCGTCCTAATGTAAGAAGTAATGATAGATTCAATTATACCGGTAATAGAACCGAACCTAATTTCAGAAGAAATAGAAATAGTAATCGTACACTGTTTAGAAATCAGGGAAACAGTACATCTAATTTTTCTCGAAATGGATTTGGTAACAATTTCATAAGTGGCAGAAATTCTCAAAATAGAAACCAAGGTACCGTGGAAGCAAGTAATAGACAGAACTGTATACAAGATTGTGGCGTGCAATGTAACTTAACCGAATTCTTTGGTACAGTAATATATCTTAAGCTAATGTTGTGGCGTCTGAGAAAACATATTCAATTGATTTTTGTTTTATTTCACTTTAAATATTGTAATGATTTCATTTGTCATTCATACTTTGTTGGAATTCTATACAAATAATATAAATAATGTTCTTAATGTAAATGAATACGAATGTTGCCTATCAAAGTTATGCTAACTATGCCTTAATAAAAAACATTATTCTAATACTGTATTCTAACGCACATAAACTTTGCTAATTTTAAATATAATTTCTTTATTTGTATTATTCTTGGTTAATGATATTAATCAAGTCTTATTTTGTTTCATTTTGAGTATTGTTATGATTTCTTTGTAATTCGCTTCACTTATCAATATTGTGTTTTCAAAATCTTTTATAATTATCTTAAGTATGCCCAAATGGAAGAAATATGTTATATAACATTTCAATATACTTTAATTTAGTTTGTCTATGAGCTCCGACGATATTGAATTAAAGAATCTATTTAGGACCTAAATAATCAGCAAAAGGATCGTATTTTAAATAAGACCTGTTCGTCGATAATATTATAAAATTAAAATGAAATTGGTTATTAAATGAGTGTAATATTATTGTTAAAACAAAATGAAATTAATATATATATGTATTATAATTTATATTTGTGAAGGCTATTCGGAAAGTAAGGTGACCAAGTATGTAAGATATGTAACGGTTTAGGATTCTTTCTTCAATTGTAATCAATTTTAGAAGTTCTCGTCGGGAGCCATATATACAACGAGATTGTATATCTGATATATAAATTACTTCCATTTTTAATTGTAGCTATTTTGGGCAACAGTGCTTAAAAGTGCACAATATGTTATAAAGAAGAAGAAGAACAAGAAAATGTAGAATATATGTTGAGATAGATTGATGTTCATGTAATGGTAGTGGGTATAACTATATATAATAGTTTGTTTCGTGTTGCTATGATAACATAAAGATTATTATTCATGGAATTTTGAGAATAAAAGTTAGTTGTTCTATACATTTGACGAGCCTAATTTCCAAGGTATGCAATTGTTAGTTTTTCCAATTAAGTGTATAAATTAAAGTACCGAATCGTGTTGACTTACTTGAACTGTGGGCAAAATATATGTAACAAAAAGAAATATTAAATAACGTTATAATCTGATTGGCAGCTAGGCCCCTTACCGCCTATGTCACCGAGACTTTAAGAATGTTCATGGTAAAAACTAAAATCGTAAGATGTGGAAATGAAGTAACCATACAAGCTTTCTAAATTCGAAGGATTCTATGTGAGTTACAAATGGTATTCTCTGAAACAGAGGTGTCCCATGTTTTTTTAAATTTCAAATCTTTCGTGGAAGCACCGGTGTATGCTAAACGTTTTTGGGTTTTAACCTACTCCTTAAACAAAGTACTATACATTTATATTAAGGTATGCATACGAAAATTCTTCCAAGCTCCCTCATGGCTATATTGTTAGCGTATGCGCCTTTGGGCGAGAGACTCGGGTTCGATTCCCGGTGGAAGCTCATGTAGTTCGGATTCCATGTTAAGTTGTAGGTGGACGGTAAACTCCAGTTCAAGCAACGAAAAATCCTGAAACGATATAAAATAGGATACTTGAGACTTGCTTGACGAAATCTGGCGTACATGGGAGTAAGGTGGAAAGGTTAAAAGAAATATCCTGATTTTACATTTAGGAAATCTGTCAGTCTTATATTGGAATAGAGAAAGTAACAAGAAAAGGGCTCATTGAGTCCAGTAACTAGTGATACTTAACCAAGGAGTTACCGCAATAGTACTATATTCATAAAATTTTTATTTCAATTTTTTTTTCAGTGTTACAATCATTATATGAATGATGCAATGACGAGTTCGTTCATATCTTCTTTTTCTCCCCATTAGTTTGCATTCATTTTCATAATGCTCTGTCGAATAAACTCTTTGAGCTTCTGCGTGGTGACATTACAGGAAAAAAAATGTATCAAATTAGAGAGAATTTTCTTTTGTATTTTACTGCGTATTGTTCTTTCCAGAAGAGAAAATAAATCGTGAAAAACTTCAGTGCTGTTTTGTTGCAGTTTGAATGCTTTCATAAGGCACATGGAGGATTTTTTTTCGTTCTTTTGTGTTCGTATTCATGTAGGTTAACTTAATATTGGTTAGCGTGGGTTTACAAAAGCAGCAATGGTGGAAAGTTACATAATACACAGAGATGTGGAGGATGCACTTTAGTTTTAGCAGGAAAACTTTTTTTTAAAAAAATCTAATATTTTTCAACAAAGCTGTCTGCAGGATAATTCAAAAGTAAATTGGAAATCACAGTACCGATTGGAATGAAACGTATGACTATTGTAAGTAGGACTCTATCCAAGCGGGCTTATGGTTATCAAGGCAGCCGTCTTGAAATCCACCATTTTGAATCCGATTAAATTTATCAAATGGGAAGGTGAGCATGTGATATGTTATTTGAGGCTAGAAAATCATGCAAAATTCGAATTTAATATTCAAATGCACAGTCTTCGGACTTTGAGTTTGGTCACATTTGGTGTCGACATCGTAAGACGTTGAAAAGTTAGGTACAATACTCTACACAAGTTGTCCTCACCTTTATTTGTTCTAGTTGCCTATAGCGCTAAAGCCCGCTAAGAGCTCATATGTTGTCCAAATGAGGTTCAACTAGGGCTGTGTAACATTTCGGTATATCGATTGATTGATATCTTTACAAACAATAACAGTATCAAATAATATTTCTGATCAATATGTAAGTATTTGTCTGTATTTCGTTATTTCTGGATATTTGATATACGATGTTTCAAAAATTTTCGATATTTCGCAATTCAATATTCGATATTATGACACTTGTAATATATCGATCAATTAATTTTTAAAATAGACATCATAAATATACTGATCAATGTGTTGATATTTGTCGTTATTTCGATACTTTTAGTATTGAGACAATTCCATGTATGATGTCACTATTTCGATGTGTTCGATATTTTCAATATTTCAACAATTTTTATATTTTGATATTTTCAATGTTTCAATATCTTTTTCTTTGTTCTTTGATACTTTTTACTTAATATTCGATATTTTCGATAATTCGATATGTTCAAATATCAAAACATAAAAATATTACTAATCAATATGGTGATTTTTTTTTTTTTTTTGCTATATCGATCTTTTTCGATATTGCTCTATTTTGAAATTTTAATATTGGTTTGAAATCGAGTTGTTCAAAAAGCCGATTTTGTTGCATCAAATTATGAACTTTATTTTTTCAAAACTAACAAAATTTATGAACATGTTCATCACACATTCCGATTTCAGGTATGGTGAGTGACGTTGAGCATATGACCTCTACTGCGCTGGCATACAATAACTCAGTTCGTGAAATTCGTTATGACTGCCTGACAAGTTTCCACGTGGATTTCGTTGACGACTCGTCGAATTTCCTCCTTTAATTCACGGCTGGAACGGGGTTTATTGACATACACCAATGATTTAAGAGTATCCCAAACAAAAAAGTCACAAGGAGTTAAGTCGTGTGACCTCGGGGCCCACTGCTGGTCGGCATTACGCGAAATGAGGCGATGCGTTCTGATAAAATGTTCACAATTAGCACACGTTGAATAGTAAACTGCTTCTTCAGGCAAAAAGAAATGTCCACTTATTTTGGCACTCTTCCTTAAGAACTGCACTTCAAAATCTCCTTCCAAGTCCCGTTCCTTTGTTATTTTTGCAACCTAATAGACATGTTTATTGGGATACTTCTCATCTGTTAGCTCTAAAAAAAATGTAATTATTTATTTTTATTGATGTTAAATCAGGCTTCATGAGGATTTTGTCGACGTTTACATTCTCTTCTTCTGGTAAGAGGCTTATTTCATCCATTGACGAGTCATGTTCATATAATGGCAAATCATCTACACCACTGTCATCTGATTCCGTATTGAAAATACGATTTTTTCTTTTCTTCAATAAAAATCCTTTTCTTCTCTTTTCTAACTTTTGGCTTTCTTTTGTGTTTTTTGACCAGTGTAACCGTCGGAATCATACTTCTTCCTCTTTTCCATTTTCCTGGCTTCTACCTCTGGAAGTGCTCTTAGGTTGCTAGGAGAAAGGACTGCAAATAGACTGTTTCCTGAATCCTTGGCAACTCGCGGGGAACTTTCGATTAGCTGATCGTTTCCTGGATTCAGAGCTTGTTCTAACTGAAGTTCGCCATCAACACTATCACTTCTTTCTGTAGCTGGAACAGAGGTTGTGGCTTCAGATTACAATTTTATCTTGTTTTGAGACATTTTCGTGCGGACCAGAAGGGCCAGGTTCTGTAGTGTCATCAGAAAATGGACGATCAGTGACTTTACTTGCCAAAAAATAATTATCGAAGAAAATGTTTCGATCAAAAGGGAAGATTGAAGATAGAAACCTGATGATAGTATATTTACAGGGGTAAGAGCTCTCTCAAATGCTATGTGCACATTCAGCGACATTGTAAATGGTAAAGGGAGGCGTTAGATTAGTAAGCCTTAAAAAGTCCATAGCATGACATATCAAGCAGTTGGAGTTTGTGTGAGGTGGGATCGTTAGAATGGTCACACCATTTGCTTTGGCATCATTCAATGCTGCAATTGACAAATGACGCTTATGGTTATCGAAAATTAATAATGCAGGGTTTTCGTTACTAGTGTAAACAGCCCTGGGAGTGTGTGCTACTATTTGTAGATAGACCCAGTTAGGGCAGATACAAATTGTAAATAATATATGTGACTCCGTTTGAAGCAAGGTCATCTGTGTAAGCTTGGGAGCCTGAGTTAGCACTGACAGATCAGTACTGAAAATTGTCGTGATAATGACCTTCTGATTACCAGTCAAAGGATTATTATCTCGTGGGTACACAAGAGGAAGGTAATATAATGGACAAATTTCGGTAGAAACTTAAAAAAAAAAATAAACTTGAATTGCAATTTCAAAGGGTTACAAAAAAAACCCAATTAATTTCCGTATGCAGATCTGCCTAATAACCAAAATACAACAAACACGCTCGATTTATAGATCTGCATCGGCCTTCCTTCTTGTGTTACCTACCTTGTAAGTACGCAAGAACTTACTCATTAGTTACCATAACGATAACCTGTTTCCTGTAATCAGATCACAAATTATTACAGGAACTATACTAATTACAGGACGCTGCACCGTCGCCACAAGCCGCCGACCACCTGCAAAGAATTTACATACACAAAAATACATCAAGTATTTTAGTGTATTTATCACAATCCAGTTGCAGTACTCTTGAAGTGGGGATAGATCAAGTTGAATTCCACACGAATTTCACATAAATGAATTTTATTTGTATAAAATGAAAAAAAAAAAATCAACTTCACTCATAACACACTAACTTAACTTTCTTATGCAGAGCTCTATTCTCTTTTTTTTAAAAAAAACTGTTTTGAAAACGTAAAAAAAAATTCAAAGTTGATTTCTTTCCAGTTTAATATTTATGGCCTAAATGAATCCCATGTTGGCGCACATCTTCTTCCTACTACGTGCAAAAAATCCCCCGTTGGAAGTTCTACGTTGTCTCTCTTTCTTCCCATTAAGAGAGATTCTGCATCCATTCCAAGAGCTCCTTTAACTACATCCTCAATGACTCTAGGCGTCTTGAAGAATACATTCCCTACACCTTATCTCTGGTAGAGAATTACTTTGATTGTCCGACTAATGATTAATGGAATTGAGTTCTATCTGCTTAGTGACTGTCTGTAGTCATCACTCACCACTGTGTTGGAGCTGTTTTATGAAATGAAATATAATACACAGTGCGCGATAACTAGTCACAGTTGTAATTGCTATCACTTATCAACTGATCAAGAAAAGCACAAAGTAAAGTTTCATTAGGTTTTCTCACACGCAAATTTTTATCCAATAATAATGTATCTCGCACTGAGTACTATGTAACACGTTTAAGTGTTCGGTTGACACTGGCATCGCTCACGTTTACTGTCCAGTTTAAGTATGCAATAGAAAAGATAAACTTTTTCAAGCTAACTTAAAGTTTTGTAAGTTGTCAGAGACGTAGCACTGGCTAGCTACTATTATCATTTATCTAGTTTTCTATAATACTCAGTTATTTTATTGCCGACAAGAGTTGACCTAGAGAAGACGTCAACCCTCTCTAAACCAGACCCAAAGTGACGCATGACTTCCCAGCCTTCAGAGATAATACCCACTCGATAGGAACTATTTCCTGAAACTCTCTTTCTGGCTGTATGCTCGCTTATGGCCAACCGTCAATTGTGACCCACGCAAGCATGGAAAATTCACAATTACTGTTTATACAGTTTGGTGTTTCACTTTTTAAATATAATTAGCAGGAAGCTAATAGTTTCTACTATTCAAAGCATGTAACACATTCTATATACTATAACCCGTTAACATATAATATTATTTAAAAACAGGTATGCCGCAACTTTTTGATGACTTCCTCCCTTTCATGTACACCCCCTTGATAGGTGTAGACACCTATAGGTGAAAGTTTGCAACCCCTCGACTGTTAATGCAGACGAAATATATCAGCATTTCATGAAAAGAACTTAAAAAAAACAACATATTTATTAGATAGTTACTTTATAAATAAATACAAACTTTTTCTTTATATATATAAAACTTTGGAGGTGTGACATATAATGTGACAACATATATAATTAGTGTTTGGGGGGGGGGGTTGTTTTCCCACTGTTTACCTGAGTAACAGACAGTAATGGCTCCTTAGCAGCCGATCGTAGACTTCCGGCGATAGAGTCTCCCTGCAATTAGTACATGATTGTGGTGCAATGTAGGGATACTTTGACATACGAGAACATGACAACACACAAATAGTAAAAGAAAGTTTCGTTATGTCCAGGAACCTTTGTAATTTAAATACACTTTAATTAAACATTTACTCAACTTACCATTTGAAATCTGTATTCCTCCACCAAAACGAAAGGGCATCTCCAGTTAGGTCCGTTCTAGTAGGAAGAATTGGAGGCGGGGAGTCAAGTGTGAAAATCGATCAACTCTGAAAGTTTTCACATCTCATTGTATCGTAGTTTTCGCACTTGAATGTTAAAGGAATACAATGAAACTCTCTGGCGACAGCAGGTCCTTCGTTGCAATGAGTTTTACTAGGCTGGAGACTAGTAGTATTTAGCCATTGCTTCATAGTTCGTGATGAAACATTTCTGGAGTCGGTTTTAAGTTCCAGTTAGCAACATTCGAATGTTCAAACTCAGATGTTCAAGAATACTGTGCTGTGTCTTGTGTGATCTCTGCCAACACAAAGATGTTCAGTTAAAAAATAATAAAAAAAAAGTTTGCAGTAGAGATAACTATATCCCAATCCTATCAATTGCGATGTATTTCTTTTTAGTGTTTAATAAATTAGGTACTTCTGATACGCTGAATTTCCATATTCGACCAATGTATATGATGAATTATATAATAATAACCCTAATACATATTAAATCATAAAAATTACCATTTTGAAGGCAAATAATTTTATAGGATGCTGGCAAAATATGGTGAGGACACCCATCTAATAATTTAAGCACTATCAGTTTCGGGTAACATACATGAATTCATGAATAATATACTTCTTTCATAAGGAAATCGACTCCTAGTACAATATACGTTGGTTTCATCCAGATTGTATACTCTCGTACTGTCGTGGAATTTTGCTTCTGTTTAAAAATTAGCTCGAAATTGTAAAAAAAAAAAAAAAAAAAAAAAAAAAAAAAAAAAAAAATTCACGTTGTGCTTGTTGAATGATGCTTGCGGAAGAGAAGTCAGCTCAGAGCGAATGGCTAGTGTAGGATTTTTTACTCTAAATCCGTAAAACAAACCCACTCCTGCTTTCTGCTTTGGAACTTTAATATCATATTTCGCAAGTTTGTAAGCAAGCTGTTGATAGCCTGTGATTGTTAAATCATAACACAATTTAGTACACATTTTAATATACTCACAAAATTCCACTTCTTGGTCAGTGCTGAATACTTTTCGGTTACTCGTATAATTTGGTGTGAACTTCATAGTTGTAGGACTTTCTTTATACTTTATCACATACCTTTGAAATGTGTAGGGAACGTTGTTCCTCTCTGCTAAAGAACGAATTGAATCTCTACCTTTGGTATACTCCTTCAAGGCATCCTTCATCAACTGCGCATCATGATTGCCATGTTTTCCTCTTAGGAGTTCTCGACATAGTTGCTGAAACAAAAGAGAAAGGAAACAAATAGTCTATTATACCATCTGGTGTAGTATAAACAAATCTAAAAGATGTAATAAGAAAAACGATAAGAGATGACGCTGTAAACACTAAGTATTGGGGAGCTTTGCTCTCATTTTTTATTCAATTTTTACTATTTATAATTCATTACTTTGGACAATTTTATTATTTATTACAATCTTCATATACTATTTTTCATTTTCAATATATTCATGCGCCGCTTATCCCTCGTTATTACATTAATAGTGTGATAAACAATTATATTTCAAACAGGCAAAATCGGCCATCTTGGCTCGTGCCATTTTAGTATATATTTATATTTCAAACAATTTATATTTAAAACAAATATAGTGACGTAGTCCACAGGGCTCTAAGGCCGGGACATCCTTTATAAATCTCCTGTACGGGAGGTAACTGGAACTGAAGATGTAATAAGAAACTGAAAATTAAAGGCATTAAAGATGAATATTTGAACTAATTTCAACCATAAATGCCTAGAATGTAATAAAATATGTAAAAATATATTAATATTAATTTATATGTTAGTTTCTGTATTCGTTTCTCAAATTTATTTTGATTTATTTCCCAAGATAAGTTTAATATATTCAATAGTTTCATATAAAAATTGATGAAAATGGAGTATGATGGCAAAATATAGGGGACAACTCATCTAATAATTTACGCACTATCCCAGTTTCGGGTACCATACATGAATTCATGAATTATATAGGCCTACTTTCCATCAGAAAAGCGACTCCTAGTACCGTGTACATTTTTTCTTATGGGAGGATTTTCATTCTCGGGTGCAAATTCACTTTTGGAGGGTTTACAGTATATTGACATACAGTATGCCGTACAAACAATAGCTATAAACACCAACTAATCTTTGCTAGGTGGCCACTAAACGCAAGAAGTATGTCTAACTCGAGTAAGGGCAGGCCAAAGCTGGTGGGTTCTCCCGTTTCCTCCCATTTTCTTCATTCCACCACTGTACTCATTTCTCATCATCATCGTCTACTTTAGCCTTTCCGGCATAAGCGTGGGACGTAAAGCTTAAAGATTTCACTTCAGTTTTTTTTTCCATTAACGAGTTCAAGCGAAATAATCGCTCTGGCTATCTATTGCAAAAGAAAGAATTCAAAAGTTCGCTTTCGTTCAAGAGTTATCGTGTTGAAGTAACGTACATACGTACTAACATTCCAATCTCAATAAGCCCATTAGCGTGATCCAAATAATAATAATAATAATAATAAATGGAGGAAATTTGAATTTCTTTTTCACTTTAAGTTCAATGATGCTTTTGACAATATAGTTGAATAGTGAATCTAAAAATATACTGTCACTTCTATTTTTTTAAAGTTGCGATCACTGACACTAACTAGTGTAAACTTGGAGATTAGCCGCATCCTTTACTTTCTTTGGGTAGCTAATTTGAATAACAGGGGATAAAGAGCTAAAGAGAGAGAAAGGGAGAGATGGTGTGAAGGAGTCAGCAAATTAGCCTTGTGGATGACGTCAAGAAAGGGTAACGCTATTTAGCAGAAAGAAAGATAAAAATGACACCCTACTTGAAGTAAACAACACCTAACATTGGCAAAGGAACGACCTGCACTACTGGAGTGTTTCTTGGAGAAAATGTTTACTGACATTTAGAAGTTGAATTGGATGACCTTAGTGAGCACTAATGATGATCATTATGCCTTTCAGTGGGATTTTACACTGTTTAGAGGAGAGAAATATCCACAATTTACGAGTATGAACACATAACAGGAAAAATAAGAATAAAGGACAGGAAGAATAGTCGTATACCATTCGGTAAATCTAACTACACGTAACAAAATTATATTGATGAATATAAATCTTCATGCGTAGTTTCTGAGAAAATGTATGAAATGATATTTTTGTAAGTCTAAAAATCGATGCTGTTCAATAACTATGCCACCTGTTAAGATGGGACATACTGAAGTATATGCTGGCACGGTGGCTCAGTGGTAGAGAGCTTGCCTTTGCTGCTTGGGAGCTCTGGTTCGATCCCCGGCCAAGTAAGTTTGTGGTGGACAACATCGTGCTCGTAGGTTTTTTCGAGGTACTCCCGTTTCCTCCCACATTCTCATTCCACCAATTCTTCCATAATCATTCACTTGCCTTAATCATTCGTCTCCCTTAGCCTAGCGGACACCCTAATCAGGCTCTTCATTATGACACTAGCAAAATTGCAGTAGGGGAAAGTCGGATAAAACCGGGTAAGTGGATAAAAACTGGACCTGGGTTTCCTGGCTATATTAGTGCCACTATCTGTCGGCCAACGCATGGAATTAGTTGCATAATATGTCATCATGCCATTCTTAATTTAAGAGAAAGCTGAGTAAGTGGCTCCTTTGTCGTTGGCGATGCTTTGAAGAATTTGTGCAGAAAAGTCTTGATTTGTCTCCCATCGATAATATACTGCTGTTCTTAACCACTGGAAGATTGATTTATGTAAGTATACAACATATAATAATAACTCTTCCTACTGTTATTTCATATCTTGAATCAGGATTTTTGTGTTCTTTGAGAGGTGCTAGGCCTGTAGTTCTGAATAATGGTGTAGTAGGATAAAACCGGGACATCAACAGTCGGACAGAACCGTATAGTACAGTGTAAATCTGAGAAGGTTAGATACAATATCTTAACTGTAAAGGATGGGCACACGAAGCTTGTAGCAATGTAAATGAATATAATGAAACTTTTATTTGTGATTTTTGTTTTTAGATTTAACAAAATCGTGACCTATAGTTATTTTTTCTATGTTATTGGTCTAATATAGTCTAGCCCTCTAATTATATTTTCCGTACTTTTTTAACTCACATGTTTTTTTTTTTCAGTTGTATTAATTCTTATTGTACTAGTTCTTGGAGTAATTATATATTTTTCTTGTAAAAGAAAACTTTTTGTCGGACAAAACCGGGTTTTTGCATACCCTTAAAAATATTTTTGTTTCGTTGTTTCAGAAGTTCGTTGTTTCATTTCGTGTGGAAAATTAAGTAGGCGTTCAATGTATTTCTTGTTTGTCTATCATGACTACTATAAGATGTGTTTGTTTTCGTTTGCTTCTTTTGAATACATCTCCATTCGAATTTCTTCTTGTTGTCTACAGAGCCGTAGCTAGAGATTTCGGCGCCCGGGGCGAAGTAGAATTCGGCGCCCCTTACACTCACCTTACCAATAATTATGATATATCAGAAAAGCAGCTTTTGTTGTTATGGTACACTGAATTTTTATTAATCTTCTTGGAAGACCATTGCAGGAACCAAAAACGATCATTATGTATCCTTTTTCAAGAAGAGTCTTATTTTGGACTTTTTGTTAAACTTGACAAAACTATCTTTGGTTGTATACAGATTCACTAGGAGAACAGTTATGAAGAATTACTACTATCATACAACGTTTCATACTATTGATAAGAAATGAAATTTTAATACATTAAAAACTATGTGCTTTTAAATTGTTCGAAATGGGTGACAGTATTAATTTCCAGTAATAAATGTAAAATTTTAAATTTTATTCTCTGTGACCACATCAATAGCATTTTAATTTCGATCTTTTTACGGTAAGAAATATTTTGTAAAATGTAATGGAAATTCAGAAGGAGCCTTCTTTGTGACTTTCTAAGTATTGATCGATGGTGGTGAACAATATGTTCAATTTTTGTACTTAAAATCCAAAATATACTTTGGCTACTACCAGAGCCGTAGCTAGAGATTTCGGCGCCCGGGGCGAAGTAGAATTCGGCGCCCCTTACACTCACCTTACCAATAATTATGATATATCAGAAAAGCAGCTTTTGTTGTTATGGTACACTGAATTTTTATTAATCTTCTTGGAAGACCATTGCAGGAACCAAAAACGATCATTATGTATCCTTTTTCAAGAAGAGTCTTATTTTGGACTTTTTGTTAAACTTGACAAAACTATCTTTGGTTGTATACAGATTCACTAGGAGAACAGTTATGAAGAGTTACTACTATCATACAACGTTTCATACTATCGATAAGGAATGAAATTTTAATACATTAAAAACTATGTGCTTTTAAATTGTTCGAAATGGGTGACAGTATTAATTTCCAGTAATAAATGTAAAATTTTAAATTTTATTCTCTGTGACCACATCAATAGCATTTTAATTTCGATCTTTTTACGGTAAGAAATATTTTGTAAAATGTAATGGAAATTCAGAAGGAGCCTTCTTTGTGACTTTCTAAGTATTGATCGATGGTGGTGAACAATATGTTCAATTTTTGTACTTAAAATCCAAAATATACTTTGGCTACTACATATGTCTGAAATTATAGTAATTACTTAATTTCTTAATGAATGAAAGTTCCGAATTTAAGATACTTATTATTAATTAACATATTAAAATACAGTAACACGTACATATATAAAGAGTGTGTGTACTTATGTTTTGTATGTACGTAGATAGATAAAAACATCACACAACTAGACACGTATGCACAAAATAATATGCTGGCGATACAAAAAGTTGATGAAAAAATGACCCTAATAAATTCCTCCAAATTGGAAGCATTTGATATGTCAACGAAATTTAAAAATAAATCATTGGTAGTGATAAGTGTCGGCAAAAGTCGAACTTCGTTGGGCTAAGTTCTGATCCCTTAAGCCCCTATTCTATTGAAGTTCGAAAATGTTATTGTTCCCCTCGTTTACCTTTTTTTTTTTTAATATTCCCGCGCAAACAGCAGTTTGAATGTCTCTTCACTCTTCTCACTTTCATTCCTTCATTCTCACCGTCGCACAGTGGGACCAAACTAGGCAATTCTTAGCAAAAACTCGAAGAATGAAGTAAAAGATTGACTCGATATAATTTGTTGTAATGAAACCTTAATAGTGTACACATAAGATAGTATGCAGGAAAAGAAGTGATAGCAGTTTACAATGAACTCATGGGACGTGTAAATTTGGTTATCTGCCGAAGTCGAAGAGGCGCTGCTTAGTGACAGAAAATAGGAAATTGATTTTGAATGCGACTATTCCTCCATTACGTGTAGATATTCAGTGGCTGGTAAACATGGTGACACAGCCGACATGTATGTATCGTTTTATATCATATATTTAGAATGTTGATGTGGTGCGTAGTCAATAATCATATTTGGAATGATGCTAATATCATTATCATATTCCTATGATAATCCCCTACTTAATATCATATTTGGAAAATGCTGTGGTACTGAAAGCATATAAACTGTGGTCAAACGATAGAATGGCATTTTAGTAGAAAATATGGCATAATATGTCTGTGAGTTTTTAATATGCCCGTAGCGAAAACATTGTTCTTACTGTATGCAAAGAGTAAACCTGCACATATTTGCACTTTTTGGTAAAATAGCGCATGAAAATGTTTGAGGAAAACCGCCTTCTGGATGCAATGCTGCTTTTGAATTGATTTGGGATGAATGTGAGAATAAGTGTTAGGTTATTAGACATGTGTTCCACATGTACGCAGTGACAAGGTTGAATATAGGTCGATTCTGGTAATTTTGCCCCCAGGCCTCGTTGGGGCTTCGTCCCCAGGACCCATCTTGATTCCAACATCTAGTCATATTTCTCTGGCATTCACCAACAGAACTAAACTCTAGTCAAACATATTTGATTAATGGTGGCGACATTTTGAAACGCCAATGTTTGCTAAACAATCTGTGGACCATAAGGTAGAACCATATTGAAAATGGTGTTGATCAATTCAGTATTTTTATTTTTATTTTATTTATTTAATTTAATTTTATTTTTTATTTTCTGTGACGCGTGCACAGAAGTGTTCCAATCAAGCCCTGAAATGAGCTCACGTAATGCACGATGCAATATATGAAACAACCTGAACAGGTTACTGATGTTTGTAAATCATATATTTAATATATCTGATAATATATTCATATCGAGAACTTGTAATGAGATAATTTTTATGCATTGAAGCATCCTTGCATCTTCATTGTCATAACGAATCCTCCACAACTTTGAAATAATTTTGAGGAGCAAGAACGTTTCTTCAATTTTATTACTCTTCAGTTGAAAATGAATAAGTACACTTTTTCCTTTCATGCGTAAGAATGTAAGCCAATCATAAATTGGCAAATCAAAGCATATTGCCCATGCGTTTCTTTATTCCAATCATATAATCTGTTATATAATTTAGGCGTGAATATAAGGAATATTTCCTTTTATGATGTAAAACTCTATGTTTTTGATTAAATAATGTCGAAATAATATTATTGTAGCAACTGCACACACTGAACTAATTGGTTTTCTTTCAGTGTTCTGCTTCATGTTGCGAATTCTTATTTTTGTCAAGAATTCAGTGCTTTGACCCCACTGTGTTTCATGATTAATCCGATTGGGTAGAAAAACGTCTCGAACTGAGCAACCTCATCACTGTCAAAACACCGAACACGACTTTGCTCGTTTCGGATTTTGCAAATGCTCCTGCGTACACTATAAGTCATTACTCGGCGCCTTGTATACCACATGTCATTAAGAAATCATCTATAATGACTCTTTAAGTAATAAGTAAAAACTTGATGTGACTTATTCAAACTCTTGGATTGCGAGCGAAGCGAGCAAGAAAATTTTTAAGAAATCTATGTATTTCAATGATAACCGACAGCAATATTGATCCAATAGGGCACTAATACTTTCTGGGGGCGACTCATCTTTAATCATGTCCAACACCACTTTTTCTTTCTCCTTGTTCGTTCGGCGCCCCCTTGCTATCAGCGCCCGGGGCGGGCGCCCCGCTGGCCCCCCCCTTAGCTACGGCTCTGGTTGTCTATGATATGTGCGGCATTCATCTACAAGCGCCCAATTATTATCTTATTCCAGTTTCTTGAAGTATATATGACGTGTATCTGGCAGATTGCAATTCGATTTAACCCAAAAGCATATTGTGGCACATGCGCATTTAATAGTTTTTAAAGCTAGTCCGTCCGTTGAGACGGTCCAATAATGGTAAATTCCTACGGTACGATTAACTATTTTCATTACTAGTAAAACGGGTTTCTGCTGAGGACAGGTTCCTTACGTATGGAAACTGTATTTGGTCAAACATCTATGTTCAACATCTCAGATATTTAATAACAACTCAGTTAATGACTTAATTAGACCTGAGAGATGGACAATATTTGGGAATTGTGATTATTGATCGATATAATCCTTCTAAAATCTGTATAAGGAAACCTTTTAAAAGTGTTTAAAAATAGATGTCCTTTCTCCTATGTTTGGTAGAAATAAGTAGAAGAGCAACGGTTCAAATGTTGAACAAAAGACTGTAGAAAAGTGTCTTGTTTGGAAGAGTCGGAAGTTTTCGTAATGTAACTTCTGGTAGTTTTATACGCCATTAACTGTGCAGTCAATATCTGGGCGTGTCAAGATAATAGAGTTGCGCTGAAACTGTATCCCTTTTGGATTCTTTTGTTAGTTAGTTGTCATGACGGGAGATAGAGAGAGAGGAAGCAAGTAATTAGCTCTTGTGAATGACGTCAAGAAGGAATAGCATTACCGCAGCATGATAGATCAACAATATATAGGATATACGACAATATAACAATGTTAGCAAAATGTCGTGTATCCTTGACAGATACAAAGAGCTCATTAAGTTCTTCTTTGCCTTCATCGATATGCAGTTCTTGTTCTCCAAATACGAAATACGGCGCGTGACTAATTCTTTTTTATTATTATCTTCAAGGTTGATTTAGAAGTTTATATATTGTCTTATTAAGGCACAGCACAATCCGATCTTTTTGATGCTATCTTTCGCTGAACTTTTCTTAATGAACAGAATTGTAGAAAGCAATTCGATTATGAAATCGTTACGGAAATTTTTACTATTTTATCTAATTATTTCAAAATATCAGGGGTGTCTATTCCGCGATGACCCAGATGTGTCCCCTAAATTATTTTCGAGTGCCCCTCCCACCGATGGTAAAAGGAAGGAAAAGCAATACCTCCTTTTGAATTGGCTCATTAGCTACTCAAGTTACCATACACATTTGGGTTAACAATCTCATCTCTGCTCTAGCGGCTAGCACACATATCTTCGGTGTATGAAGTCCTGAGTTCGATTTCAAACGAAAATGAAATCTGAGTTTTACGTCCCACGATTATGCCGGCTAGTCTAAAGGAGACGGTGATAATGAGATATGAATGAAAAGGTGGAATGAATAAAGTGGGAGAACCCCGAGAAAGTCCACTCACACGGTGTTTGTCCACCACAAAGTTCACTTGGCGCGAGCTGGGATCGAACCAGAGACCCCATGTACCAAAGGTGAACCCTCTACCACTGACCCACGGCGGTATAAAGGGTTCGATTTCCAGGGGGTTCAGGTCACACTTTAAATTGTGTTTTGACCCACATAGCCTTTTTACTGATGAATGACGTAACTATAAATATAATCAATCCATCAAGTGGATTGTTAACAGAATCACGTTCGAAAGTTTTGTCAATTATATTCTTATATAATAATAATAATAATAATAATAATAATAATAATAATAATAATAATAATAATAATAATAATAATAATAATAATAATAATAATAATTATTATTATTATTATTATTATTATTATTATTATTATTATTATTATTATTATTTTCACATTCATGTCACCTTTTTCCCAGTGAACTTTTCACCAATTGACGTAATTCCTTTCAGTTGTGACCAGATGAATTACTAATAAAACATATAAGAGGCTAGTCGAATTAGAATTCGCCAATATGATGCTTATAGAATAGTTAGTTAATGATTTTTTTTAAAAAAAAAAAACATGAGATTGTAATTGTTTTCTTCATTAACATACTAAAAAAGTTGTTACTAATACGACTTGTGCTAAAGCAACCGTCTTGATAAAATGGGATGAATAAAGTGGAAGAAGGAACCTGCGTATTTTAAACATCCATTAATTTTAGAAAGAAAATCAACTGGACTATTCGAAAAAGCAGAATATTTCCTACCAAACATAGTTTCAGAGGTTTTTCGTAAAACTCACCATTCTCCGGAGATTATGGTTAGATTCCGGAGAATTAAATTAAGAATAATCTGAAAATTGTCACTTTTACTTGAATGTTGAAATGTTTGCAGGATTAATGACTATTGTACAGCTCCAAATGATACAGAATTTTCACAACGAAGAGTGAAATTCAGAATATCTCCGAATGTTCCGTCATTTTTCCGTCTCCATTCAGAATGTTCCGCCATTTTTCTTTTCAAATGAAAACACACACATGTAATATGCCATTCTTTAAAATGTTCGTGCAGTCCTATTGTTAATATTGGGGTTGTGCCCAAAAGGGACTCAAGAGATTCTGGTCGTCTGTGAATAAAGCCATATACGTATGAAATAAATGTGGTAATACCTAACTAGTATAAACACTAATTTTATCACCCTATTGGAAACTAGAGGATACGATAATACAGAAAGTGTGAAGGAAATTACTTTTAAAATTGTACGATAAATGGACATGCTTATGAGTTTAAGAGGAGAATGTATCCCCTTTTTGCAATAATCCTTATTCTAGTTGTAATTATTGTATGTAGAGTTATTAATTTTTCATCAACGTTCTGTTAACTCATCTATTACACATAGTCCCTCCTTTTGACCAAATTAATGGCAAAAACCTTTCAGCGAACCTACCTTTCCGCCGCCATGTTGTAATCCACCATCTTGGATCTAATTCGAATGTTTCAAATAGGAAAGTTTCTGAACTTCTTTTTTCACGTCAAGAATGATGGATTATTTCGTATCTCTTATTCTTTGACGGTTTCTACTGACCTGAAAAACCTGGAAAAGGTAGAGAACTCTGCTTACTCGTAAATAGTTCTAGAAAAGTTAGGGATTTTCATGAAAATCTGAGAAAACCTGAAAAAAATTAGGGAATTTTAAGTACGAATGTAATCTCAAAAGTACTTGAGAATTGTAGGTCTGCTGAATTTCTCTTTTTGCCTTACCGGTCCATTTGATAGGAGATATTTTATAAATATATTACTTTGTTTTGTATAATTTCTCTATCTACAGACACACTATATATATCAGAGTTGTCCAAATGGCGGCCCGCGGGCCGCATGCGGCCCGCCAAACCATTTTCTGCAGCCCACAAAGATCTCACAACATACGATTGTTATTACTGATAATATTTTCATTTATGTTCATTCTTTTAATGTTTCCACTCTTCTTTCGAAATAAGGCATCCATTTAGCGCTTCTGTACAACAAAAAGGCCCAGACATCCAAGGCAACACTGGAGTCAGTAATGTAGCTTTAGGCAAGGCATCGTTGCTGAAAGAACGATTACTTCAATTAACCAAACCAAACCAACCATACCAATTCACCATGAAAATTGTGAAGAACCGCTTCAGAAGCTGCCGCAACAACAGGATTGGATATAGATATCCCAGCCCTTGTAAACTCTCCTAGTCATCCTCATTTATCACATAGAATGTAATATTTCAAATACATTTTTATATTTTTCTTTTGTATAATAATAATAATTATTATTATATTATTATTATTATTATTATTATTATTATTATTATTATTATTATTATTATTATTATTATTATTATTATTATTATTATTATTATTATTATTATCATTAGCTGCGGCCCTTCATCTTGTTAGCAAAGACGGTTATGGCCCTTAGGCTCATTATAATTGGACACCACTGATATATATACAGACACACACATGTACCTGCATAATACCTAGTAAATGCGTAATAGTAGACAAGGATTCCCTGATCAGAAAAAGTAGTTTTGCTTTTTACAGTATATACTGTATAGACCTGGAAATTTGTATAGCATGACGTGAAAAACTCAGAGAATTCGTCCTCGCCAAGTAAGTGTAAACCCTATTATGATCTGATATTTACTTTTCCTTAAGGTTTAAAAAATACTCAGAGATTTCTGAAACAGGCATTGCCACTAGAAAAAATCTAACTTTATTATTACTACTACTCAAGAAGTGTACGATTTGGTGCTGCGATGAAATGATTAAACCCACAAAGTGTTATGATAAAAGTCGTATGAGCGGAGAAAGGAATTCCTATATAAGCTCTTTCATCATTTTTCCTTTATATAAGCTATATATAGGCACATTAGCTGGAAATATATATATGTGTAAATTGAAGAACGCCATTAGAGCTTACCAATTAATCTCAGTTTTACTCAGTTTCTATAAGCTTTCAGAGAAAATTGATTCCTACAATGTACCGAAAAAAAGAGATCTTAATCCTACAAGCGGTAGAAAATCCGCCTACTAAATGTTTGATGGCGTTTCCCAATGTATAATATAATAATACATTGATCTGTATTTTTAGGAATTTTCTCAAATGTTTATTCCCCCCCCCCTCTGCTCTTGCATTAATCAGCTTCCCTCCAACAGTAGATGTAGAATGTCTCCCCCCCTATTGAAAGCGAAAGTGGATGTGTTTGTCTGTGTATGTGTCTCCCTGCGTAGTTGTATATATGTGTTAAAAAATATGGCTTTGAGCTTGCATATATAATCACACCTCCATCATCACCGACGAAAATTAATTACGTCTTATACGTAGGTATATGCTCTAATGATTTTCCCTGGTTGCTAGCATTGCAGAATTTCTGCGCAATCGCTCACTTTGCAATGTCCTCACACAAATTTGCATAAAAACAGTTTTCCACGAATTTACGTAACCAATAATAAGATAAAACAAGTAGCGGTGTCACGTGTGCACCATGTGAAGGATGTTGGTTATAATATTCGCAGTAACTTAATGATATGCAACCAAGCTGACGTTTAGTTGAAGTCGACTTGCATACTACCAAGGGGACAATTAATCTATAATAAGTTCGTATGGAAATACGTAGAGATTGGAAGAATATCCTGGGATTATCTGGATAGATCACCTCCATCAACGAGCTCGGATTCTTAACTTTTGAATTCTACATCCTGAACAAAATTGATGGTGATCCATCAAACAATTCTTAAATTGTTTGTCTCAGACATAGGAACCGGCCTTGATCTAGAGTGATTCATAAACTGATAAGGCTATACTTGAGAATTACCGAGTTCAACTGTTTCAATCGTGAAACACATACTCTGGTGTATCTTAATCAATTTTATTTCGTTTCAAAATTCTCGACTTATAATTCAAGAACTTCATTTTGTAAGTATATTACTAAACAGTCCCACCTGTTACTGTGGTCCATATTTTGCGTTCTTCCTTCTATACCTTTCATATAGAATTTATATGAACTCAAAATCTTGCACAAAATTCGAACATCTCGTGGACATCACCACCACCATTTTCTTCCTTCTAGGTCAAATATCAAAAAGCACTGAAATGCATATCATGTTACTTTAAATGAGAAGTCCAAATACTGCATTTCAAGTCTTTAACCTTAAGAGATTAGGAATTATACAGGGCAAGATATGGGCACCTTATACTAATTATAATATCACCCCCTTTCTCTTCCTTTCTACGTCAAAGATCAAAAATACTGAAATACATGTCTTAACTAATTTAACTGAGGAGTCCATATACCAAATTTTATGTCTCTAACCTTTTGACATTCCAAAATAATATTTTAATATAATAATTGCCACCCTTTTCCCCACCTTGCTCCCAGTGGCGGATTTAGAAGGTAAAAACTGGGGGGTCAACCAGAACACAGACTATGATAGATATAGCATGAGTTTACAATTTTTCGTAGGTTCTGCAAAGGTTTCCAACTTATCTTTCCCGATGGATATTATAGCTAGGTTGGACGTTGACATTGTAGAGCTCAAGTATTGTTTTACCCATCGTATAACAGAAAAACCTACAACTTCTATGTCCAATGTTTCAAAAATTTTCCAATAACGAACAAAAGGCAGCGCTTACTATAAACTTTCCAAAAATGTAAATAACAGCTTCAATTATTTCTGTCGCTCAAAAAAGCTGGGGGTGCCTAGACTTCCTCGGGTCCCAGGCTAGATCCGCCATTGCTTCCTCGTTGAGTTTCCAGAAAGTCTTCCTTAGTGGTGTCTTACGTCACAAATACAATGCACTATCCAGTTTTGAAGTTTCTAGCTTAAGCAGTTTGGCCTGGGCGTTGATCAGTCAGTCTCTCTCACTCAGGACTTCTTTTATATAGAAAGTTTCATCTCTGCATGAAATAAGGTACATAATGATTGGTTTAGAAAAAAACTCTTTTAAATACTTTAAATCAAGTACTGGACTATACTTTTTAACTTGTAATAACAAGAAATCGTAAATTGTCCCCACTTATGCATTTATTTGCATCACGACTCACATTATTTGTGCTGAGATTTTTAGATATCTTTCTTTTTGTAAAAATAGGATATATTACATGTAGGCGTTCTTCTGTGCGGGGAAAAGAAAGAAATTTATTGTGTCGCATAGTGCTGAAAGTGAGTGGGGAAACGAAGCCAGACATCGCACGGAGTGATCACGTAAAGACAATATAAACCTTAGTCTAATGAGAAATTATTGTTCCTTTGTTAAATCTAAAAAGCTATCTGGAATAGGAATCTTCAAATATATCTTCATATCCTTTTAAGCAATAGTGATAGCAAGTAAACAAACCCAAATAGTGCTGCCCACGAGGTAAGAAGTATTTTTTTTTTTAAATCCAGACGAGACGAAAACTATCATGAATCTCGTGGGTAACACTAACTCACCTAAGTCTTAGGTCTTAAACACTAGTTTAGTGGTACATGATTCATAGTATATAAACTATAAATTGGTAAAGTGATTGTACGAACACAATGAAGAGTACTGATCAACGTTTTAACATACGCAAGTCATTACGCAATCTTCTTTTCTAAGCCTTTTCCCAGTTAGCTGGGAGCCGGCGTTTCGAATCACTGTTCTTCACCTGTTTCTATCTTGTGTCACATTCACTGTGACACCACACTGTACCATATCATTCTTCATACAATCTCCGCACTTCTTCTTTGGTCGGACTCGCACTTTACTTCTATAACATCCAGTTGGTGAGCTATATATTCCGAAGGTCTCCTTACATTTCAGTCTACTTTCCTGTAGCATTTAGCATGATTAATTCAAAATTCTAAACTCTAACAATTCCAGTATTTAGTAAACACTTGGTTCTTCTTCACTACTTTGTAATTCTTCAGGTCTTGTTGATTGCCTGAGTAGTGCCATTTCTTGCATCGTTTCTTTTTCTCCTTCACAGCTGTTTAAACTTCTTTATTCCAGCACCATGTTTTCTTATCAATGAGACCTCTTCCTTTTGTTTCTCCCACAACTTTTTTTTTTTTTTTTGCTTTTTTCCTGATTCTCTGGTCAACTTCTCTTTCACGTGCATCTCTTCTTCTTGCATTTGTAGTACTTGCGATATGGTAATTTCCTCCCGAATCTTTTCAACACTAGTTTCATCTAGTTCCTATCACTTAGTCCGAACAGGAAAATTTTGTAGTTTTCTTCCTTCTTTTTTCTTGATCCAGATATCGGCTACTACGAGGCAGTGTTGCTTCGTTAGACTCTCACTTGGTATTACCTTACAGTCCTTTGCATCACGTAGATTTTGTCTCCTCTATAAGGTAAAGTCAATCTGAGGTCTTGAGCTGCCACTCTTATATGTAATTGCTTGTTCTTCTTTCTTCTTGTAGAAGGAATTCAGGATAGCAAAATTGTATGCTTCTGCCACTTGTAAGCTATATACTCTAATAATAAATATGTTTAAAGTATGACATCTTCATGGACAACACATGACGTGGAAGAATTCTGGTATCTTTGAGATGAAACGAATAAAAAAAATCAGTGCATAAAATCCGTACACAAATTTACAGAACGAGACTTCTGCACAATTTACGAGACGAGACGAGAAAACTTTATTCTTCGTCTCATTTTGCCTCGTGGGTAACACTAATACCAAATTATAAATATTTGGGTGGCAGATTTCTGTGTAATTGGTGTTACATACATATATTCTGGACGAATCTATTACGTCATCAAACATCAAGAAAGACCTCTTGCATTTTGTGTCGAGTTTCTGATCTATCCAGTGATGATTTCAAGGGATTGCTTGAGAGAGGGAATTTTACTGCCCCACGGAACACATCTTCAATCGTACTCAATATATGTTACAAATATTTTTTCAGTACTACTTTCACCCTCGTATATTGAAAGTTCTCCCCGGGGAAATCTGAAATCACCACTTAGTCTATTCAAGTTAACTTGTTTGCCCTATTGAATGAACAGTATATCTATCTATCTATCTATCTATCTATCTATCTATCTATCTATCTATCTATATATATATATATATATATATATATATATATATATATATATATATATATAACATTTTTGCTTAGTATCTCAAATTCTTCACCCCATGTTCCCAACGTAATTTCCTTCTTGGTCTGTGCTCTGTAATATGTTCAGGCCTGGAGATCCGATTGGGGTAGTATTTTAGACTGAACAATTTTGGGAACAGCACCTTTCTAAATATTTTCCTGAACCTATAAATTCTATGAATACTGTGAGCTCTCCTAAAATTGTATTTTCCCGCATAGTTTTCTTCCGGATTAAGGTTGCTCCAAACCTTTATAAAGACCCACATCATCTTTGTAAATACAACTAAAATCTTCAGTCGCTTTGTTAGATTTTTTTTTTTTTTTAAAAAAAAGGGTCTTTGATACGCTTCCCAACCATTTATCTGACATTTTGTTTACAATTCAATTATAATAATAATGAACATTTATAATTTTGGCTTTTAAGGATAATTATAAAATGTATTAAAGGAGCTAATAGTTATTTTTAAATTCAGAAATTTTGAGGTGCAGTAATTATGACTCATTATGCCCATACATTTCTAGGTTATGAGAAAACATCTAGAGCTACGATCTATCATAAATATATTTTCCAAACGCTGCACAGTTTATGTTCTAAATTTCTGATCTTAATCATCTTTGGGCTATTCACGAGATAATAAAAAATAATAGGGTGTATAGTAAAGAGCAGAGATCGTTTAGAATCTCACGGTAGTCCAAGGCACGGCGATGTGCCGATTGCTTTTCTAAGTGCAGACTAATGGATGTTGTGCTTCCAACGAAACTCGAATTCGGTACCATCCAAATCGAATCTTGAACTTAAAGCCCGTGGCCCCATCCTAACTGCCGTTTTCCAGTTCTGCAACCAATCAAATACTGGTATGGTGCTTTTAATAATATCGCATTCGACTTTCATCCAAATACTTTATTTTTCTTTGTTAGTAATTCTCAAGAAGGGTTATTGCCGGCCAGGCTGCTTCCTGGTTTGGTTGATGTGCGGCCGGTGCATAATCTTCCGTGTCCATCGCTGTTGAATTTGTTTCACTACTAGATTTGAGTTCGATCCTTCTTCATTATCATCTCTTTCCATATCGTAGGTAGGTAGGGTACTAAACGAGGTAGACAGGACTAGGGTGGCTAGTTTTTTCCCAAACTAAAAAAAGAAAAAGATATGGGAAACTTATACGACGAACTGGAGTAGAGAAACAGCTTAGATATTAGGATTAGGGGTGCAAAAACTGTGTAATTATGGATTCATTATACAGATAGTCGCTGGTACACGTCAATTACACACTCTTATTTTCTCCAGTGTCAAGAAGCCAGAATCTTCGCTAAGTCAAGCCAAAAAAAAAAAAAAAAAAAAAAAAAAATTCTTTGCAATTAGCAGGAATCGAATCCGGTAATCACTTGTGCTACCCATAGAGTAGCTATATAGAAGCACAAATCTGATATTATTATTATTATTATTATTATTATTATTATTATTATTATTATTATTATTATTATTATTATTATTATTATTATTATTATTATTATTATTATTATTATTATTATTATGAATGTTAATATTAATAATAATAATAATATTTATTAATTAAACATTACCTATTGAAAATATGGTCAGATCTAGAGTTATCTGACACCCAAGTTCATATCATGTATTGTGCGGAAAACGAAATTATTCTTCAACTTGAAGCAAGAATAGGAAGTTCTACAACTTTTTCTTCACTTAATTCAACAATTTGCAGCAGCACTAAGAGCAGAGTATATATATATATAAAATTTCTTTTGGCGCATCGATTTGACCCAGTTTTTCTTTCTAGTTCTAGTGTGTTGATCTAATTGAAATTTTCTCCGCTAGAGTGCTATCGATTTTAGCTGTGCAAGAACCTGATGCTTGAGTGGAGATGTTCTTAGGTGTTGTCAGTAATCGTTTCATCTCGTGCGGTTGAGGACCAATTTACTACGATCTTCAGAGACAAATATCTTTGGAATATTATATATACATCTCTCCCTCTTGTCTCATTGTATTGGGTAGTGTATCATGTAAACAACAATTCAAAATGATACCAAGATAAAGTTCTTGATAAAGTATATAAATATAGAATTTGATTTTATCTTTTGGAAGAGAGGGCGAGACTCTATACCATCAAGTAAGATCTTAAAACCAGCAGTCTTTCGAAGAAGAAATTTTGTAACATAAACTTTTTTTTTTAAATTTGATAACAGCAAAACAACATGAGTACGGTGGCTGAATTGTAGAAAACAAAATGAAATCTTTAAGTTTTACGTCTCACGGTTATGCCGGTTAGGCTAAAGGAGACGGTGATGATGAGAGATGAGTGAAATGGTGAAAGTGGGAGGAAACGGAAGAACCCCGAGAAAACCCACGAGCACGGTGTTTGTCCACCACAAAGTTCACACGGCGCGTGCTGGGATCGAACTAGGGACTCCAAGCGTCGGCGGAGGTGAACGCTCTATCTCTGAGCCACCGCGCCCCTCGGCTGAATTGTAGAGTCCCGTAATCCTGAACAATTAAAAAGTCTCATATATAGCCTCGCTGGTGAAAGGGGCGTTTAACTCAAAATCAACTCAATTCAACTCAAAAAATTGATAATGCTCAAAGAGCATTTCCATAACGAACTTAACGAACTTAAAAAGAATTAATTTTTTTCGAAGTTTTTTGTGAAATTTTATATTAAATTTATTTGATTAAATTCAGTAAATGATACATGATACAATGTAGATAATTATATTAATATAAATTATAATTTTAGTAAAATAATCAGAAACTAGAAAATGTCTATATATTTTGACGCAATAATTATTGATACTATAACTAACGACTCTGAAGCAATAATTGTTAAATCAATAACCAATGACGCAATAATTGAATCAATAACTAATGACGGAATAATTATTGAATCAATAAATAATGAAGCAATAATTATTGAATCAATAAATAATGAAGCAATAATTATTAAATCAATAACCAATGACACAATGATTGAATCAATAACTAATGACGGAATAATTATTGATTCAATAAATAATGAAGCAATAATTATTAAATCAATAACCAATGACGCAATAATTGAATCAATAACTAATGACGGAATAATTATTGAATCAATAACTAATAACGCATATTGAATCAATAACTAATGACACAATAATTATTGATTCAATAAATAATGAAGCAATAATTATTAAATCAATAACCAATGACGCAATAATTGAATCAATAACTAATGACGGAATAATTATTGAATCAATAACTAATAACGCATATTGAATCAATAACTAATGACACAATAATTATTGATTCAATAAATAATGAAGCAATAATTATTAAATCAATAACCAATGACGCAATAAATGAATCAATAACTAATGACGGAATAATTTTATTGAATCAATAACTAATAACGCAATAATTATTGAATCAATAACTGTTATTGGTATTGAATCAATATTGGTATTGATCAACACCAATATGATCTCTCTATGACTTATGGTTCGCGAGATATGGCTCCTTAAAACTCCGGAAATCGTTTTTTTTTTTTTTTTTTTTTGCCAATATCTCGGGTACGGTAAGAGTGACGCGAAAAATTCCATCACTTCTTTCAAATAGTTTTTAATGCTTCATGGAATAGGGGGCTCAAATTCAAGCCCCGGACTAGATTCAGAGATAGCCCCACGTAAATAGTAGATTCTTTCCTTTATAACCTTGGTGTGACACAAGGAGTCAAAAGTTAAAAAAAACTCAGAATTTTGGAAATCTTATGGAATTTTGACAATCAATTTAATAAATCAATATAAGAGAGAATTGGACTCACTTAATTTGATATGTCCTAAAGTATTTGGATAACCCTGCGAAAATATGGAGATTGGTCTTTCTCTATATAAATGGTTGTTAACTTCACTTACGTGTTACTAAAAACGAAAGTTAGCATCATCATCTGTTAGTCAAGCTCTTAATACAGCGCTAAAAACGACTCTGAATAAAACCTAATGGTTTTTTTTTTTATATAAGATTCTTCACGAATGGGGAGATTTAAAAGGGTAGAGATAAAAATTTGCAATTTTTTCGGAAACGGCTCTAACGATTTTGTTCATATTTTATAAGCCAAAATTGCATTAGCAATCTTATAATATGGCGTAAGTCCGTTTTCCTAGAAAAAAATCCCGAACGGGTAGTTTACTTTTGGGCTTCGTTTATTTCTAGACGATTTTCTCAAAAAAGATCTCTCAGGCGATTTTGTTTATATTTCATAACCAGGGCCCGGATCTTGTTGACCTAAAATTTTTTAAAAAGTGGCCTATAAAATGACACTAAAATTCCTGTAAAATGACCCTAAAAATCACAAAAATTGACCTTAAAACTTACGTTTTCTCAAACTTTTATTTCATTAAACATTGACATTTTTTAATATCCATTGGATTTTTAATTAACATTTCTCACTCATATTCAAAAAGTTTTGTTTCAGTTAGTTGCAGTCCATTGATCACATGTCCATTGATCAGTCCATTGTACGGCATTGTAAGTATTGAAAGCGTCAGTTCACTCCCGAGTTGAAACTAGGAAGCACTCTTAAACAATAAAACTTAGCAAGTTTAGACTATATGAAAATAATAGATAAAAACACGTTTAAAGCCCTTGTACGCCTTCTAATGCATTTTTAGTTATTCACGTGATCACAGTCATTGTGGTCAACAACCCAAAACTATCTGTTTGGCCACCTACCAACACTCACCTTTCGTTAACCAGCTACAGTTTAGTTTTCATTAGTTTGTTAAGAATGCAGTTTTTCCACTCCAATAGTCAGGAAGTAAGAAAAGAGATTATTCAACTTCGTCTTTTCCACATCCGTAAACCGTGTTCATTTAAAGATTTCCTTATGTAGAAAACAGAATAAAAAGATCATAAGTGACCTAAAAGTTACCTTAAAATATTAAAAAATGACCTGAAATTTCAAAACAGCAAAAAGAGACCAAAAGTTGATCCTAAAAAACTATATTTTTAGAACCTAGAGTTGATGGATAACGTTTTTACTTGAACTTGCCTTCTCCTATGCGTAACAGAAGAAAGTTGACTTGTCAACAAGATCCGGGCCCTGTTCATAACTAATCATTTTATTAGTAACAATGTAAAATGGAGCAAGTCACTTCCCTTGAAAAAATCGATAAGAGTTACTTTACTTTTTGAAGTGAGTCTCTTTTCGTTCTTAAAAAAAAAAAAAAAAAAAGCTCAGGCGATTTTGTTCATATTTTATAAATGTATATATTTTATTAGAAACACTACACTGCATAGTAGGGAGCCTAAGTGGATTCTTATTTTAAAATTCAAAATGGAGTTTATTCTCGGCGATGACTTCTTTCCTTATGATCTTCTCAAAAATGACTAAGGCACTTTTGTTCATATTTCATAAATACTTATTTAAAAACTACTACGATATGGCGAAAGTCATTTCTCATGGAAAACTGGTACAACTGGTAAATTTTCTCTTGAAGTGGGAGTTTTTCGGACAATTTTCTCAAATATGATCCACGCAGTTTTGTTCAAATACCATAAATAAACATTTCATTAACTTATAAAACGTGGCATACCGGGATGCCATTTCTCCTGTAAAGATCAACAACAGGTAGTTTATTCTTGCGGGAGATCTCTTCTTTGAAGTTTTCCGAAAACGCCTATTATTAAATTTTGTTCATTTTTCATAAGTAAGTAACTGCAGCATGACTTGATTTAAAATAGGAAATCGGTACGAGAAAGTTTAGTGTGGTGTCCCGTATCATTTATTCTTCATACTTTTATTAACCTATATATTGTTCTTTTCTTGCGTACGATTTTCCATAGCCGCTTCCTCATTGTTTTTTGCCATTGAACCCAGTTTTTTCTCTTTTACTCCACACCACATTTCGAAGGCGTCCAGTTTTCTTTTGTGAGTTTCAGTAATGTAAATGTTTCCATTTGCTATACGAAACGTTCTATATCCCCCACCCTTCTTAACTATGTATTCAAGATATTCATATTTTTTCATCGTAATTGATTCTTTTGCCATTTCTATTTTCAGTAAAGTCCAGAAGGTATAACGTCGTTGACTTCCCGCGCTTGGACCTGCTCGTCACTGGGGGTGTGGTAAGAGGGTAGCCAATCACTACCAACCGTCTACTGTGCTCAGCGAGCCACGAGTAACCAAGCGGCCACTCCCCATAAACGTCACTATAGCTTTTCGCGGGAAGCCAAAGACGTTATACCTTCCGTACTATAGTAGAGAAATCTTGATCAGATCTTATTGAAAGTGCTGTAGCATATATAGGCCTAATAATCTACATATACATGGTGGCCTAAAAGTAGGTATACAGTCTCGTACTGATCGGCTCATAGCATTTTATATCATTTACTTATTGTTAACCACACAGGTATTGACTTAGTTTCTTCCTTGTCTGTTCTTGATTTATTTTCACTTATACCTTAAGCTCGGAACAAACCAAAGCAAATAAATTCATTATCTTAATAAATTAAAATTCCATACTTGATCGATGCAGCTCCATATACTTACTTTTGGGCCATTCTGTATATAAAAATGAAAGTCACTATGTTTGTAATTTAATAACTCTTGAACCAGCCGACCGTTCTCAATCAAATTTTCAAAATAGATGAGGTTCGGGCCTCGGATGGTTTTTATCATTTCACTTTGAGGGTGTAACTTGGGGGAGTGGAAAGGGGAGATATATAAAACTGATCGAAAATGACAGTTTATTAGTACTGAATCTATAGTTGTCGGGGACGCTGAGATAAACAATTAACACTTCCGATGCCGTTTAAATCCAAATCAACCCCCATTAGTACTCCTAAGGAAGGGGGGTTGATGACATGTAAAAAATAATTGAAAATGACCGATATTAGTGTTGAATTCATAGTGTCTAGGGTCCCTAAGTCGATTAATGGCAGTTTTGCTGCTGTCCTTTATGTCCAAAATAAAACTGTTCTCCCCATACGAAGAACGGGTGTTCTGCTAGTATCTGTATATAAAAGAAGAAATTCTGACGTAATAATCAACACCTATAGGCCCAACTACTTAACCTAGAGACTTGAAATTTGGGCAGAATATAGTTTTTGTGACGTAAGGTACGGTACCACTAAGGAAAGATATTTGAAAATTCAGCGTGGAAGAAGGAAATGGATGTTACCGTTACTAGAAGATGTCCTTATCTCGAAAGTCTTTAAGGTTAGAGGCATGAAATTTGGTATTTTATACCTTTCATTTAAAATAATTAAATACATGATCCAGCGTTTTAAGGTGTTTGACCTAGAAAGAATAAAAGAAAAAAGTGGTTGAGATGCTCATATAAGGCGTTTGAATTTCTTGTGACACTTCGAAATTAAATGAAATTTTTAAGCTTTACATCTCGCGGTTATGCCGGCTAGGCTAAAGGAGACGGTGATGATGAGAAATGAATGCAATGGTGGAATGAATAACGTGAAAGGAAACGGGAGAACCCCGAGAAAACACACGAACACAGCATTTTCCCACCACATTGTGACACTTCGAGTACAGGCGAATTCTATGTGAAAGATACAGATGGAATAGCGCAAAATATTGTGTTTACAGTAACACGTGGTGGTATTATATCAAATTTCGTATATCGAAAATATGTATTTCATATATTTATAATATGTATCGAAAAATATATTTCGTATATTTATAATACGTAACGAAAAATAACCTGTTGGCGAGAAAAGGTTATGTTGTATTCAGGAGCGTTATTTCAGACTTCGCTTGAGGGGGCCAAAAGCACCACAGACATAAGACTTTCCGGTTTTGTACTAGTGTATTAGTAGACAATCGATTACAGTATATGTATTTCTCAAACTCTTGGGGGGGGGCAATTGCCCCCTCCTGCCCTCCCTAAATGACGCCCCTGGTTGTATTATATAGCAATTCAATGGTGGAAGATCTATTATGGAATAAATATTTCTACATAGTAAATGAATGCTCTTGTTGTACTCACACATTTTAATACATAGATTTTAAAGTGGAGGAAAGAAGTCATTATAAAGAAAGAATTTATTTTTTCTTGTTTTGCTTCAAGGGTTTTGTGAATTGGAAGTTTATTGAAGTGTTAAGTCTTAACCATGCCACTCCTTTTCCCATCGCCCACGACAAAAACAAATGAGTGGGCGTTTAATTTACTGAGAGATAGGTAATTTTCGTGTGTTTGTCTCATATATATCGGACTTCAGATAACAAGTGGACACGACAAATTTATAGTGCTAGGTTCCTTTAATAAGGTTATTCAATACGTGAAAACAAGTATAGCTCGTTAGTTCTTTATAATGTTTCAGAAATTCTCAGAAGGGATATTATTTTTAGTACCTCACAGTAGGTTAGAACGGTGTCTCTGATTAAAGTGTAAGTAATTACTTAAAAAAAAAAATCAATATTCTGTTCTTTTTTAGTAAAATTACAAGAGTTACAAATCTACTGCCAGAAAATCCTTGTAAATTGTGCATAATTCAACGTAATACAAAGATTATGTTTTGTATTAAAAATTACAAGGAATGATAGTTAAATACTGATCAATACTCTGAATATGTTCTGTTGTATGGCATTGACATCAGACATGGGTGAGGATATCCAATTCTAAAGTTAAGAATATGTTTTAATATAACTTTTGTTTAAAAAAAAATGAATAAAATACATGTAGGGCCTAATACTTTATACTCATTCATCGTATCTTATTACAAAATGAATGAAATCTTTAAGTTTTACGTCCCACGATTATGCCGGCTAGGCTCAATTTTTAAGTTTACAGGAAAAAATTTCTTCTCGATTTTCTCGAAAATTACGAATGAAGATATACTTACCATATCATTTTTATGCAGCTCAGTCGGATTTATTGATTGGTATACATCTCTTAATGGGCTTTTTAGGCTAGAATATCAGACTATCGCCACAAGACTGAAAATAATAAAATTACAGCGAATTTTGTTCTTTACTGTTTAGTGCTGCAGGATCGTGTTTCCATATCAGTCAAGGATGAACGAGTGAAGTGGGATCGTTCAACATTTTGAGCATACAGGGTATGTTACAAAAATAAGTAGAATAAATCCGGAAAAAGATTCTTTCTTCAAAATAACTCCCTTGTAGATCAACATATCGTTGCTAGCGCCTCTGACAGTCGCCGTACGCTATCTTGAAGGTATCAACGACAATCTTGATTAGGTACCTTATCACGTTCTCTTTGACGTTATCCTGCGTTCCAAAATGGTTTCTTTTCCAAGCTCCTTTTTATTCTTGGAAACTAAAACAAGTCCAGTGGTGCCAAATCAGGGCTGTAGGGCAGCTGAAACAAGGTTGTCAACATGTGCTTGGTCATGAGGAAGGCGATGTGGGACGGCTCGTTGTCATAGTACAGCCTTCAGTTTGCAAATGTCTCTTTCCTGACGCGCTTTTCAAGGACTTCCATGTAAAATTTACTGTTCACTGTCTGACCCTGAAGAAAAAAAAAACTCTTTGTGAATAACGCCTTTTGGGTCGAAACAGACGATGAGCTTCACCTTCACCCGGAACTTGTTCATCTTTGCTTTTTTTTAATGCGCGGGGAATCCTTCGCGTGGCACTGAGCACTTTGTTCTTTTGACTTGGAGTCATACTCAAAGACCAGTGACACGTTATCTAAAAAATGAGCGTCACTTTCACAGTGGTCCAATAGTTCACGCTAGATTGTCACACAAGCAGCTTTCTGATATTTCGACAGCACCTTAGGGATCATTCTTGACAGACACTTTTCTCATGGCTAAATCTTCTGTAAAAATGGGATGCACTGTGGCTTTCGGAAAATTGTATTCTTCTGGTAATAGTCTGACCTCAATTGATCTGGTCTCTTCTTGTAATTGTCGGAATTGATCTTGTCTCTCTCTCTTTTTTTTTTTTTTTTTTTTTGTCAGCATCGCACTGCGTTCAGAGCGTTCCGAATCGTCAACTACCTTTCTACTAATGCCGAATTGTCAACATTTTGTGACAGAAGAAAACCATTTTTTGGGACATTGCATCATTACCGTAAACATCTTTAATGATCCGAAAATGATTTTCCGATGTTATTACAAAATTGGATCGCATATCATTGCTCCATTTAACGTAGCATCTTGAAATCGTGACGAAGTTCAAAACTTTTATATGTGCTTTGGTTGAAAAGGAATTCAGTCTAGGAGCGTATTGCATACCTTAACAACGCGTCACCTTTCCCACCACAAATCGTCTTTCCCACCTTTCCCCCCACCTTATCTATAGCTCCAGCAGTCCGTGATGGCGGGAATACATAATTCTACTTATTTTTTGGACAAACCCTGTATTGGCATTGTTTAAGCAGTGAACTACGGGAAACTTATTTTCACAGAGACAAAGAAAAACATCTTTGTAGGGACGAAGAAAAAGTAATGTTCGTTAGCTATAGTAGATTGCCTATTCGAGTAGTTTCTCTAAGATTTTTAAGTGTTCAGTACTACAAATAAGGAGTACGTCGTTGGTAGCTTACAGCTTCCAGCCAGCGAATGCTAGTCCGGAAATCGATTCCCCGATAAATGTTTATTTTTTCAAAAAAAAAAAAAAAAGTCATGTTCTCGTTACCTTATATACATAGATAGTTCTATTATGAATGATTTATATGGCGATAATTTCTTCCAGCATTAAGATAGAGTTGGACACAAAATGTAATTTACTTTTTAAAAGGAAATATGTATAACTTGTTATATTAGTTTTAAAAAATGGTTATAAGTTGATTTTAAGTTAGTTGATGTTTCATTATTGACATCATATTGGTCCATAATAATTGTGATTTTTGCTAGTTTAAACTTTGATACTTGATTTTTGGGAAAACATTTCTTCAACAATGATCATGTAATACGAGTTGTTTATGTTCTAACATTTAATTCTTTGTTTTGTATGTTGGGTAAGTAATGATGGGAAGACAACAAATTCGTGCAATTTTATTGTACGAATTCAAATTGGGACCTAAAATTGCAGAAACTGTTCGCAATATCAACCAAGCGTTTAGCCAGGAAATCATTAGTGAACGTACAGCATTGGTTCCAAAAGTTTCGTCAAGAAGACGGGAGCCTTGAAGATGAGGAGACACATAGACATCATTCTCCAATTGAGGATGAAGAATTGAGGGTCACTATTGAAGCTGACCCACATAAACCAACTCGAGACATTGCAGAACTTCACGTTAAATATTCAGCAGTTGTTAAACATTTGCACCAACGGGAAAATAAAATAAGCTAGACAAATGGGTTCCTCATGATCTGAGCGAAATCCAAAAACTATGCCGATACGAACTCTACTATGCGCTTCTTCGCAACAAAAGTGATCTATTTCTTGATTGCATTGTGACATGCGACGAGTAATGGATCCTATAGGAGCTGACGGTGTTCTGCATAATGGCTGAACAGCGATGAGGCTCCAAGCACTTACCCAAACCAAAGTTGCCTCAAAAGAAGGTAATGGTTACTGTTTGGTTGTCGGCATGTGGAATCATTCACTACGGCTTTTTAAACCCTGGCGAAACCGAGACATCAGAGAACTATTGCCAGGAAATCGACAGAATACATCAAAAAACTCCAAACTTTGTGGTCAGCATTAGTCAATCGAAAGGGATCAACTTTTTCCCACCACAACGCCAAATCACAACAAGACTCACAAATGATTGCACAAAACTTGAACGAACTGGTATATGAAATTCTACTTCACCCAAGTTATTTATCAGACCTTTGCCGCACCAATTACCACTTTTCCAAGCACCTAGACACTTTCCTGCGGAAGAAGACCTTTAACAATCAAATGGCAGCCCAAAAGGCCTTCAAGGAGTTAATAAGTTATGGAACTCCATATTTTCATGCTTTGTTCTCATTGACAAAAGTTCAAATATGCTAATGGTTCTATTTTGATGAATAAATTTAAGTTGAGATATAATGCTTTTAAATTTGATAGTTCAAAAGCGCAGTCTTGCACCTTTGTAACGAAGATTTAAAAAAAAAAAAAAAAAAAAAAAAAGAACGAAATAGGTTCACCGCTTTCATTTGAATTCTTACGATATTCTTTGTAAAAAAAAAAAAAAGTGTATGTTAATTTGATTATAAAAATCAGTTTTAAACAAGAATGGAAGAATATTTTATTTAGTTAGGCCTATATATTTTTCAATAATCTTTTTTAAATTTCAAAGAAAGTAAATATTTGTAATCCCTTTTTAAAAGAGAAGTTTTGTTAACAAATAATAATAACGAAACATGAAGTAAGACCATTCATAACACATTTTCTATGAAGGTTTTTACTAAGTTGATCGGAAAAGAAGAGTAATATGAAAAAATATAATAAAATAGACCTTGTGCTTCACATAAAAATGTGGTGAAGATTGTAAGTTCGGCTGGTGGTTGTGGAGAGTTTGTCAGAGATGAATTTAGGTCTACCACATATGGCCTTTTACCCAGTATGTCGTTTTTTCCCGCCTCTAAAAATGGTCCGCATGGGTTTATAGGAAAATGAGGAAAGATCCTTTTTTTCTTGTGGTGGGGGTAAGTTCAGAATTTGTCCAGAGATAATACATATTGTTGTGAAATCTAGAATTCTTCTCTTTTTTAAATGTCTATCATATGGGAACCCTAGACTGGATTGTAACTGAGACAGTCGCTTGACAGAACAAACTATTTTTGATGCCAAGTTCTGCATGGTTGGTTGGTTTGAATTTGAGTTTAGCACATTTTCAGCACCGAGGCTATATGAGGCATAGACCTGCAGTTTAAGACAGAATCCAAAACATTGTAATGCGTTCAAATTTCACTGGGAATCGAATGTGGGGCCCTAAACACCGAAGACGCGATCTAACAATTAGACCAGCGAGTGGAGATGGTTAATTTTGTATGGGTACACTGTAAGTGTGTACAATGTATGAAATTGGTCATAGTATGATGCTTCAGTGGTAAGAATGCTTACTTCTGGTGACAAGTGTTCCTGGCCTGATCCAAGGTCGTGTAAAGTTTGCATGGACAGCATGAAATCTCATTAAAAAAAAAAAATCTTATCCTTTCACTTGGTTCCAATTAACAACATCACTCATTTACGTTCGTTATCTGTCTCCTTCATCTCACATGACACAACCGCAGGATTTAAAACTCAAGATTTCACCACTTTTATTATTTTATTGCCACACCATGTGTGGAGAGTAAGGTAATGGTTTCACAGCTGCCGGAACTTCTTTTTCGTGTGGAGAATAACCGAAAAAAACCAAAAATCATTTGCATTCTGCTTACTATTTCCAGACCAGGATAACGGCACGAAACGTGCAACATTAAGATGTAACATTAATCTATATTTAGATATGCTTTTGAATGTGCGCATTTTGAGTATTGACGTCATTTAGAGGCGGCCATGCATTCAATAGAATCACTTCCTTCATCTGAAGTTTATGCTCTGTAAAACACGTCACTCCCAAGTTCATTCGTAATCATCATAAAGAGAGAAGGAGAGAAAGAGAGAAAGGTTTTGCTATGCGAGCGAAGGTTATTCCATACGTAACGGAATGCAGAAGAGGTAATGAATGCACGTTATCATTTTTTTTTGGGGGGGGGTCGAAATTTCTAAGCTCCCTTTCCTTTAAGATCCTTATTTGTTATTTAACTTTTATAGTTGCTATAGTGTTAAAAAGAGAAAGATAAAGGAACAACATACTTTTATGCCGTAAATTCTTTGCCGTAAATTTTATTTGCCGTAAACTCTTTGCCGATAGTATGAATTGCAAAAGTTCGCAACTTACGTAATCCTTTTAGGATTTCCAATTTTTGAGGTAAATTTTAGACTTTTAGTCAAAGAGCTACTGCTTCCTTACTATTTATCGTAGGGTCATGGTTGGTACAATACGAAGCAAAAAACCTGCAACATGAAAGTTTAAGTTCATTGTGAAACTACGCCAACAACATAGGCAACCAACCTAACGTCTTTGTGGCACTGATCACGCCAGGATAACCTTCGGCTTCGTCCCCCTGCACACTTCGTTTGGAGCAAGAAATGCATAGACCACGTGACTACAAATCACAAATTTCTCACAAGATGGAGTAATAGATTGAGGTTCTTCTCATTTCTCTTCTCATTTTACATCCTCAGTTTTAAAGAGAGAGAAAGAGAAAAAAGTCAACGCGATAAAAACTAAATAAAGAGGAATATGCGAAATATAAAGGAAAAGAAAACGTGCGCATATATTGACAAATGACACATGCACTTCAAAGGAGACCACCTCAAATTTTGTTATGAACCATATATAATAACTGTGAGAATCAGCAAACCACAAAGACATAATTACACACAGTAAGTGTTATATAACACATATTTATTTAAACAAATAAAAATGCTTGCAGAAAGCTGAAAATGTCTTTAAAATCTCAACCATAACTGAAACAAGAGATTACTTCTCTATTGTTTTTCTTCGTAGCATCCATCTACATGGAGAAATGAGAAATAGAGAACATCTTAAGAGATTCGCACGTATACAATATCGGAAACTGCTAAATGGAAAAAATTACAGTCTTTGGATGGGATTCGAACCCAGAACCACAGTATTAGAAATCCCACACTCTACCGATGTAGCTAGTCTAACAGCAATACCCTGTTCCTCCATCATTACCTATGAAAGATGGAATGGAGTCTGCAGAAAACTACGTCTAACATGTCCACGACAGACCGCCTATAACCTATGTCTAATTGGTACTTAAAAAAGCTAGTTCTACACGTGCATAGAAAAGTAAAATCAAATGAGTAGTTAGTACACATCACTTTGTCTGTCTCACTCTATCTCTGACTATAGAAATCGAGGAAGAAGAAAAAAGTATAGAGGTGAGAACACAGGAAGAACAAGCAAAAATATAAGTTGCAGGAAACTGAATATCAAGGAGAGAGAGAGAGAAAGACATAGAGACAGAGAGAAAAATAGAGGAACGGAACAAATGATTTAATATACATCGGAAAAGAAGGTTCACAACTGTGCTATACATTTAATGTATTGAATACTCTGCAGGCCCGTCTCCACGGGGAGCTAGGGAGGCCGGGCCCCCCCTAAACTTTGGCCGGCCCCAATAAAGGTTTCACGATAGGCTTGCAAATGAACTATAATATGGTGATGAAGTATAATATGATTGGGTCGGGCTCCCCCTAACTTCGGCCGCCCCCCTATATTTTTGGGCTGGCTACGGGCCTGATACTCTGTTTCTTCTAAATTGCTTGCTAGATGACAAATATTAATTTGTAAAAACGTAGCAAATGCCCGCGTTGTCTTGTTTTCTTAATGTTTCAGTAATAGTGGAAAACGTGGTTTATGCAACATAATAAATTACTAATTTTCCCACAACAATCATGTAGATGTTGTTGATGATTTTGAGTTTAACGTCCGTTCAGCAGCGAGACTATATGAGACGTGGACCTACTTATTAACGTGGAATCCGAACCATATGAGCTGCTGCCGGGAATCGAAGCAACCATGTACTGTTGGTAAGACATTTCTAAGCAAAAGAAAAAACTGATCAGTAAAATACATAAAACGATAGTCCTGCAAACTATTACTTAAAGAGAATTTATTGTAAAATCAATACATCCATGTGGCGGTATATAGTCGTAAAGTGATTAGAAAACTTAATATTAAACTGTCGATCACATTGTTTTACTTATTTGAATTCAATGTCGTATAGATTCGGTTTTAGCTCTAGATTTCAGCGTTCTCACTTCGATTCTTAACTTGTTGGAAATATGCATTAATCGAAATTATAAAAATATACGAAATTTAACTAGCTAAAAGAAGAGAATAACATAAAAATCCGGATTAGAGTACGTCGTCGCCAACATGTGCTTTTATTTCAGGGAGCATAAAGTCGAGAAGATCAACATTTTTTTTACCATTAAGTGGGCCTATAATTCGATGGATACCACCTCAACCTGCAGTCTCGCATATCCATCCCCAACAGTGAATCGTCTCATGACCCATTCGCGCTGAAGGGGGCCATATATTGTGGATCAAACCGTCTTCCAGATGGGCGATACACACGTGTTGGCCCAAAGTTTCCAGTGGAAAATATTTTCTCATCTGTAAAGACAACAGTGTCCCAGTGACAAGTAATATTTAGCTCTGCAAACGCCAGTCTATCGACTTTGTGATCTTCTGTCAATCTCTCCTTAACAGCAGCCCGGAAGGACCTTAAGCCTGCGGCTCGAAGTCGCCGTCGGACTGTAGTTACATCACCTGGAAAGGCGGTAGACTGCTGCAGTTGTCGGGCACACATGAAAGGCTGTCGACAGCATTGATCAACTAATCGTTGGTCTTGTGTCGGTGAGGACACTCGTGGCCGACCACTTCCAGATTTTCGAGTTAGACTTCCAGTTTCCTCATATTTTTTTCCACCATCTGAACGCTGTTGCACGATGCACGCCTAATCGAGCGCCTGCTTCAGGAACACTCAATCCCGCATGTTCAATAAGAGCGATAACACTCTCACGTACAGAATGATCATATTGCGCCTTTCTTACACAAAAGTAAAAGTGCTAAAAACGTCTTTGAATATAGGATAATGCACAATATTGCTATACATGACGTCGTATTATGAAAAACATGCGCGGAAGAAGTAGATGTGCCTGTAATCAACTGTTGTTGCACGCAAAAATACTCACTCACTGTTAGTAACAAAATATTTTCAATTTTTTTTTTAATCCAATACATTAGAATATAGTAGCAGTTACTATCTTTCAAGAACATAACTTCCATCGAGTGGTGGGCATAAACAAAAGCTCGTAACTATGCAACAGTTAACTTCCATCAAAACCCCCGAAGCACTTTACAGATTTAATCTGATTTATTTGTGCAATTTAACATATAAGATTACAACTTGTCTGGGAAATTTGTTCATACTCGTCTAAAACAGTTCTATTCTATTATTCGCCACTCGTATACATTATATGACAAAATAAAAAAAAAAAAAAAAAAAACAGAAACAAGTAAAGTGCAAATACTCTAGACAATATTTTTCAAAACGTACTAGAGAATTAAGATATAGCCGAGCGGTTTAGTAGAGTAATCTACTACCTCCGCGTTCTCGGGTTCAAACCCACCTGAGGTTTGTGTCTATTCTCTGCTTTTTTTCTTGTGCTTTCACAACGAACGTTTTTTCTATAATTCCTACAAGCTATGACTTGCAAACCCTAAACAAAATACACATGTTTATTGTAATACTCTAATCCGGATTTTTATGTTATTCTCTTCTTTTAGCTAGTTAAATTTCGTATATTTTTATAATTTCGATTAATGCATATTTCCAACAAGTTAAGAATCGAAGTGAGAACGCTGAAATCTAGAGCTAAAACCGAATCTATACGACATTGAATTCAAATAAGTAAAACAATGTGATCGACAGTTTAATATTAAGTTTTCTAATCACTTTACGACTATATACCGCCACATGGATGTATTGATTTTACAATAAATTCTCTTTAAGTAATAGTTTGCAGGACTATCGTTTTATGTATTTTACTGATCAGTTTTTTCTTTTGCTTAGAAATGTCTTACCAACAGTACATGGTTGCTTCGATTCCCGGCAGCAGCTCATATGGTTCGGATTCCACGTTAATAAGTAGGTCCATGTCTCATATAGTCTCGCTGCTGAACGGACGTTAAACTCAAAATCATCAACAACATCTACATGATTGTTGTGGGAAAATTAGTAATTTATTATGTTGCATAAACCACGTTTTCCACTATTACTGAAACAGTAAGAAAACAAGACAACGCGGGCATTTGCTACGTTTTTACAAATTAATATTTGTCATCTAGCAAGCAATTTAGAAGAAACAGAGTATCAGGCCCGTAGCCAGCCCAAAAATATAGGGGGGCGGCCGAAGTTAGGGGGAGCCCGACCCAATCATATTATACTTCATCACCATATTATAGTTCATTTGCAAGCCTATCGTGAAACCTTTATTGGGGCCGGCCAAAGTTTAGGGGGGGCCCGGCCTCCCTAGCTCCCCGTGGAGACGGGCCTGCAGAGTATTCAATACATTAAATGTATAGCACAGTTGTGAACCTTCTTTTCCGATGTATATTAAATCATTTGTTCCGTTCCTCTATTTTTCTCTCTGTCTCTATGTCTCTCTCTCTCTCTCTCTCCTTGATATTCAGTTTCCTGCAACTTATATTTTTGCTTGTTCTTCCTGTGTTCTCACCTCTATACTTTTTTCTTCTTCCTCGATTTCTATAGTCAGAGATAGAGTGAGACAGACAAAGTGATGTGTACTAACTACTCATTTGATTTTACTTTTCTATGCACGTGTAGAACTAGCTTTTTTAAGTACCAATTAGACATAGGTTATAGGCGGTCTGTCGTGGACATGTTAGACGTAGTTTTCTGCAGACTCCATTCCATCTTTCATAGGTAACGATGGAGGAACAGGGTATTACTGTCAGACTAGCTACATCGGTAGAGTGTGGGATTTCTAATACTATGGTTCTGGGTTCGAATCCCATCCAAAGACTGTAATTTTTTCCATTTAGCAGTTTCCGATATTGTATACGTGCGAATCTCTTAAGATGTTCTCTATTTCTCATTTCTCCATGTAGATGGATGCTACGAAGAAAAACAATAGAGAAGTAATCTCTTGTTTCAGTTATGGTTGAGATTTTAAAGACATTTTCAGCTTTCTGCAAGCATTTTTATTTGTTTAAATAAATATGTGTTATATAACACTTACTGTGTGTAATTATGTCTTTGTGGTTTGCTGATTCTCACAGTTATTATATATGGTTCATAACAAAATTTGAGGTGGTCTCCTTTGAAGTGCATGTGTCATTTGTCAATATATGTGCACGTTTTCTTTTCCTTTATATTTCGCATATTCCTCTTTATTTAGTTTTTATCACGTTGACCTTTAAAGAGGAATATACGAAATATAAAGGAAAAGAAAACGTGCGCATCTATTGACAAATGACACATGCACTTCAAAGGAGACCACCTCAAATTTTGTTATGAACCATATATAATAACTGTGAGAATCAGCAAACCACAAAGACATAATTACACACAGTAAGTGTTATATAACACATATTTATTTAAACAAATAAAAATGCTCGCAGAAAGCTGAAAATGTCTTTAAAATCTCAACCATAACTGAAACAAGAGATTACTTCTCTATTGTTTTTCTTCGTAGCATCCATCCACATGGAGAAATGAGAAAGAGAGAACATCTTAAGAGATTCGCACGTATACAATATCGGAAACTGCTAAATGGAAAAAAATTACAGTCTTGGGATGGGATTCGAACGCAGAACCATAGTATTAGAAATCCCACACTCTATCGATGTAGCTAGTCTGATAGTAAAACCCTGTTTCTCCATCATTACCTATGAAAGATGGAATGGAGTCTGCAGAAAACTACGTCTAACATGTCCACGATAGACCGCCTATAACCTATGTCTAATTGGTACCTTAAAAAGCTAGTTCTACACGTGCATAGAAAAGTAAAATCAAATGAGTAGTTAGTACACATCACTTTGTCTGTCTCACTCTATCTCTGACTATAGAAATCGAGGAAGAAGAAAAAATATAGAGGTGAGAACACAGGAAGAACAAGCAAAAATATAAGTTGCAGGAAACTGAATATCAAGGAGAGAGAGAGAGAGACATAGAGACAGAGAGAAAAATAGAGGGAACGGAGCAAATGATTTAATATACATCGGAAAAGAAGGTTCACAACTGTGCTATACATTTAATGTATTGAATACTCTGCAGGCCCGTATCCACTGGGGGGCTAGGGGGGTCCGGCCCCCCCCCCTAAACTTTGGCTGGCCCCAATAAAGGTTTCACGATAGGCTTGCAAATGAACTATAATATGGTGATGAAGTATAATATGATTGGGTCGGGCTCCCCCTAACTTCGGTCGCTCTCCCCCCCTAAAGTTTTGGGCTGGCTACGGGCCTGATACTCTTGTTTCTTCTAAATTGCTTGCTAGATGACAAATATTAATTTGTAAAAACGTAGCAAATGCCCGCGTTGTCTTGTTTTCTTACTGTTTCAGTAATAGTGGAAAACGTGGTTTATGCAACCCCACAACAACCATATAGATGTTGTTGATGATTTTGAGTTTAACGTCCGTTCAGCAGCGAGACTATATGAGACGTGAACCTACTTATTAACGTGGAACCCGAACCATATGAGCTGCTGCCGGGAATCGAAGCAACCATGTACTGTTGGTAAGAAATTTCTAAGCAAAAGAAAAAAACTGATCAGCAAAATACATAAAACGATAGTCCTGCAAATTATTACTTAAAGAGAATTTATTGTAAAATCAATACATCCATGTGGCGGTATATAGTAGTAAAGTGATTAGAAAACAATATTAAACTGTCGATCACATTGTTTTACTTATTTGAATTCAATGTCGTATAGATTCGGTTTTAGCTCTAGATTTCAGCGTTCTCACTTCGATTCTTAACTTGTTGGAAATATGCATTAATCGAAATTATAAAAGTATACGAAATTTAACTAGCTAAAAGAAGAGAATAACATAAAAATCCGGATTAGAGTATTACAATAAACATGTGTATTTTGTTTAGGGTTTCCAAGTCATAGCTTATAGGAATTATAGAAGAAACGTTCGTTGTGAAAGCACAAGAAAAGAAAAATAGAAAATAGACACAAACCTCAGGAGGGCTTGAACACGAGAAGGCGGAGGTAGTAGACTACTCTACTAAACCGCTCGGCTATATATTAATTCTCTAGTACGTTTAGAAAAATATTGTCTAGAGTATTTGCACTTTACTGGTTTCTGTTTTGTTGTTTGCCATATAATGTATACGAGTGGCGAATAATAGAAAAGAACTGTTTTAGACGAGTATGAACAAATTTCTCGGACAAGTTGTAATCTTATATGTATCTAAATTGCACAAATAAATCAGATTAAATCTGTAAAGTGCTTCGGGGGTTTTGATGGAAGTTAACTGTTGCATAGTTACGAGTTTTTGTTTATGCCCACCACTCGATGGAAGTTATGTTCTTGAAAGATAGTAACTGCTACTATATTCTAATGTATTGGATTAAAAAAAAAAAATGGAAAATATTTTGTTACTAACAGTGAGTGAGTATTTTTGCGTGCAACAACAGTTGATTACAGGCACATCTACTTCTTCTGCGCATGTCTTTCATAATACGACGTCATGTATAGCAATATTGAGCATTATCCTATATTCAAAGACGTTTTTAGCACTTTTACTTTTGTGTAAGAATGACGCAATATGATCATTCTGTACGTGAGAGTGTTATCGCTCTTATTGAACATGCGGGATTGAGTGTTCCTGAAGCAGGCGCTCGATTAGGCGTGCATCGTGCAACAGCGTTCAGATGGTGGAAAAAATATGAGGAAACTGGAAGTCTAACTCGAAAATCTGGAAGTGGTCGGCCACGAGTGTCCTCACCGACACAAGACCAACGATTAGTTGATCAATGCTGTCGACAGCCTTTCATGTGTGCCCGACAACTGCAGCAGTCTACCGCATTTCCAGGTGATGTAACTACAGTCCGACGGCGACTTCGGGCCGCAGGCTTAAGATCCTTCCGGGCTGCTGTTAAGGAGAGATTGACAGAAGATCACAAAGTCGATAGACTGGTGTTTGCAGAGCTAAATATTACTTGTCACTGGGACACTGTTGTCTTTACAGATGAGAAAATATTTTCCACTGGAAACTTTGGGCCAACACGTGTGTATCGCCCATCTGAAAGACGGTTTGATCCACAATATATAGCCCGTTCAGCGCGAATGGGTCATGTGACGATTCACTGTTGGGGATGGATATGCGAGACTGCAGGTTGAGGTGGTATCCATCGAATTATAGGCCGACTTAATGGTAAAAAAAAAATGTTGATCTTCTCGACTTTATGCTCCCTGAAATAAAAGCACATGTTGACGACGACATACTCTAATCCGGATTTTTATGTTATTCTCTTCTTTTAGCTAGTTAAATTTCGTATACTTTTATAATTTCGATTAATGCATATTTCCAACAAGTTAAGAATCGAAGTGAGAACGCTGAAATCTAGAGCTGAAACCGAATCTATACGACATTGAATTCAAATAAGTAAAACAATGTGATCGACAGTTTAATATTAAGTTTTCTAATCACTTTACGACTATATACCGCCACATGGATGTATTGATTTTACAATAAATTCTCTTTAAGTAATAATTTGTAGGACTATCGTTTTATGTATTTTGCTGATCAGTTTTTTTCTTTTGCTTAGAAATTTCTTACCAACAGTACATGGTTGCTTCGATTCCCGGCAACAGCTCATATGGTTCGGATTCCACGTTAAGAAGTAGGTCCACGTCTCATATAGTCTCGCTGCTCGCATATAGTCTCGCCCCCCCTAGCCCCCCGTGGATACGGGCCTGCAGAGTATTCAATACATTAAATGTATAGCACAGTTGTGAACCTTCTTTTCCGATGTATATTAAATCATTTGCTCCGTTCCCTCTATTTTTCTCTCTGTCTCTATGTCTCTCTCTCTCTCTCCTTGATATTCAGTTTCCTGCAACTTATATTTTTGCTTGTTCTTCCTGTGTTCTCACCTCTATATTTTTTCTTCTTCCTCGATTTCTATAGTCAGAGATAGAGTGAGACAGACAAAGTGATGTGTACTAACTACTCATTTGATTTTACTTTTCTATGCACGTGTAGAACTAGCTTTTTTAAGTACCAATTAGACATAGGTTATAGGCGGTCTGTCGTGGACATGTTAGACGTAGTTTTCTGCAGACTCCATTCCGTCTTTCATAGGTAATGATGGAGGAACAGGGTATTACTATCAGACTAGCTACATCGGTAGAGTGTGGGATTTCTAATACTATGGTTCTGCGTTCGAATCCCATCCCAAGACTGTAATTTTTTCCATTTAGCAGTTTCTGATATTGTATACGTGCGAATCTCTTAAGATGTTCTCTCTTTCTCATTTCTCCATGTAGATGGATGCTACGAAGAAAAACAATAGAGAAGTAATCTCTTGTTTCAGTTATGGTTGAGATTTTAAAGACATTTTCAGCTTTCTGCAAGCATTTTTATTTGTTTAAATAAATATGTGTTATATAACACTTACTGTGTGTAATTATGTCTTTGTGGTTTGCTGATTTTCACAGTTATTATATATGGTTCATAACAAAATTTGAGGTGGTCTCCTTTGAAGTGCATGTGTCATTTGTCAATAGATGCGCACGTTTTCTTTTCCTTTATATTTCGCATATTCCTCTTTATTTAGTTTTTATCACGTTGACCTTTTTCTCTTTCTCCTCTTTAAAACTGAGGATGTAAAATGAGAAGAGAAATGAGAAGAACCTCAATCTATTACTCCATCTTGTGAGAAATTTGTGGTTTGTAGTCACGTGGTCTATGCATTTCTTGCTCCAAACGAAGTGTGCAGGGGGACGAAGCCGAAGGTTATCCTGGCGTGATCAGTGCCACAAAGACGTTAGGTTGGTTGCCTATGTTGTTGGCGTAGTTTCACAATGAACTTAAACTTTCATGTTGCAGGTTTTTTGCTTCGTATTGTACCTTTTTTTTTCGGAATAGAGCATTCTTTCACTCACTTGTTCATATTATACACCAGAAATGAGAAAATTTGGGAAAACCGGGAGTTTTTCGATTTGTTTTCAAAATTTTTGCGCCCCTTTGGCTGGGCTTGGGTTCACGTAGGAATCAGAATATTTCTTGAACAATATGTAGTTCTGTACACAATGCGTGTGCAAAATTTCAATCTGGCCTAGTGTCATGGTTCAAACGCCATTTTCTTCAGTATAACGCACCCTTTCCAGAGGTACCACTCACACGTCCGTATCATACACCTGAACCGGGAAATCCGGGAAAAATCGATATTTTTTTCTGAAAAATCAGCCCCTCCGAATGTTTGCACACCTCGAGCCCTGGCCCGGATTCACATAGGATCTCAAAAAAAAGTGAAATATTCAAAGATACACAAAATCCATATGCAAAATTTCAGTCTGATACCTTGGAAACTAAGGGCGTGAAAAATTGTTGAATTCTGCCTTAGGAAAAAAGAGACGCCCCCTTCGTACCCAGTTGGCACCCCTAGTTGATCATCCGGTTCCAAAACGCACCTGGAATGTTCTTTGGTCCATGCTTGACTCGACCAATAGAAAACAACCGGCTTAAATAGCTGTTATATGACCTAAATAAGCAGTCAAAGACAACACTACGTCATAGTAACAAAAATTACCATAAATCCTAAAAAGGGTGATGAAATAAAATAGAATCTGTAGTTTTACTTTCCGAAATTATGCCCTGTAGGCTACGGAGACAGATGATTAGTGAAAGTGGTTGATTTATGAAGTGATTGATGGAATGAAAATGTAGGAGAAAATGGGAAAACTCCCATGAAAAAACTCTCAGGATCTAGTCGTCAAAAAATTCACACCATTTACAGGCTTGGAATCTAACCAAAGATTCATTTCACCAGAGGTGAGCGATCTGCCACTGAGTCCCAACGCGCATATCACAAAGGCGTTCCATGGATATTATTTCCGTAATATCGGTTAGGGATGGACAAAGCCGTTTTTTATGTATAAAGAAACAGGTTTGTAGGAAAAAAACGGAAAAGCAACCTTACGATTCTTCACCCAAACCCCTTTCTCCAAAAGTTTTTTTTTTTTTTTTTATTGAAACGATTGTGATTTTCAACGAAGGTGGTATCTGGTTTTGTTTTGGTAGTATACTCTTTTCGAAACAAGTTAACGAAGAAGGAAAAGGTAAAAGTTTTGATAGAACAGATTTTAAAATCAAAACCAGTTTGATAAAAAACCAAACTGATTTTAGAACTGAAATCGGCTTGGTAGAAAATCAAACCGTTTATTTTGTACAAATCAAATCCGGTTTGATAGAAAATCAAAACGATTTTAAAACTGAAATTGGATTGGTAGAAAATTAAATCGTTTATTTTGTACAATTCAAAACCGGTTTGATGGAAAAAACAAACCGATTTTAAAACTGAAATCGGCTTGGTAGAAAATCAAACCGTTTATTTTCTACAAATTGAAACCGGTTTGATGGAAAATCAAACGAATTGTTTCGAAAGAGTTTCTTTTTAAAAAAATACTTTTTCGAGAGTTTTCAAAAGCCGAAGACTGAAAAATCGGTTTTTGTTCACACCAGTAATTGATATTTCCCATTTTTTCAATGTTTTATATACCGCTGCATAAATGTGACACAATCAGTTGATATATATATATATATATATATATATATATATATATATATATATATATATATATATATATATATATATATATATATATTCATTCAACATAACACCACTAAACAAAACGACATGCTTGAGGTAAATTTTGATGCGTATTTTTAGAGTAAAAAAAAAATTTGTCGCTCTAAAGGCCATTTGTCGTTTATAATCAATAATAAATTATATGTAGTAAGATTTGAAGCTTTCCTGTGAAGATGTCTCAGATGAAGAATCCCTCCCTCGGGAACTGGATCATCTCAAGAAGACGATACTCCAGAATAATTTCAACAAGCATGATATCAGTTTGGCCCTGAAAAGGACCTTTTCTGAACAGAGGAAATCCAAAGAAGAATCTGATGAACCATTGAGTATAGCAGTTTTACCATACACTGGACAACTTTCTGGAAAGATCTCCAGGATTCTGAAAAAACAAAACATTAAGACCATACACAAGCCGCCACCAAAAATCAGAAACTTACTTCGCCCGATCAAAGATGACTTGGGCTTAAAGACACCAGGCGTGTATCGTATAGCCTGTGAATGCGGAAAGGCTTATATAGGACAAACAGGACGCACCATTGAACAACGTTGCAGAGAACATGAAAATTACATTAGATTATTCCATCCGGAAAAGTCAGGTTTAGCTGAACACAGTTTAACAGAAGGCCATAAAGTTTTATTTAAGGACACATCCATCATTACCAAGAGCACCAATTACTGGACCAGGATAGTAGTCGAATCTCTTGCCATAGTTCATGAACCGAACAATGTTAATAGAGACACTGGATTTCAACTCAGCCCCCTGTGGAACCCGGTCATCAGTATCACAGCAAACAAAACGACACACAAATATCCAGATAACCCTCAGCCAATCAGTACCACGGACTACGGAACATAGCCAATCACAGCTCCAGTTTTCAGACTGAATCAGCCAATCAGGAACCAGCATTTTCGCCAGCCCAGAGTATATATTACTTATATCCGCTGATCTCTACATCAACATTCCCGCTGAGAGAAGTGAGAAGAGTGCATTGCGTAAACAGTTTTGCTATACGCTAACACTATGGTGCGTAAACGAACACGGAAGACTAACACTTCCACACAAGACAATGTCATAACACCACAAGATTCTGATTCACAACAGTTAACAGAAACAGAGAAGAACTCCGACATTTCACCCACCAACACTACTACAGTGAAGAACTCAGAAACCTCACCCACCAACACAAATACAGAGAAGAACTTAGAAACCTCACCCACCAACACAAATACAGAGAAGAACTTAGTAACTTCACCCACCAATACAAATACAGAGAAGAATTCTTCTGCTCACAACAGAAAACTCTCCACTCTAAAACACTATGTATTCACAAATCTAGCTGCCCATTTCTATGAAAACAATGAATTTTTCGAGCACATAAGCGAGAATCTCCCAGACTATAGAAGAAATTTACGTGGCCGTCAAACCACAAGCGGAGAAGGATTTCACCTACTCATTGAAAATCAGGAGACCCTCGATGCATTTCACAACCAGTTCAAAATAACAGATTTCGGCCCCAAAGCTAAAATGACCACCATACAGACTCCTGAAGACATCAAGAAGGCAGACGGTCTCTTGCCATCATCTAAGAACACACAAAACAAGAAAAACAGCAAACATATATATACATGCGTTATAAAAGGTGTAGATGTTGACTTCACAGTACAAGAGCTTAAAGATTCATTCACAGACGCTGGAATGGATTATTGCAACTTAACAAGAATTCGTAACTCTGCTGGTCCACTTCCACTAATAAGACTTTTTTCTACCAACCCAGAAACCATTAGCAGCTTAATTGCGAAGGGTATCATCATCAACAACAAGAAGCACCGAGTAGAGGCATCAAGATCAGCGCCAAGACCTACACCATGTTACAATTGTTACAATCATGACCATCCAACACATCTTTGTAATCAGAGTAGAGTCTGTTTTCGTTGTGGCGAAAGTCACAGTTCACCTTGTGGAAGACCGATCAACCGTTGGTTCTGTGCTACCTGCAAGACAATAGGACATCGTACCGGCAGCAGTGACTGTCCCAAGAGGCCTCAATTCACAGAAAGAAGACAGATCATCCCAAACATTTTAAATCCAATCGAATTTCCACCACTTCCAGAATCTGGCCCTTGCAAGGTCCATAACCCGAATCCTACCATCCAAGAAGATGAAGAAGAAGAAGAAGCAGCAGAACCAAATCCACAACTGGCCAACCCATGTTTCGATATTCAAGACAGAATTAATACAGCCATAGAACAAGCCACAAATTCCATCATGAAATGGGTAGCATCAATACTTGCAATAGTTACCGAACCACCAAAACAAAAAACACTACACCAGGCCATCTCTCAAGCCACTCGTCAAATATTCCGAAAACAATTAAACATTCTTACAACCACACAAGGAAACATTTACATTACTCACAAAAATCTACCATCAGGCGCACAGAAAAACAGTACAGTCAATTCCTCACAAATTACATAAAAATCACCATCTCATACGCAAAAACTTAACAAAACACCCTCATAGAATTATATTAACACACACACACAATGTTTTTGAGCTCAGTGCTACAAACTTCTTTCTTTGGCACTCTTCACGGATTACAACGGGAAGAAGATATCAAGACCAGCAGCTCAAACCAAGAACATAAGAAGATTTTCCAACGGCCAAGTACAGGACCACGCACAGGACCAACTACCGCAGAACTTATACATCGGCTTCACTCCACTTCGGCATCACACCCATAGAAGACCCAAGAACAGAAGCCTAAGTGTTAAGACTTGTGGAGAGCAGTTGTGCGCTTATCATCGCTGTTACCAATTCATCACATACATTTTTTATTTTCTCTGGATGAAATAGCAAAATTGCTAATATATCCTTCCATCTTTATGAGATGGTAAAAAGATTATTGCCTATGCCTATGCCTATGATCTCTACATCAACATTCTCAGATTCGAGTTGCTCGCAACAAGACGCGTCAACATGCCTAAGAGAAAAACCACGTACAAGAAACGTTCACAGCAGGGAAGGGCTGTTTTTCCAACCCCTTCCGAAGAATCAGTTATGTCATCTACACATCCAGAAGAATTTCCTTCAGAAGACAATGGGTACAACACTATATACATACACAACATGGAAGAAACAGTTGATCTCCAGAAGTTCGCTGATCTTCTCAACACAAAGATGAAGCACGTCGTGCCTTTTATGCTCACGAAGATAGAGTACCCAAATAGTGTGAAGATAAAATTTCGCTCATTCGAGGAAAGTCGTGAACTTTTCTCTGCATGGGATCGTGAAGAATTCGGTCCGAACGCCTACTACTCAGAAAACAGAATTAATTATGAACTACCTGCGCAGAAGAATGACACCCACACCCAGATGGAAGTCACCCCCACCAACGCAGAAACACACCCACAAAAAGAGAAGCCAACACAACAAGACAAGAAAGAAGACAAGGAAGTCCACAAAAAAACGTCAAGACCTCCACCTGCTAGGATTGGCACCGCAAACAACCGGAACCAGCCGACGTACACATGTGTCATCAAAGGTGTCAACACCCAATCAAGACAATGAAATTCGTGCTGACCTGCAATCACAAAAAGCTTTCTTTACCAACATCATCCGCATTCAGTCAGACCAAGGTCCGCTCCCCCTCATCCGGCTCTTTTCCAAGGATCCTGATACAATCAGTAAACTCATCCAAGATGGTGTTCACCTGGGAGGAAGAAGACATCCTGTAGAAGCTTCTCGTAGTAGCCCACGACCGCAACCATGTTGGAACTGTTACTCATATGGACACGCAAAACATCAGTGCAACGCCCCACGAGTGTGCTATCGATGCGACGAAAGCAACACCGAGAAATGCAGTCAACCTATCGATCGGACATTCTGTGCCACATGCAAGTTGCAAGGACACCGCACAGGCAGCAGCAGCTGCCCCAGACGTCCAAGAGAACAAACCAGGAAGATACCCAACATCATAATAGCAAGAAAAATGGTCAACTCCGAAACTATCGGCCCTTTCAAGAGCCAGTCTGCCACCACGTCCAACCGAGATACTTTAACCCAAACAGAAGAGGAAGAAATTGAGAAACAGGAGTCCACCATTAACAGTTCCATAGATGAAAAAATCACCACTGCAATTGAATAAGCTACACAGAAGATCATGACCTGGGTTGCCTCCATTCTGACCATCACTTTGGAACCAAAACAACAGAAAACACTATCAGCAGCCATCGCAAAAGCCTCAAGAACTATTTTTTCAATCTCATCTCAGAGAGATAACCACAACAGAGGGCGATATATACATCCATCATCAGCAGACTTCATTGAAGAATACAGCACGCAAAAAGAATCCCCGGCCTGAGAAACCAACTTAACAGAAGAATGTCACCACCCACCTAGTGTTTTTGAACTGAAGACCAGAACATCTTGAACTGAATGTAATCCTCCATGGATGCAAGCACGTCACAGAAGCAGACCTCACCACCCGGCCATGTACAGGACCACGATACAGGTACACTTCCCATGCACGAGCTATCGGCAACACACAACTTCGGGATCACATCAAGAAGACCAACCAGAACCAGACTTACAACAACGACTTGTTTCGCCACTTTCCTGCCAAAACTTATATTTCTGCACTGGGTAAAATAGCATGAATTGCTAGACACCCGTCTCTGCCTCTAGGTAGAGTAAAGTGATGTTGTGATGATGATATCTACATAATTGCCCTGATGATGAGAACGATGACAGCTCTCGAAACGTTGGTCTATCCACCAGTTTTCACCTGGCTGATTGCCCGAGAAGAACTTTACAATAAATATATATATATATATATATATATATATATATATATATATATATATATATATATATATATATATATATATATATATATATATATATATATATATATTAATTCTGGTGTAACATTGTTTATTCATTTCTATCTAGATCAGGCGATTAATGCACAAAGGATTAAAGTCTATTTTTGGTGATTTCGTACATATTTTATATTAAGATCTCTGCCGGAAGTTCCTTTCAGTTAATAAAAGATTCCTGTTCAGATATTGTAAATAACTCTTATAAGGTAAAAAGCAGTGTTTACTTTTCCATGTATTTAAACGGATCGTGTAAACTTTGTCTCCTTTTCTCACAACTTCCACAATTGGACTTGAATTCGTTGTGCTCTGAACGCTCTATATATACAAGGTTAATCTCAAAAGTAAAATCTCCAAAGCGCTGAAAATGGAGAAAAACTGTTCATGCAGTTGTCGGCAACACTGTTGTCTTTGTTGTTTCCTTCTACTCTCAAAAAAGCCTGCGTCACCTCGCTGGGGCGCTCAGTTTTGGCTTGGCATCCGTTTATAATGGGGTCCTCTCTTGATGATGTCACCAAGTGCAAAGTTCGTGCAGTTATTCGGTTCTTGAACGCACAAAAAAAAAAAAAAAAAAAAACCATCAAACCAATCGCCAATTGACGGAAGTGTATGGCTACCCGTGCATGGATATCAAAAATGTCCGTAAGTGGGTACAGAGTTTGTAGCTGGTCGATACTGAAATTAACGACGAAGAAAGAAGCGGGAGACCGTGAAGTTCCGACGATATAGTCGCGAAGATTGAGCAAATTAGTGTCTAGCACGTTTCCTAAGTTGAAAGAACATTTGACCGGAATGCGCTTAAGCAACGACGACGAGGTGAAAGATGAGATTCAACGTTTCCTCAAACACATGACAAGCTAGTATGACAGGCACACAAAAACTCCTACAGCGCAACGCTTACAAAACTCCATCAACCGAAAATGGCGATTATGTAGAAATAAATACATAAATGTACAACTTTTAAAATGATGTCAACATTATTGAAAATAAACGTTTCTTTGTATTTCTAAAAAAAAAAAAAATGGCTTTACTTTTAGGATTATTCTCGTATGTAAAATAATACGATATTGTTTGTCGTCTCTTAACAGTAACACCCATACTCCTAACAGAGACACACATAGTCCTAACAGTGACTCATATACTCCTAACAGTGACATAGTTACTTCTAACAGTGACACATATACTCCTAATAGTGACGCAGTTACTTCTAACAGTGACACATATACTCCTAACAGTGATGCAATAATCCTAATAGTGATCCAGTTACTTCTAACAGTGACACATACTCCTTACAGTGATGCAGTTATTTCAAACAGTGACATATTATACTCTTAACAATGACACAGTTACTTCTAAGAGTGACACATATACTCTTAATAGTGACGCAGTTACTTCTAACAGTGACACATATACTCCTAATAGTGACGCAGTTACTTCTAACAGTGACACATATACTCTTAATAGTGACGCAGTTACTTGTAAGAGTGACACATATACTCCTAATAGTGACACATAGTCCTAACAGTGATGCAGTTACTTCTAACAATGACATATATACTTTTAACAGTGACACCCATACTCCTAGTAGTGACACATACTCCTAACAGTGACGCAATACTCCTAACAGTGATGCAGTTACTTCTGACAGTGGCACACATACTTCTATCAATGACGCAGTTACTTCTAACAGTGATACATATACTCCTAACAGTGATACACATACTCCTAATAGTGACGCAGTTACTTCTAAGAGTGACACACATACTCCTAATAGTGACACATAAAGTCCTAACAGTGACGCAGTTACTTCTAATTGTGACACATACTTACAACAGCGACACATATACTCCTATAGTGACACATCTACTCCTAATAGTGACGCAGTTACTTCTAACAGTGACACATCTACTCCTAACAGTGACGCAGTTACTCCTAACCGTGACAGATCTACTCCTAACAGTGACGTAGTTACTTCTAACAGTGACACATCTACTCCTAACAGTGACACATGCAGTACTTGTAACTAATTTTAAACGTTTAAGACATTTACTGTGAAATACTTCCAGTCTCAATATTGACAAGTGATCGAATGTTAGACATATCCTGAGGAAACAACGAGAGCATTCTCCAAAGTATTAAAGTTTAAAGTTGATAAAATTATTTTTCAAGCCTCCAGTAAGATAAGCCTCTAATAAGGGGTTTTGTATTTCTTTTCTTTTTTTATAACAATTTATCCATTCGATGTTTTAAGGATGTTTGCTTGATCATAAGGAAAGAAAATCTCCGTGCTCAATTTACCTAGTTACCACTCTGTTGGCAGTTTGTCTCTAATACATATGTACACTGCTATCTCCTTTTTGCTGTGATTTGAACCTTTCGCTGCTAGGCTACGGCTCTTCCTTTTTTCCCTTCTTCCTTTAAAAAAAAAAAAAAAAAAAAAAAAAAAAAAAAAAAAAACCTCATTGAAGTATCCGTGGCTCTGCATCCCACCGAGGGCAACACTAATGTTTCAAATTGAAACACGGTGGTTTGCCTGGTTACCACAGTTTTCAACCTCTGTCTCTTGTTTTCATATGCAAAGCCCCTTGTATAGAAAATCAATACTTGAGTACATACAATGCGTTTTCTCTTATTTGTCTCACCACAGACACAAACCATGACAGTCTCATTACAATGTCCTGTTTAAATAAACATCTTTCCTGGAATGCATTTCAATTCAACAAACTTTCAGGGTTTCAAATCAGAGAATACTGTTTTTGCTGTTTCTTTAAGGATTCGCTGACAGAGTATTTCAACGAACCTTGTTTTCAATTTACAACTTGTTTTCAATTTGCAACTTGTTTTCAATTTGCAACTTACTCATCTGAAAATAGTAATAACTAATGGCGCGTGTATTACAGTCACTTGTCTTTGTTTAGAGCAGAAGTTTGAGGGGGAAAAGTTTGGAAATTTATAGTTCAATGAACAACGAATAATTGACTTTGTACCGCATCCTTACTCACGTTTTGTGTCGTCTAGTATGTGTTAGAACATATCGCAGAAGAGAATGTTATGGGTTTTGTTTCTGTATTCATTAGTCCACGTCTGAAGTATATTTGGAAATTACTAACAATGACATCAAAGGCGCAAAGGCCGAATTGAGTGTAAATATTAGCATTACTATTCTCTACACATCAGTAATGACTAGCTACACACGCAGGAACTTATTTCAGGAGGGGTCCGAAGCTTTTGGAGATTCAAATTTAATATGAGAATGAATTATCTTAAATTTTGTTGTTGTTTTGAGGTTTATTGTCCTGTCCAGCAGCGAGGCTATATGAGGCATGGACCTACAGCTTAATATGGGATCCGAACCACATGAGCTCCCACGAGGCCTAAAATTAGCCTTAATTCACAGAAAAGTAGGGATTTCGGTGGGGAGGGGGATCCAGACTCCTGGGACCCACCCCATGCATACGTTTTCCCATAGATTATGTTGTGATCTTTAAAAATATGTTATCTATAGCCCTATCGTACCTACCCTCAAATAGTTACTATGTCCACAATGAACCTTCACATAGAATTTGTTCTGCTGCCATCTTCATTTTCGTTTCTTCACCTATGAACATGTATTTCTAATCCACTTGGATCACACAATTGCCTTTACTTCTCTACTGAATTTGGTTCTGTTACAATTTATGGCACACATATTTTTGTTCGTTCAATTCATAGTTTTTTTCACAGCATACATCAGGCAAGTTCCTTTATAATTTGTTAATGAGTTGATTTGCTCTTGATCTATGTAAATCGTGCAAAATGATTGGTTCTTTAGTAGTAGGGGAGACCGGGGCTTTTTGGCGAACTTTTCATTCTTTATTTTTTTTATGAGCAGATGGTGCACTGTATTGCAATGTAATGGATGTGTACGGACAGATCAATGTTTCTTCTAATAAATTCGATTTTTGTTTTTGTTTTGTTGCTTACAGTTTTCGAGAAATAAAATTTTCTTTCTTTTAAAACGGAGTTTGTCAACCGACCCCTAGTAAAGGGCTGGTTGGCTGATATTGTGGGGCTAGTTGGCATACTTTTTAAATATAGCAAAACACAAACAAAAATTGGATTTATTAGAAATAAACGTTATTTTTCTAAATTCTATTATATATATTGCAATTGCTATTTATTCACAACATTTAAAAGAATCAGCATTATGAAATATGAAAACTTCTTTCTTTCATTCTAGCTTAGTTGTTATGACATTGAAAGCTACAAGATTATCAAAGCACATCAGTTTTAATATGATTTGGTGCAGGTTAATTCTTATTATTATTTCAAAATGTAATTAAAATAATTAAACTATCAAGAAAGGTAGTTTATTTCCCGCTGTTCACAAAGTAGCTAAGAGAAATTAAGATAGGTTTAGCTGAATTATCGAGAAATGCAATTTATTTCCTACTTTCCACAAAGAAAGAAAAAGCAATAGCTAGGCCTCTATTTTTGTAACAAAAGAGCACATACAAAATATTCTTGATCGTGAGAATTAGGCCTATTCAGAAAATTCAGAGTCCGGCTTACAGTCTTATCTTGATTTCTAAATTTTGACATCCAATACGTGCATGCTATTCTATAACATTGAAGTAAAAGATTGGTAGAACTGCAAACAACATAAAAATAAAACAAACGATGTAACAATAAAAGTAAAACAAAATAAAAAGAAATCACACGAGGTTATTTGGCGCACTTGCCAACCAACCCCAAATGCTATACGCGAACAAACCCCAAGCCCATGTTGTGCAACAAAGTCGTAATTACTCAGCAATTGTTTGGCATTTACGTTTTATTGTTTAAATTTCCATAAAAACAAAGTTCAGATCTAACTAATGCTATATTACTTACCTCTGTACTCCAAGTAGTGACGATTCTGTGATGTTGTAACGGAGAACTGAAAAAAATACTTCAGACTAGCAAAAACGCTCTTCATCTAATAGACGCCATAATCCGCAAGTTACAAATTCCATATGAAAGTGCATCCATAGGTCGCTCTTTTATGACAGTAGCAACAGCTCATTATGTTAATAAATGAAGGAGTTATATGCAGTTCGTCAACCAGCCCCTGCTGCCAACCAGACCCGGTCTCCCCTATTTAATAATAATTTTTATTGGTGTTCCTGTGGCAATGTGTGAAATAAATATCCCGGTGGGAGCTCACGGCGTGGTTCGTATCCCACGTTAAGCTGTAGGTCCATGTCTCATACAGCCTCGTTGCTGAAAGGGACACTGAACTTAAATCCAATCGAATCTAATGTGAAATGAATGCAGTAAAGTCACGATCATTCTACCTAATTACCAAAAAAAAAAAAAAAAAAAAAAAAAAAAAAAAAACGTGATAAAACGAGAAATTACTTTTCTGAACGACCTATTAGACTTTTCATGCCTTCATAGAAACATGCCTTTACCAAAGGAAAATCAGCCACCTATCAAGGACTTTTTCAGAAACATGAAGCTGTTATCATTTTTTTTATCTTAGCCCTATCTTTTCACATTTATGTAATCAATGTAGAGCAAAATAAGTTTAAATATACACATTTTTTTTAAATATAAAATATTTTTTTAAAGGCCTAGATTTGAAGTTAATGTTTTGTTTATTTTAAAATTGTATGTTGCATGTACAGTGTACATCATTTTATGTTTCCTTGGTTTCTGAGCCCTTCCACTATAGTATGTCGGATAGTCGGAAGTCTACTATAGACTTTTAATAAGTTTTGCCTGATGTATGTTCTATGAAAAATATACAAGAAAATGAAAAGTATGAAAACATTTTTTGACATGATGAAAGTACCTAACATAGACGTAAGAGCAGACTTATTCCTAAAATAGGACATCCAAAGCATGCATTTTGTAATGCTGTCAATAAATAGACTTGCGATAAGATTTCTGTTTCTACTTTGGTGTTTTCTTTTTTAATAATAATGATCAATAAACATAATAAATGATGGTTAATTGGAAATTTTTGTTATGATACATTCTTTAATTTATCTTTTAATTACGAAAATATTATGACAGCTTTTTCTCGTTGGAATAACTTTATTATTATTTTTTTTTTATCGTAATGGTTAACTAGGTTGATTACAATATAAGCTTATGCTATGGACATTACAATAAATCAATATTAAAATTATATGCAGTTACATTTGGGTTGATTTAAAGTTACTTTCGTTTTCTTGTTTCAAAAATAAATCTACATTGTGACGGATATTTGTATTTTGTAAATTTATAGATTAGTAATTATTTATCTATTGTGTAATGTTATTCCCATTCACTGCTTCGACTTCTGATTTATATATATATATATATATATATATATATATATATATATATATATATATATATATATATATATATATATATATATATATATATATATTCACATGCTCAAATCACTTGTAATCGGAATAATGAGGGACCGCAGTGGCTCAGTGGCACACTGAGAAAAATCTCTTCTCCGGACAGCGGTTAATTGTACAAATATACGGAATCCTGTTGCTTACTGCAAAAATCAGTATGGAGCATACGTTATCCATATGTTACATACACATTACCCTTAGATGTTACATCAATCCGTTGCAGGATGTATGACATCTAACAGTTTTTCGTATATCACATGCATACACTTATGTTACGTTCCTCAGCTATATATTATATAAGTCCGTTTGTATGTGAGATCCTGACCACCTATATTGTTTCATACGGAAAGTACGTGTAGATGGAACATTTATACGGGAAGTATTATAAAACATGCGTTTTCAGTTATACGTCTGCTGCACGTTAAATCCAAAAACTACAGGAATTACGCATGTAACCTACCTTTTGAAGTACGTCACCTACATTTTTCTCAGTGTAGAGCGTTCTCTTCTGGTGCATAGGGTCCTTGGTTCGATCCCAACTCGCGCCAAGTGAGCTTTGCGATAGACGAACACCGTGTGCGTGGGTTTTCTCGTAATTCACCCGTTTCCTCTCACTCTCTTCATTACGCCGTTTCATTCATTTCTCATCGTCACCATCTCTTTTAGCCTAGCTGGCATAAACGTGGGACGTAAAACTTAAAAGATTTCATTCCATTTCGGGATAATGAATCGGAATATTAAATCATGTGTATCATAAACAATAATTCTGAAGACTGAATGAAAGCAATGATTCACACACAATATACGTATACTTGAGAAATATTTATTTATTTATTAGCAGACTACCCTTTTGTTTCCGATCTCATTGTTCTGCCTGTCAAACAGGAGGAGATGACAAACAGGAGTGTCAACGTATAAACAAAACATTGTCATTAGAGAGGAAATAATGAACTATAGTTCCGTGATGGAGGATTGCGTGTTGGACACACATACGTTGATCACGTTGGAACGATTTTCTTTCTATGATTGCTACCAGTGAATAATGGCTCACAACTGTTATATTTTCATTTACAAACTTCATCATTCATTAGTAAGTAATATATATATATATGTTACATGAAATGTAAAGTGTGGGTTGTAGCGCCAGAGAGGTGAGGGTGTATATGTTTGTGTGTTAGGAGTAGAAATAAATATAATTTACAGACAGTACAGGGCACACACAAAAGAATGATGCTGTTTCGAAAATTAATAACATTTTTATTTTTCATTACGCGGACAGCTTATTTTTCATTATAATTCAACTCCCTCAGCAGCGGCAACGATTAAGTTTCTCTGATGTTACTAGCAGTTGTTTTCATGCTTATTCCAGAGCCAGTTTAGTATATACCGTCCCAGTTTCATGGTCTGAGCGACACTAGAATCAGGAAAATTCTTCTCTTGTAATTCGATTAAAGTAGGTGCACTTCTTAGTCAGCTAAGAATGCACTTGTTCTTACTTCAGCTTCATTTACGAGTTTTTTTTTTTTTTTTTTTTTTTTTTTTAAATCTCGTTTGCGTTGAACTACCACCAGCACACTGCAACTGTGTCTGTGGTGATGATCCATAACTGATCTCCTTTTTCAGTTTCTTATACCGTGCACTAAATGAATGTTATTCAATGACTGTTTTCTCAGCTACGAATTATTTTACCAATTTGCATGAAGCTTTGAATTCATCATCTTTCACAGCAGTTAGCCATTCCGATTCATGTTCCCAGTTATTTAAATATTTTGCCGGCAATGTTTATCTATTCTTGTGCTTTCTTCCCCTACATTTAATTTTTTCTGGTGTTCTATTTTAACCCTATTCACACAACTTTCTGCCTCCATTAAAATTTCTCGCACTTATACTACATAGATAATACGCATGGCCATGGTCGCCATCTATCCATGTTTTACCATTCTCCGTTATCGGCGAAACGAACTTAAAAAAGGAAATTGAGGTATAGGGATACTCCTTTAAGTACTAATGGTACGTTCGTTTCGCTGGTACCGGTGAATTCTGATACTAGTTCCTGTGTGATTCCTTAAACCGCTTGGGATAGGTCCTATAGTTTCTAAGCCAGGGCGTTTTGAAACGTGATTTTTCGAATATTCGGCGGTTCGTAACTTTGAAAGGAGACTTTTTTTTTGTTTTACCCCTGTTTATTAGAACTTTTTTTTTCATTTCTATAAGAAATCACCTCCGAAAGTTTTTCGGTGGAGTTACCTGCCACCCTATATAACGTTTAAAAAGGAAGGATTTGTACGATTTGTAATTTCTGACAGAAAACGATAATTTCAGTATTAGGTTGCTATAATTTCGTTCACATGTCCTAACAACTCTGCCTGGCTGACTTCAAATGCCTGGTGACAACATTGAAAAAGTGTGCGAGGAAAAGTCCATGAACGTCAATGGGTGGAACAATCAGAGAAATAGATGTGCCAAAAATGATTAGAAAGTGCTGCGTAAGCGGCTATTTTAAACACTACAAGATACATTCATTACAAGTTTTTAAATAAGCAGAGTGAAAAAAACAGTTCTTTTGCGAACAGATGTAGTTCGAAATTGTCTCACAGAAATACTTATCTCCGAAGACGCCACATTTCACATCACTGCCAAGGTGAATAGACATATCTTATCTTGAAAACGTAGCAACCATATAGAAAGATAGAGTACCAGCGTAACTCTGCAAAAGTCGTTTTCTGTGTGGTGCGGTGTCTCGCGAGACAGTACACGACTTTTTTTTTTTTTTTTTTTTTTTTTTTTTTTTTTTTTTTTTAGTGAAGCAACCGTGACTGGCAACTCATCTCTGGACATGTCGGAAACTAGTATGACCTACAACTGAATACAAACAATGATGGCTACACTCTACAATTCAACCAAGCTTTCTCCAAGTTTCACAAAAATGTACAGCGGGGGACACTTCTAAATGGTACAGCCATATGGAGATTTACGGCTAAGGTGTACCATTTAGAAGTGTCCCCCGCTGTACAACTGGTTCTCAGTCGTGTTCTTTCACAACACTGTATCGTACGTGCTGCAAATGAGTATAACAAACTTACCACTTGGCCACCTTGTTTGCCTGACTTCAACCATAGGATCTCTTACTTTGAAGATTCATTAAAACAGTGTTTACGTACCACAATTCCCTACTTCCGTCCAGAAACCTCGTGATTAGATAACGCATGCATTTCAAACTATTTTAGCGAATATCTTACACTGAGTGTAGGGTGAGTTTGAGTACCGTGTATCGTGTGTGCCAGAATGCACTTTGAACAACTGAAAGTAACACATGAGAAATTATACCACTGCTAATGGTGTATGTTGTACCCCTACATGTAAGACATACTCTAAAATAAATAAATTTTCAAAAAGTGTCTTTCTTTTGTGCTTGCCCTGTAATAGGGTATAATAACAATTCTTTTTAAGCTATAAAAATCTGCACTTATAATTATTGCCATTTCTAAAATATTCATGTAAAAGAAATTTCGTTCAAAATTGTACCGCATAAACAAGTCCTTTACTTGTTTTAACTCAGAATACTTTTAAAATACATGTTTATCCAGTATTCAAGCCGACTCATCTTTAACCGAGTACGTCTCAGATAATATAAAATGTCAGTGATTTTTCTTCTTATTTTTAAAACTAAAAATAGACCATAGAAAGTTTTAAATTGTTTTCAAATAACCCATGTTTTTCTGTGACCACTTCAACCGCATCTGATCTAAAGAATTTAGCTTTTTTGTTCTATTGGTTATCAAAGAAAAGAATTTTGTCATTTTCTTCTATTTTTCTGTTTTACTTTCTTCTCTTCTATTGATTTATCCTTATCCTCAAGAAGACGGAGAAGAAGAAGAAAAGATTTTGTCAAATCTCCTTCCGGAAGGAAAGAATAAAATCGTTTTTTGAGAAATTTTTGCCGGTGTTTTTCGAGAGAAGGGTTTGGGAGAGGAATGGACGGAAAATATATAGTCTTGCAGAAGAGGAATAAAAAACTTTTCTGGTCGTCCATTGTAGTTTTGTTGAAGTCCGTTTTTACGTCTTGCTATCTGTATTGATTTTGGTAACACAGAGAGCAAGAGAAAGATATTGAATGTGAAAGGGATTTGCCGTCTCATTTGAACCAAATGCTCACCTGCTATCTTTTTCGCATACTTTTCTTCCTGAAATCTCTTTTTTTTTCTTCTTCTTCATTTTACGATGCAAAATCTTTCCCTATGTCCCTTTCTCCCTTGGGATGATGATAACACATGTCCTGGAATCTGTTATACTTCACAAATTCTCATTTTTTACTCTTTGTAATCTTGTCTCTATCTTTACATTGTAAAAATGTTTTGTCTTTTTTCTCGAAACGACGTGTGACACTTTTTAAACGGTCCATTACCCAATGTTCTATATTCTCTTTTATAGTGTTATGGTGGCATGATTTTCTTTCTTTTCTCTATCGATCGAATTGGATTTACGAGTATGTGAGTAAATATCGCAGGAATTGCCATACGTGATACCAAACGTATGTTCAACTTCGCATAATTAATTTTAGTCCCAAAACTTTGTTAACTTTTTCTTTATTCCAATAAGTATAATCCTGAACTTTTTTTTGGGGGGGGGGGGGTGAAATATGTCATAGCTAAAAGTAATTCTCTTGTGTGTGCTTGTGATTATGATAATGTTCTTTCGCAAAACTTAATCTTTCGTGTGTGTCTTTTATTTATTTATTTATTTACAAATCTGTCTGGTAACAGGTATGTACTACTATGAGCAAAATAAATGACGCGTCTCTTTATTTTGAAGTTTTTTGAAAATATCTCCGTTTTCTTTATATGTTCGAAATTTCGGAAGGTTTCCCCAGCAGGACAGGTTAATAACAAACCCGTTTTTAATATTTGTGTTAGATATTAGCTTAAAATGAAGAAATTAGAAGCAAAACACATTAAATCGACAGAAATCTCGAGAATTACCAACTCTGCTAAAGTGGGAAATTTTCAAGAACGCGAGGGAATTCTGCAGTTCAACACGAAGCAGCGACATCTATGTCATTGAGAGAAGCGTGAATTAGATCTACAAACGAAAATTTTAACGAAATATTTCTAGTATGTCTTATTATATGCATTATCAGCGAACTCCAAATATATGAATCTATGCTAAGTATTAACGTATAGATAGTGCAAATAGTGGAAATTACCTATGGAAAAAGACGAACTGCTAGCCCAATCGTAATGAAAAATCGCCTTTACTGTAGAACAGGTTCAGCTTACGCAACAAAGCAAATAGCTCAGTTAGATAAAGCAACGAGTTTGTATATCGAAGGTAGACGGTTCGAATCCCGTGGAAGTACTCTTGTCATTTTTATCACTAAGGTTATTTTATTTATTTTTTATTTGGGAAAGAATCAAAATGTAACATATGTGTAAAACTCATGACGATACCAAAAAAAAAAAAGTTTGGATATTTTGATAACAGATTTCCCTATTAAATGTTTAATTTTCTCTATAAATATTTGTCTTAAATTGAAATTGTTTTGAATTTACTACATAAGGAAATTTGCCCGAAGGAGGAGAACTCAAGTAATTGATATTCTATGTAAAAGCAACCTATTGTAGAATGATGATGCTTCTTACCTTCAGCACATAATCTTAACGTTAGAGAGTCAGAGAGAGAAAAATCCTGTTTTTCCTCCCCTATGACCACTCATCTTAAAGCTCTATCTATAATGATTCGTGTCACATAATTTCGGCTCTCCAAAGACATTCATATTTATTATTATTATTATTATTATTATTATTATTATTATTATTATTATTATTATTATTATTATTATTATTATTATTATTATTATTATTATTATTATTATTCCTGAATATGAGCCAGAGCCCACTCTGAAAAATTGCATCTGGCGTTCTGAGTGAAAGTTCTATGGGATTATTAGAAAAATATATTCCCGTTTCCACGCTGATGGTAGAATTTCTTAAACAGTTATTGAATTACGTTCGAAAGGTAGGCGTAAATAGCGCCCCCGCAACAATGTGGCGTGGGGACCGCACAAGCTGCAAGGCCAAAAAATATACAGAAAGTACGCCGGGGCGGAGCAGGCCAAATTTTCACACGGGCAAAGTGACTTTTTGCCGCCCTTCCCCTAGTAGTAGCCTATATTTTACATTTTATCATAGTGTTTTTAATAGTTTAAACCAGGAGCGTCATTTCAGATTTTGCTTTGGGGGGGCAAGACCTCTTGATATAAGTAAAATTTCGCGTTTTTCACTGATTTACTACTATTCTAATGATAAAATCTATATACATCTCAAACTCAGGGGGCGCAAATGCCCCTCCCTGCCCTCCCTAAATGACGCCCCTGTTTTAAACCCATTTTCAAAAAGAAATCCATTACCTAGGAAAACTTCACAAAGAATATGGCCCGCTATAAACAATACCAACTCCACCCCCTCTGGTCTAGTGGCTAGCACGCCTGCCCTCTGTGGTACCGGGTCCAATTCCCGGTGGATTACTGTTGAACGATAAAAGTGGTTCGGATTCCACTATAATTAGTATCCACATCTCCCTTGCCCATTAAGGCATAACCGTGGAACGCTAAACTCAAGCAAACAAACAAACAATACTTAATTCCCGGCACTCTTTATTCTACATGCTATCTCTCAATTTTTCGATACAGCCCCCTTAGTACTATGAAACTCTCTTCTTCCATAGTGAAATGGAAAAAGATCATATAATTGCCACTACTTTACAAGAATATAAACCAAAAACGTCAGTAGAAAGCACATTGTAAAATTTACTTTTTGAGGCTCGTTTTGGTGCCCCTCTTTCTCTGGCACCCCGGGCAGTCGCCCGGCCCTTAGTCCGCCCTTGAAAGTACGGACGCATAACTAAGGACTGCGGAGGAGAGGTTAACCTTCATGTTATGCCACTGGTTTGACGTGTTTGAAATGTTCAGTAAGTGATCGGTTAGTGAAATAATTTCGACGGTTACTGATGTTTAAAGTTTAGCTAAGACAAAGCTACCTAACCAAATACATTTGATATCGCGATGTCACAATTTGATTTTTCCTCACATAAAAAAGATAAAAACAATAGTAATAAAAACCCTCACTCGTACTGGGCTCCTAACTAACTAACAACCTAATTCGTACAGACTAGTTGCTCTGACCAACTGAGTTTCGATTTCTTACGTGAGAGAAGTCTGTTATATTAAGAGGCATGCTTTTCATTATCAAAACTGTTCGAAGTAATACGAACATGGCTTAAGAACAGAGACGGAACTGAATTACCACTCGATTGACCTTGAGGGCAAATCACCAAAGCGTAGCTATAAACGTAAGTTCCAGCATGCATTTCTCTGGAGTTGTGTTCAGTATTCCTATCTGCCAGTCATGCTTGTTCGTAGGAGTAATATGTTACAAACCTAACCTTTCGATAGAGCACAATGACAGAGAATCAGAGGAAAGAAACTCTTGCCATTGTGAACGTGGGATACCACACTGTGCAATAAAACTGACGCGTCTCCTTGAAGTGATATTTCATCGAAAATAACTCGTTTTCCTTTATATAGTATATCCGAAGTTTTTGAGGGTTTCAAAATGAGGAAATGTTACTGACAAACAAGAACGCATTTATGGGTGGGTCTAGGGTGTCCGGACCCCCTCTAAAACCCCAACTTTTCTGTAAATTTAGCCTAATTTTGGGGATTATCTTTTAAAATTTTATTATAATTTATCCTAATATTGAAGTCGGACCCCTCCCGAAATAAATTACTGCATACGTGTCTCTGACAATTTTCAATATATTCGTTAAATAATAAAGTAAAATAACTAAATTAGGAGCAAAAAGCTTTAACACGGGCTAACTTTTGTCTACTGCCAATATTGCTAGAAGGGATATTAATAGCAAAAACTGCTAGTCAATGCTAAACCTTGGAACGTCATCCCGAACAACAAGTCTATTATTGAGAACTACATATGAAACATGTTATTAAAACTTATCCAGCTTTTATCTGGCATGAAATTATTATATACACCAAAATTCACTCTCCTAAAATGTGTATCTAAACAATGTACGAAGCAATGAAAATTTTTTATCGAAATATTTGGGCAGGAAACTCTAACAGCCAGCCATTTTATTTAAATCGTAATAAACCCTGTAACCGTACGTTAACGTGAGGACAAAGCTTGGTCCATTGGTAAATTGTTTGAAGAATAAAAACTCAATGTTCGTAGGTTCGAATCTATCCAGTCACCACAACATTTTATTCTTATGTGTAACGATGAAATAAGAAAAAAATGTATAACCGTTAAGACAAAACTTCAACCAAGTCTGAAGAGAACAATACTAAAATAGTAACACAATGACGTCAACCAAAAATTATTTCATGCAGCGTTTGGACGAAATTACAGCTGTTAACAATTGCAGAAATAAAAACAGGCTGATAGCTGTAATGCAATCTAGACTTCTGAATGCATTTACTTCCTGAAAACTTCCGTCTCGTCATTGGTATGCCGTTAATCATTGTAAAACCTTTCAATTGGAAGTGAAATGACACAAACTAAAACAGTTTTAAATCAATAAATAATGTCTATGTGTAAAAGTAGGTGTCTTTTATCTGTAGTTCTGAGTTCCTTTTACTTTGAAGTGACAAATGAGAGAAGAAAGTATGGTGTTCGAAAAAAAAGTCAAATTTGAGATTTCAACGAATTTATACGTATTATAGCCCCTAACACCGAAAAAGTTATTTTTCGATACATGTCTATCTGTTCGTCCGTCCGTTCGCTACACTTTTCTGTGCACTCGCCTAGAGGCCATACCGTTCAACTTATCTGCACCAAATTTTAGTTTAAGATTTTCATAGTATTTCCTGTAGTTTTTTTATTTCCCTCCTACTCCCAAAACAAGGGTAGTTTCCTGTACGATGAAAATAGAAAAAAGATATTTTCTCATAACTGGCTCTAACGATCTTGTTTTCTTTCTTTTTTTATAAATCAATATTTAATTAGCAACCCTATTTTGTGGTATAAGGCATTTATCTGAGAAAAATCTACAAGGGGTAGTTTATACTAAGGGGGTGAGTTTTTTCTCAGTGATTTTCTCAAAATGGACTCAAATGTTTAAGTTCATATTTCATAAATAAAGATTTCATTAATAACTTATCAATATGGCATAACTCGTTTGTCCTTTAAAAATGCGAGGGGTAGTTTATTCTTGGTGGAGTGTTGTCTGGGCGATTGTCTCAAAAACGACTCAAAAGAGTTTATTCATATTTCAAAAATAAATATTTCGTTAATAACCGAACAATATGGCAAAACTCGTTTGTCCTGAAAAAATATGCGAGGGGTAGTTTACTCTTGGGGGTGTTTTTCCTCCACGGTTTTCTCAAAAATGAGTCAAGCAATTTTCTTCGTACTCAGAAATAAATATTTCATTAAAAACCTAGTAATATGGAATAACTCGCTTACCCTGAAAGAATCCTCAAGAGATAGTTTATTCGGGGAGTTATTTTTCCCTCACGATTTTCTCAAAAATTACTCGGACAATTTTATTGATGATTCATAAATAAGTATTTCATTAATAACCCTATATTTTAGTATAAGTCATTTCTATGAAAAACAATTACAACGGATAGTTTATTTTTGGGGTCAAGGTTATTTCCCCGACAATTTTCTCGAACGACAGGCGATTTTGTTCAAATTTCGCAAATAAATATTTCATTAATAACCAAAAGTATATCTTAACTCATTGTTCGAAACAATTCACAAGAGGTAGGTTACTCTTCACGTGTTCTTTTTGAACGACTTTCCCAAAGTGACTCATTTGATTTTTTTCATATTTCATAAACAATGATTGCATTAATTGGTCTATTATATGTCTAATGAAAATGTGCTCAAAGTGTGAGTTAGTTTTGTAGTGTGGATTTTCTTCAATCGAAGTTTTTTATTCGATAATCTGACATTCGATGTATTTGAATAATACGATAATTTTATTCGTATTATCCAAATACACACTTCAGTAACAACTGCGGCCTAACACAGTTAAGAAATTGAATTGAAAAAGTTTAGTGCGGTGGCCCTGTAATTGAATATTTTTTGAGAAACTCCCTAGCTTTTTGTGGTAAACTTAGGCTTTTCTTTTTCGAGCGACAAAAGAGAGAAGAAAATATAGTGATTATGTAAATAATATCAAATTCAGATTTCAACGGATTTACATGTTTCATGGCGTCTACATACCGAAAATGTGACTTTTTGACACCCGTCCTTCCGGTCCGTCCGTTCGGCACACTTTTATATGCACTCGCCTAGAGGCCATACCGTTCAACTTATCTACACCAAATTTTAAACGTAGGGTTTACTTAGAATTCTTACAGGAGCTTTTCCATTTTTTCCTACCACCTAAAATAAGTGTGGTTTACAAACAGCCGAAAATCGAAAAACGCTATTTTCTCAAAAATGGTTTTAACAATTTTGTTTATTTTTCATTAATCAATATTTAATTAACAACCCTATATTGCAGTATCAGATATTTCTCTTAGAAAAATTTACAAGGGGTAGTTTATTCTTGGAGGTGACTTTTTCTCGACGATTTTCTCAGAAAAGACCCTGGCGAATTTTGTACACACTTCATAAATAAATATTTGACCTTACAACATGGTATAAGTCAATTGACCTGAAAAATATATGAGTAGTAGTTTATTCTTGGACTTGAATTTATTCTCAGTGAGTTTCTCAAACACGACCAGTTGGCAACCCTGTATCTCGACAACGAAGCTGAATTCGAAAACTGCAAGAGGACCATTTGTCTCCTTTTGATGTCACGAATCACCTCCCGAAGTTTGTGGACATATTTCAGGTTCACCCTTAATGAAGCTTCTTTTCGAAAAGTTAACTATTAACTTTAGGCATTGTTTATCTTTTTTAAAATCACAAATGTTGTTATTAATTTTAAGGCAGAGAACTACTTCTGAGAGAATAGATCTTGAAAAATAATTTTAAAACTTAGACTTTTGTTTTCGAGACAATCCAGACAAGACGAGACTTTTTACAAGCTATCTCGTATCCAAAACATTTGCCTCGTATTATCTTGGATGTCACAAAGCGCGTCTTGTCTCTTTCTCGAGACATGTCTTATCTCGTGCGCATTCGTTAACACTTGGAAAGGATTATCTTTCTACTCAAAGCATTGTTTTTATAATGGTTGCATATTTATGATAATTGCTGTCCAAATAAATTACAGTCCTTTCAGTTGAATTAATTTTTATTATTATTATTATTGAAATTGCAACATCTAGTTTAACGTTGGTCGATTATGCACCTACGCTAAGGGAGAATGATGATGAATGAAATGGTGAAATGAAGAAAGTGGGAGGAAAATGGAAAATCTCAAGAAAACACATACCCATGCACACGGTATTTGTCCACCTCAAATTTCACTTGGCGCGAAGTGGAATCGAGCCACGGACCCCATGCACCAAAGGTGAATGCTCTATTATTATTATTATTAATAATAATAATAATAATAATAATAATAATAATAATAATAATAATAATAATAATAATAATTGTAGCGAGCTCAACGGGTTTCAACCGTTCGACTTAACCAACGTTTGGGTGCCTATTCGTTCGACGGCTCCATGAGAACTTCTCATAAAAGACATTTCATTTTAATGAAACTAGTAACTGCCTTCTTTTAGCTCTGCGAAGTAACTATTGCTTGGAATATGAATCTGCAAAACATACGAGGTAAAATTAACCAAATGGTGCAAGTTTCCACTTATATATACAAAACAATTTTGCAATATCAACTACGTGAATCTTGTCCCATAAAGAAGCCGAAACCCCTACACCGAAGAGCCCTCCGAGATTTGATCATTGTCCACACGGACTGAAATTGTCATTTGAAGCCAAGGCTTTAATATGAAGCCAATAATTTCTTTAAAATAGACGGAAAATTCGGAAGTTATAAGCATTTTCATATTTTTGCCTTTTCTTATAAGGGAGCCGTAGCCCCCTATACTGAAGAGCCCCCCCCCCCCGGAGATTTGATCATTGTCCACTCGGACTGAATTTGTCATTTGGAACCAACACTTTAATACGAAGCAAAATATTTCTTTAAAATAGACGAAAAATTCGAAAGTTATAAACATGTTAATAATTTTGCCTTTTCTCATAAGGGGGCCGTATTAGCCTACACTGAAGAGCCCCACGAGATTTGATGATTGACCACTTGGACTGAAATTCTCATTTGAAACCATAACTTTTAATATGAAGCCAAAAATTAAACTTTTACATCAATTTAAACTGACTGGGTTCCGGTTCCCCCACTATTGTTTAGTTTAGTTAAGTGGTAATTTGTGACAGCTTCACATCATCAAAAGAATGTTTTACTTCAACTCCCCTCCCCCAGGAGTTCGTGCTGGATCCACCACTGGAATCAATAGACACTCTTCCTATTCTTTTTGTCACCCTTGTGTGTAGGGGCTCCCTCGTACAAATAAAGAAGCGGTAATATTACAATCAAGGGGCGCTATATATTAGGTATTTTTTTAGTTACCTACCCCTAACCGCAGAGGGCCATCTTTCGTAGAATAAAAAATATTACGTGATATTCCAATCATGAAAGGGGAGAGGATGCTGTAAATATATTTCTTATTCATTTTGTCTGTCCTGCTTATCAAAAATTACTTTCTGTTGGAAGGGTACTGAAATGAGAGGGGCAAAATAAAAAGTCGTACCCCCTCCTATATGGTTGCTCAAATAAGTACTAAAGAAAGCATTTTAAACTAAGATATTTAAGATTTAAACTAGGAAACTAAGATATCCTTACATTATGTAAGGATGGCATATTCAGGATTATTATTATTATTATTATTATTATTATTATTATTATTATTATTATTATTATTATTATTATTATTATTATTATTATTATTATTATTATTATTTGAATGTTTTTGGAGCACCGAAATTTTGTGAGACGAACAGTGATATGTAGAGGTTTAAGATGGGTGGTCATAGAGGAGGAAAAACCAGGATTTTTCTCTCTCTGACTCTCTAACGTAAAGATTATGTGTTGAAGGTAAGAAGCATCATCATTCTACAATAGGTTGCTTGTACGTAGAATATCAATTACTTGAGTTCTCCTCCTTCGGTCTACTTACCTTATGTAGTAAATTCAAAACAATTTCAATTCAATACAAATACATTGTAAAACTTTTCCGTAATTAAACATCTAGGGAAAATTAAACATTTAATAGGGACATCTGTTATCAAAATATCCAAACACGTAGATAGAAGAGTATCTAGTGAGAAATATTGTGAAACTTTATAAAATTCTCCAAATTAGAATTAACATTTACTGGGAAACATTCGTTATGCGCCAGCGAGCATATGGTGAGCAGTGAGCACAGGGGAAATAATTACGAAACTGTTTGCAAAAAAAATTAGGGACGCTAATGCAAGTGCGACAACGGCATTTTTTTCTTTTTTTGGTATCGTCATGAGTTTTACACATACGTTACAATTTAATTCTTTCCCACATAAAAAAATAAATAAAATAACCGTAGTGTAGAGATAAAAATGACAACGGCACTTCCGTGGGATCGAACCCGCTACCTTCAGCATACCGACTCATTGCTTTAACTAACTGAGCTATTTGTTTTTTTACGTGAACTGAGCCTGTTCCGGTAAAGACGATAGTTCATTACGATCGTCATACCAATTCGTCCTTTTCCATAGATAATTTCCACTATTTGCTCTATCTTTATGTTAATACTTAGCATATATTCATATATTTGGAGTTTGCAGATAATGCATATAATAAGACATACTAGAAATATTCGTTAAAAGTTTAGTTTGTAGATTTAATCCACATTTCTCTCAATGACATAGATGTCGCTGCTTCGTGTTGAAATGCAGAATTCCCTCGTGTTCTGGAAAATTTCCCACTTTAGCAGAGTTGGTAATTCTCGAGATTTCTGTCGATTTAATGTTTTTTGCTTCTAATTTCTTTATTTTAAGCTAATATCTAACACAAATATTAAAAACGGGTTTGTTATTAACCTGTCCTGCTGGGGAAACCTTCCGAAATTTCGAACATATAAAGAAAACGGAGATATTTTCAAAAAACTTCAAAATAAAGAGACGCGTCATTTATTTTGCTCATGGTAGTACCTCGATTCTTAATTCTCCCTCAGATTGTAACGACCAATATATTTATTTAGTATATTCAGGGTTACACTTTAGGCCACAGTCCGAATAATTATAATCTAGTCTACTACCTTCTTTTGGAATTCACTTGAACACACCAACTTGATATTGCCTTTTTATTATAACACATAATGAATTAAACATTTATACCTTTTAAATAACATACATGTTGATTGTACAAGATGGATCTTTTGTTATATATTATGTTTCTCGTTTCTATGACGACCAATAACACAGATTACCATGTTAACAAAATATCAATAATAATATATCAGAAAATAATTATTTTTTACCACGGATCTTATAAAATACAGGATCTGCCCTTACAACAAAATCTTGAAGCCATACGTCACAGTTTCGCCACCCCTACTCTGCTCACTCCGCCCAATAGGATCGCAATGTTTTGAGCCAACAATCATAGCGGAAACGGAAGTAGCCAATCAGACGATGGCAGAAACGAGAGTAGCCAATCAGACGTGCCGATGCTCGGTTGTTTTTTGGCTTCATCGATTTAATAGGATGAAGATACATATGGGTAGATCCTCTATTTATAACATCCTTGATTTTAACTTCTTTTCATATTTTCTTCTTCTTCTAACTAGCTTGTGCATATTTCAATAGCACATATTACCCGTAAATACAAGAAATGATATTTAGGATTACATGTAAAATACACAATATCGTTATAAGATGAATGAGTATGAACAGGCCTATCATTTTATTTGTCCCGGAATGGATCAACCCATAGTTGGGCACACTAATAGTAGTGATGGATCTAGAATATAAAAAGTGGGGGGAGGGGGCAGCCAAAACCCAGACTATGATAGGTGTATTATGAGTTTACTACAAACTTTCAAAAATATATAAATAATAGCTTACATTATTTTTCACTCAAAAAAACTGGGGGCCCTAGGCCCCCAACCACGGGCTACATCCTCCACTGCCTAATGTGTACCACTTATCTAAGCCAAAAGTTAAATCTTTTGTTTTCATGCATAGGTACTTAGTTAAGCAGCTTCTTTCGTACTAGTATCCATTCTTCTATATAAATATTCATAGAGACTCGCTATGAAAGAAGAAAGACTGATCGCTACTGCATACACGGAACATTCATTTTGTTTGTTAGAGAGAGAGAGAGAGAGAGAGAGAGAGAGAGAAGGAAGAAACAAAAGCGGTGTTTTGCAGAGAAGAGCATTTCTGTTCACGCGTCACAACGGGCAGAAGATTAAGATGAAGAGGTTGCCAAACACGCACATTCTCATGAATAATAACGAGTATTCACAGACAACACACCATTCACGTACGAAGATCGACTGCTTTGAATTCTGTAAACATTTCTATACGTTATTTTCCACTAGATGCTAATACCATGGGAAGCTTTATTTGTCTAAAATTATAAAAGGTTACTGAACTTAAGAGAGGATGTTCTAGTTATAACTTAAATGCTTTTTTTTTTTTTTTTTTTTTTTTTTTTTTTAGAATTTTACAATTTTATTGGCGTAAGACGAAAATAATGTCAAAGATCAGACATATATCAATTGATAGATCTCATGAACTGAACAAAATGGTATGGGTAAGGAGATAGTTTTAAAGAAAATAGAGAAAAATAAATTATTTTTGTAAACCTATAAATATAAGATCCTGTACCATAACTATACAGTACCTATTAAGATAGAGCACATTGAAGTATATACCCTTGTGAAGCTCTCCAGTATGTTACTAGCAAAACGGCCAGGCGCATTGTATAAATAATGGACTATAGCTCAAAATCATAATTACGTCTTAAACATTAATTTCTATTGAACTAAAATGTTGTCCATGGATGAACTAACTAATTCTATGGCCTATGGCAGTGGTTCTCAACCTTTTTTTAACTGTGACACACTGTACTGAACACCTACGACATCGTGACACACTTACTTTATTTTTTTTATTAATGCTAATATACATTCTAATAGTGTGTGACTGTAATTCCTATGAAGTATTGACTTCATATATTGCTAAGCAATATTGATGGTGCAGGAGGTGTTGACTGGTACAGCCTGTCTCAAACTTAGTTTTAAATGAATGCTTCATTGTTTTTAAATTCTACAACACATCCTATGGGATTACGTGACACACCAATGTGCCACGTCACACCGGTTGAGGACTACTGGCCTATGGAACGCGGAGGTTCAATGCTGCGTTCACAAAAAGTCTCCATTGACTTCTATTCTTAGCCAACTGGATTCAGTTTCTGCTTTGTATTCCTATTTATGCAAGATCCATCTTAATATTGTCCTCCCATCTTCACCTAGGTCTTCCTAATGGTCATTTTCTGATTGGACTTCCAGTTAAAACTTTGAAAGCGTTCGAACTTACTTTCATTCTGACTACATGACCTGCCCATCTCAACCTCCTAGACTTCATGACCGTACGATTGTTTGGTAAACCGTATAAATTATGTAGTTCCTCGTTATGAACTTTTCGCTATTTCCCATCCCCGTTTCTCTTGGGTCCGAGAATTTGTCTCAGAATTTTATTCTAAATTACTTTCCGTCTCCGTTCTTTCCTCACAGTAAGGGACCATGTTTCGCAACCATGCAGCACAATAATTGGCCTTATTATCGTTTTATATGTTTTAGGCTTCAAATTCCTCAACAGAATTCGCGACGATAAAAGATTTTGAACTGAATAATAACACTTTTTTTTTTTTTTGCTTTTAATCGACATTTAATTTCCTTGTGGATATGGTTTTGGTCTGTTAACTTTGATCCTTGATATTTGAAATGTCGGAAACATATGACACGTAAATTTTGATGTAATGTTTTCGCGCAAAATCAAAGAAAAATAACAAACTTTTACTGCGCTAACATGCACGAAGTCGTTAGTTGCTAACAAGTAAGAATGATCGACAGTTTTTATTCTAATAGAACCAGTGCCGTGCCTTGGAAAATTTGCAACCAGGGCGAGAGTGTATGACGGCGGCCCCATACATATGAGTGAGGTAGACAGACCAGCCGCGAAGTGCCACAATGGTTGGTGCGAAGCGTTAAGAAAATTTTCAAAAATAAACCCTGCTTTTTCTTGAGAACTTTTTATTACTTTTTCCTTCCATTATATATGTGCACATGTATTTTCCTAACATGAGTAACATTTTCCTCTCTTTTTTTCTCTTGTTTTCGTCCCGAATTTTGCGCCCCTTTACTTCGGCGCCCGAGGCCATCGTCCCGTTCGCCTCCCGCACGGTACGGCACTGACTAGAACAAATTATTTATTTGTGTACTAGATATTAAATAATAATAATAAAAAAAAAAACTAGCAGATCGTATCGTCTCCTAACGATGACACACTACTAGTAATGCCACGAACAGTTACCCACCTACTACTTGTAATGAAAGCTGCATAATTTTGGTTTTATTCAACCAGTTTCTCATGATCATTATAATTATCTTCATCAGTCAGGCCACTTCCCACGTGCTAGTTGTAATTTCCTACTGGTAATTTCTTTCTCTTCAAGTAAGAACTGCTTATTCTGGGAATTCTGGAACTGAAAATTGTTGTCCACATTGGGAAAGAAAAGAAATACTACATTGGATTCGTACCCTTGTATTTTATATCCAATATAAAAAATTGAAGTGATCGTGGTGGCTTTTAAGCTGTTTCCAAGTTGATTCATGCTGGAGGCTACAGGATGAAACTTAACATAATCAAGTAATTTGAGAGACTACTTGAATTAAGACATTAACATACGAACGCCCAAAATAATGACTACAGTGAAATCTCTCTAAAGCGGACAGTCGTGGGGAATCAAAAATTGTCCGCTATAGAGAGGTGTCCGTCTTAGAGAGGTTTCGATATTTTTTTTTACGTAAATTAGTAAACAAGGTGATATGTAATTACAAACTATTGAAGGTAATTTATCGAACCGTTCTATGACTGTGGGCATGTCGACATCTGCGGATTCTCCACAAATCGCTTTGAAAGAAAGTTTGTGCCTAATTCGAAACTTCTCTAACCACTCGCTCAAGACCTTTAAATCTGAAACATCCATTTCTGTTGCTACCTCCATCCAAATCCTTAGCTTTTAGCATCGACCCTAACACAGGAATATTTTTTTCATTCCGCACTCTACCAAATCATTCATTTGCCCACCAACATTGTTCAAAGCAATGAGACACTATTTTCATTGTCATTTTCACACCACAACTTTATTAACTTGTCTTGGTTTAATATTATCTCAAGTGCTTGTGTTTTACCGATACAAAAATTTTCAGCTAACCTTCGCACATCTCAGTATTCTTCGAAAATTCAATCAATTCGATTTTAACATTAGCGCTTCTCGTGGCATTTCGAAAGCTCACAACAACTTACACCTTATTGCTTATTCGATACAGAATGACTTAAAAAGATTTCCCTCTACAAATAGAGGCACTAAGACAATATGCGTATACGCGGACAAAAAATACCAAACATGTCTTCTGCTTGATTCCAGAGGAACAGTAGAATGATCCTTTGCTTGCATCCCAAATGGCAGGCAACTGTCAATCACTTTTGTTTCTAAAACAGGTTGGGTGGGAGTGGAATGCAAGCAATGGATATGAAGGTGTTGTTAAACAAAGACGCTTCATCTGAGTTTCTGGACAGCCAGTTGACGAGGAAAAATGCTATTACAATGCTTCCTTGGTGATACATGTATGCATTACTGAAAATGTACTTTTTCTGTACTTTTCAACTTGTTTCTAGAGAAAGTGTCCGTAATATGGAGGTAAATAATACCTATAAAAGACAGAAAAGACTGTCCGTGTCCGTACTAGGGAGGGTCCGCCTTAGAGAGGTTTGTCAACATGGTTTTCCCTATTACAGTGTTTGAGGATTACAAAATATGTCCGTTATGAGAGGTGTCCGATTTACAGAGGTGTCCGTTAATAGAGGTTTCACTGTACTTACTTATTTGTCACGCAGTAAAAATCTACTGTAGAGTTCCTCCGTGGCTAAGCGGTTAGCGTACGCGCCTTTGGCGCGGGAGACCCGGATTCAATTCCTGGCGGGAGCTCATGTGGTTCGGATTCCACGTAAATCAGTAGGTCCACGTCTCATATAGCCTCGCTGCTGAAAGGGACGTTAAAGTCAAAATCAACTCAACTCAACTAAAAAAAATATACTGTAAGATTTATTAACGTAAATTACAAGGAATAATTGACAAATATATTGTAATGAAATCATTATTATATCACAAACCAGTGAAATGCGAGGATTACAGCAGATAATGAAATAATAGAGCCTGTTAATTATTGTTTAATGTTAACAGTTCTTACGCTTCAATGTAATTTAATAACCATATTACAAGAATATTCGTGTGATTCATTGAAATTTTACTGAATAGTTTTGTTCTGAGCGCCATCTAGTCAAGAATACTTCTTCGTGATGTGTAAAGCAAGAAAATTTAGCTTAGATATAATTTGGATTTACTCCGAAATAATGAGAAAATTCATTCATTTGGTATTATCACTGCAGATGTAGACATGTACTTTCCTGCTCTGAAATGCCATTTAAAATGAAGTGACAGGTGTAACCTTCAATATTAATTATAACATTCTTCCTGAAGCAATTAGCGCAAGAAAAAGAAGAAGAAAAAAAACAAGACCATGTTTCTTAAATTTGACAACACGTTGTGAATAAGTTTTCTGTCGCATGAACTCTCTTTTCTGCTCAGAACTCTAATAGTTAAGTAAGTAAGCTATACGACCAAAAGAAAATATTTTTAAGTACAATGCCTGTAGGACAAAAGCTTCTTTATTTCTTAATATAAGAAGGCTAAAGAAATGCAATTACTTCCTTATTTGGATCCATTGTTATTAAAAGATATATTGCGTGTTATCAACTTTGAGTGCTAAAAATGTTGTTTATGAAAGATGCTGAAATATTGTACTGTTCGCTCGCTTATTAGATGAACAAAGAAGCATTCATGTGTCAGAAGAGCTACTAAAATGCAACATAAAAACAATCGATTTAATGGACGAAAAGAAATTTACGAGAACAATCGCGAAGCTCATCCATGTGTCTAGAAAAACTGAGTAACAAAATGTTAGACTGCAACATAAAAGCTCAATACTAACTGTTTGGTGTTTATTGAAAGAAAGAACTCTAAATAATATTAGCTGAACCTGCGCTTTCTCCACAGCGCATTATTCACATATGAGCATGAATCTCCTTGTCATTCCTCACAATATCTGTACATGTCCCTTTACAGACACAAGTGAAAGACGTCTTGATTAAAATCGGCAAGGGGTACTATAAAGGGGAGATTTTTTTCAATATTTAACACTATTTGCAAGATTTGAGCCTACTTCCGGTTGGAGTTTCTAATTCATGTATGATCAGCGTTTCTTCTTGCATACAGTATGTAATAAGCAAATACATTACACACACAATTAATTATAATGTCAGTGGTATATGGTGTCCATTTTGGAAAACACTCCAAACAATAGAGATTCATCTCAAACTGGAGAAATGGTTATCCTTAGTTCTTCATTGTAATTTGGCCATGAAACAAACACCTGAGATGTGGTTTAGGATTGTATAACTCGTAAATATGGTGCTTTACTCCTAAAATTTCAACACTTCCAGTGTACCTCTAAAAATGTAATAAAGAAACAACGGTCATGTTTTCTAAATATTCAATTAAAATCTACACAAAATTTGCAATCGATCAGTGAAAACGGCATATTTCTAGTACTTGCGATTTTGAGATCTCATTATCGAAAGGATTGAAGACAAACATATAAACCTAACATTTTAATATATAGGAACGTTAGTACATACATGTATTTAAAGAGTATTAGTTTTCCAGTTTCATTCATTATATACATTAGACCATTAGACCATTATATTTGAACCATGTTCTACAACATTACTTTAAGGAGAAAAAAAATATGCAGATGAGACTGTACTGAATTGAACAAAATGATATGGGTGAATGCAGTGTTACCAGATTGGGCTACAAGTAGCGGATTGAGCAATTTTTTAAGTGGCCTCGCTACCAAAATTTCAAATTGGGCGACACGCTACCTTCTGAGCTACTTTTAATTATTATCTGCAGGCTATAACTCTTAAGAATAATATGCTACTTTTTTATTTTATATATATAATCACGAATTATTGGTTTTATATATATACCCTAATACAATAAAAGTTTTGTTTGTTGAGTATTCTATTCTAAACAACAGGTTTACTAAAAATAACATTTTCAATTCTTGTTGTAGTAGTCTACTTTTTAATCTTCATATCTGACAATACTAGACATTTTAAGTTTGCACTGTTGCAATTGACCGTGTTACTATGTCAGTCCTGGGCTATGCAGAGCTTTGTAAATATAACATCGCAAAATTTAATTGTGTTCTTGTATTAACATAATGTGAAAGTAGAGTTACAATTAATCTCCGAAAATTCATAGCTCCCAGATAAAAATTTAGCAACTGAATTAAAGAAGTTAGGAATAATAGTGAATAACCACACTTGTAAATGTTGTAACGTGTACTTCAGAGCCCACAAAACTGGCTTAATCAAACAAGTTTTCTTGAAAATCAGAAAAATGTACCATTTTTTTTTTTATACTATCACTGCCTACCCAGTTCATTGCACCGCAGTTGTACTGCAGCTGATGTAGTAATGACGTTTGCCCTAACACACTATCGCTAAGCATCCGAAAATGCGGTTGTTGCCTGACCATTGCCAACCCTGACGTCTTACATTGACAGTTTTATGTTTAAGCTGCAGATAGTTCAAATCCGCTACTTTTGGAGCACAAGCTCGCTACTTTTTAATCTTCAAAACTGGCAACATTGGGTAAGTGTAAATCTTCATGCGCATTTTTCGAGAAAATAGAGGTAAAAACTAACATTTCGTAAACCTAAAAACTGATCATGTACGGTAACCATACCAATTATTAAAATGAAACTGATACTAAAGTATACACTACACTACACTCATTACACTAGCAATACAGCAGTACACGTATGGTTAATGAGATATAGCCCAAAATTATTATTAATTCTTAAACTTTAGTTTCTGCTTAACTATATGGCCCAAAATTATAATTGTCTTAAATTTTAGTTTTTGCTAAATTATATAGCCCAAAATTATAATTAACACTTAAACTTTAGTTTTTGCTAAATTATATAGCCCAAAATTATAATTAACTCTTAGTTTTGATAACTATATAGCCCAAAATTATAATTAACTCTTAAACTTTAGTTTTGGCTTAACTATATAGCCCAAAATTATGCTTAACTCTTAAACTTTAGTTTTTGTTAACTATATAGCCCAAAATTGTAATCAACTCTTAAACTTTAGTTTTTGCTTAACTATATAGCCCAAAATTATTTTTTCTAACTCTTAAAGAGTTTTTGCTAACTATATAGCCCAAAATTATGATTAACTCTTAAACTTTAGTTTTTGCTTAACTATATAACCCAAAATTATAATTAACTCTTAAACTTTAGTTTTTGCTTAACTATATAGCCCGAAATTATTTTTTTCTAACTCTTAGAGAGTTTTTGCTAACTATATAGCCCAAAATTCTGATTAACTCTTAAACTTTAGTTTTTGTTTAACTATAATATTGCATAACTGACGTTTATAACTGAAGTCTGTGCATGTCAATCATAGATCACATGAAGCTGAACTAAATGACTTGCTTTAGAGTAAATTCTGATGCGTAGTTTTCGACAAGAATCGTTAAAAATGGACTTTTTGGCGTTAAGAATAATTCGTTGTTAAGAATAATTCATATTTTTTTAAAATTCTGCTGGAACAGATCGTTTACTTATATACAGTATGTATGAAAAAAGGTATACTGTGTTACGTAGCAGATTATATCTATAGGTGTTTGTCTGCTCCTAGCGATGACACATACTCCAAACAGTGATACACATATACTTCTAACAGTAACGCACATACTACATGTAAAAATCTACAAACTTCTATTACTTTGGAGGAGTGTAAGTATGGAACTCATCTATGACGTACACTATGTGTAATGTGGTACAGTTCTTTTTTTAAAAAAAATCGTCCGGAAAAACACACCCAAGAATAAACTACTTCTCACGATTTTTTTAAGGACAAAGAGTTATGCCTTATTGTCATATGAAACATTTATTTATGAAGTGTGAACAAAATTATCTGAGCCATTTTTGAGAAAATCATCAGAAAATAATTTACCCCAAAGAATAAATTACCTCTCGTAGATCTTTTAGTACAAATAAATTATACTCTGTTGTGAGATTATTAATGAAATATTTATTTACCAAATGTGAAGAGAATCGCATGAGTCGTTTTTGAGAAAATCATCCGAAAGAAAACTCATCCCCAGCAGTAGACTACTCCTTTTCGATTTTCCCAGATATATGATTTATACAGTAGAAAAAATTAAATCTTTGAGTTTTACGTCCTACGGTTATGCCAGCTAGGCTAAAGAAGACAGTGATGATGAGAAATGAATGAAATGGTGGAATGAAGAAAGTGGGAGGAAACGGGGAACCTCGAGAAAACCCACGCACACGGTGTTTGTCCACCACAAAGTTCACTTGACGGGAGCTGGGATTGAACCCAGGACCCCATGCATCAGAGGTGAATGCTCTAACACTGAGCCACGCAGCCCCCTACAGTAGAATAGGGTTGTTATTGAAAATGTGATTTATGAAATATAAACAAACACTTTGAAGCCGTTTTCGAGGAAATAGCAAAGTTTTATTTTCACCCTGCAGTAAATTTAAGGTAGGAAGAACATTCGAGAAGAAAAAAGGAGGAATCACATAAAAACCCTAAGTGTAAAATTTGGTGCAGATACGTTGAATGGTATGGCCTCGAGGCGAAGATACATCAGGACGGACAGACGTACAGATGCCGAAAAATCACGTTTTCGGTATGTATGGGTCATGAAAAGTGTACATCCCTTGAAATATCAAATTAGATTTTTTTTTACTTCTTTCATTTCGTCACCCGAAAGTAAAAAAAAGAAAAAGATAAAACATTTACAATGATCCAATATTTTTAAAACTCATAATTGATGATCACATACATTAGGTAAGAATCCGGTAACAACTATACTTTTTTTTTTTTTTTTTTTTTGCTGACAACTGTACATGTGTTAGTTGAAGTAGCCATTGGGCTGATTTTCATCCATTGTAGATTCTTTCCGAAAATACAAGAAGATACACATAAAATAGATGCATTGGGAAACGTACCAACTGGCTGTTGGTGGTCCTGTTTTTTAACAACTTAATGACTCATTTGGGGCTTTTATGAACAGGCGCTTCGAAGAAACTCTTAGCTGACAACTTTTCTTACAACCCCTTGTTAGTATATTTACATATGCTAATGCGGAAATCTGTAAAAGAGGAGAATTTGTGTAGTACGTAAGAATATTCCGGCATGCGCCGAGGCTAAAGTAGTCGGTTTGATGAGATAGATGATGATAATGCAATAACAAAAGTGGGAGGAAACTCGAGAACTCCAAGAAAATTATGCACATAGTGTTTGCCTAACATAGAGCACACTTGGCAGAACCTGCGATCGAACCAGGGACATCACACGTCACAAGTGAGAGCTGTACAACTGACGGGGTGTGTTACTCTGATTTCATATCGATACTATGTTCAATCGACTCGCTTTTACATGTGAAACAATTACGCAAACGAAGAAATCCACGATTGCAAGCGTGTTTGAATTACGAGAGTTAAAAGTTCAAAATTGAACAGATTTTGCAGAAAGTTTGAAGTAACAATTTCTCGAGATAGATACTTCATTTTTGGTATTGCGGGGGTTTCCTTGGATGCCCAGCACCGTGATGAGGTCAAAATATATGCAGTTTGCAAGATAAGGACACTTATTGGGGAGGGGATGAAAGGCAATGACGTCTTACAACTTGCAAATTGTCTCCTGTTTGGCACACCGGGTTGATATGCTAATAAAATGTATTTGCCACCCCTATTCGACTGTATTGTAATTCAAATATCACTTTCCTCTGTGGTGGCCACCTTCAAACTGAACAGTGACATCTGCCTTCGAAACACCAGGCGTGCGAAATTCAGTGAAGAACATCGTGTTATTCATAATTAATTTTGTGATATTCTATATTGTGATTTTCTTGCCTTCTATAGGTAGGAGTGAGACCAATATTTTCTCAAAAGATTTTGTCACCAATGTGTTGTTTTGCCTGGATCAGCTCTTCAGCAAATATTTGGCACTTAGCTCGCTACAAGATAATATCATATGTGGAAACCAAAAATCAGTTTATTGTTAAAATGAAGTTTAAACCAAGTAAATTATCCACCACAGGTTAGCACTGACAGTGAATACGAATGTCAGTTTACACTACTGGCATTTCATTTGTAGTCAATCGCGCGGAATTGGCGCTTCAAACAGATCGCGCAGCACAAGAGCAGATGGCTGCGGAACTATCCTGATAAGAAACCTTGTTCCGGTGTCACACGAAATGTGGAACGAGACTATGATCAATCGATTGTGTTAGTGAACAAGAAAATCCATAGGCTAGAAAAAGCCCTCGACCGCAACCGTTCCGTACTTATGAGGGGAGAGTGGGGGCATTGGCAACACAACACGTTGTGGGTAATGAGACGAAATATGGAGCGAGTTCGATAAAAATATGCCTAGAAGTGTAGTTAAACTACTACAATGTGACATTACATTCGACAATAGTCTGACAAGTGAGGGCAGAGGTGTAGTATCCAAGAAAAGCCCCCGATTCCAAAAATGAGGAGAGTATATATAAAAACGAGTCGATTTTGCATATTGTCGATATGAAGTCAGAGTAACAGCCCGCGACCTTTCTTAGTGAGCTACCACGGTTTTCCTGACATAGTATAAGTCGAATATGCACCGATGTTGGGCAAATTTCGATTGAATTAACAATTAATCTGTAAGTAATTATTTATATTGCTTTCCCTAGTTAGGTTACACACACACAAGAGCACCGTTCCCTTCCACTCATATGTACACATGCATACTATGCTCCATTTCTCGACACGACTCCGCTTACTTGGCCCCATCTTTTGCTTACAGTATCTCAGATGATATGTACAGCGGGGGACACTTCTAAATGGTACAGCCATATGGAGGTTTACGGCTAAGGTGTACCATTTAGAAGTGTCCCCCGCTGTACCAACCTCACTATTAATAAACATTTAATGCCTTCTTTGGTGTACAGGAATGGGCTTTTACATAATAATTATATAATTGTGAGATGGAGGAGCGTACGTAGGCCCTATATATGAACTTTAACCCTAGTGCCGTATACAAGCCGGTCACTGTTCTTCCAAGGATTGTCCCACCTTCTTCTTCGTTGCACTTGAAAGAGTCTAAAGTTATTGTGCATACCCGACCTCTCAACTTTTGTGCCGTATGCACTTCTGCGCTCATACCAATTTTGCTTTCTGCTTGTAGATTAGGATCGTGGACATCTTTGCACCTGACACACTTTAATGTTTATATAACCTTGTGTTTGGACTACCTCAGCAGCTAACACCCAAGCTTACTATTGGACGTCGTACACTGGCAGGCGTACGCAATTGCTTATGTACGATTAAACCTGGGTTTGGCCCCCTTGCTCCGTAAGGGCTTCTCTCAGAATATGCACTGCCAGGAGTACGCAATTGCTTATGCATGTCCAATCCTAAACTGTCGATCAGGTCCTTACCTTATCTTTTTTACTGCAGCCAGATATCAAAGTAATCTCCTTACCTTATCCCTTTGTGCTGAAACTGTCACTTTTGAACGTGATCTAACAGATCTCGGTTAGAGTTCGGTCTTGTAAATACTAGCGAGTTGTGTAGACAGTGTGACTTTCTCGTTACAGCTAGGTGTCAGGTAATATCCTTACTTTGTCGTTGGCTGTTCTACGCGAAATATTCCTACCTCATTAGTATTTTGGGCCTGGTTCAATTTCTCCAAGTTGCCAAACAGTTTACCTTTATTTTGTGTTGTGACATCAGAAACTCTTTTGTCTGCATGTATGTAGGTTTCTTCATTACATACTTTAAAGACTACTGATACAATTCATTCGCTCTGCTCGTGGAACCTATATTGTTCTAGAACTAACAAACAATAGGCATACTGCAAGGAGTTTAATCTCTTTAATTTGCTTCTTAAACATCTCTTTGGGTTTATGAGTTCTATATCAGATAAGGATTTGTCAGCTATCTGAAGTTAAGTCTTGGCCGAGGCCAACGCTACCCTGTAAAGCTAAGATCCTCCGTAGCTGAGTTCCTGTTCCTGATTGTAATTTTGCCACTCGAGTTATGATTTAGGGTTTTCAGAAACTTTTTGCTAATCAATTTTAAGAAGAAACTTGTGTGTGTCGCAGATATAAGTAAACGCTATACCGCCAGTCTACTCCACTGTTTCTCTTGTGCAAATTATGCAGTTTTTAAGTACAAAATGTACATTGCTGGTGTCGTGTATGCTACAATCTTTTTAGATTAGTTTCCCTAAAATTTCATTCATCACTGAGTCATTACTTCTTTTTGAACACTCCTAATGGTATAACACTATTCCTTTCATGCTTTGCACATGATTCTTCATTGTAGCTTAGTATCTATATATTAAAATACTAGGTTTATATGTTTGTGGTCAAGAAAAGTTTGTTTGTGGACGTTTATATGTTTGTGGCCAGTCCTTTCGACATTGAGTTCTCAGGAATCATAGGCTCTAGAAAGATGCCGTTTTCACTTATCGATTGCAAATTTTGTGTAGATTGTTCTGTTCTAATTGCACATTTAAAAATATTGCCGTTATTTGTTTATTACATCTTTTAGGGGTACGCGGGAAGTATTGAAATTTTAAAAAGTAAAGCATCATATTCTACGAGTTGTACATTCCCACACCACACATTTGTATACGCGGTTAGTATATTTCTCAGGCGTTTGTTTCATGGCCAAATGATAATGGAAAACGAAGGATAACCATTTCTCAAGTATAGTATGAATCTTTGTTGTTTAGAATGTTTTGCCCAATTAACACAATATATCACTGACATTATAATTAATTGTGTGTGTGATATATTTGCTTATTACATACTGCATGCAAAAAGGAAGAAAAGACTGATCATACATGAATTAGAAACTCCAACCGGAAGTAGGGTCAAATCTTGCGAATGGTGCGAGGTGTGAAAAAAACAATAAAGAAACCTCCCCTTTATGATATCCCTTGCCGATTTCTATCAAGACATCCTTCACTTGTGTCTGTAAAGGAACATGTACAGATGTTGTGAGAAATGACAAGGAGATACATGTTCATATGTGAGTGATGCGCTGAGTAGAGAGCGCAGGGTCAACTAGTACAACTTAAAAATAGAAAAATATCTCTGAATGTGAGCCTCGAAATCTAGTTAGGGATGCGCACGAGACGAGTCGAGACAAAATTTTCCTGACAAAATTCGAGTCGAGACACGGCTTTTCCAATAAAGAAATATACATTTTTCTAGTCGAGACATCACTTTTACAGCACATTTTCGAGACGAGACAGCCACAAATCTTGTCTCGTGCACATCCTTAAATCTAGTTACTTCGGTTATTCTATACTTAATGTTTTTTTTTCTAAATAGCGAAAAAAGGTACAATGATTGGAAATTTCGCATCCTTACGCTCTTTTATTACACTAAAAACTATCAATTTAATTACTTCTACGTTTTTGTTATCGCCTATATATGGGGAAGGGTGATTTTCATGCACTTGTATGGACTCCCATAATGTTATATAGTTTTATGAAAGACAAAGAGAGAGAGGTACAAGCCTTATGACAAATACAAGATCGTCAATAATAAATGATAAAATAGAATCAAGTACGAGTTTCAAGTTGAACGAGAGAGTTCCCGATGCTTCCAATGAAAGGAGGCAAGAAAATCAATGCACAGACAGCAAAGGCAGTGGTGTGGAAAGTTAATTAGCAATCACTGGAGAACTAATGAATTGACACAGTTGAATTACCACGCATGTTACAACAAATTGTAATGATCAAAGCGGTGCATTGTCAGTTATTCTCTCTCCCTCTGAGCGTATATATATATATATATATATATATATATATATATATATATATATATATATATATATATATATATATATATATATATATATTCTTAATTACATATAATAAACCTAGATATTTCCATTATATTGCTCTTGAATATGTACTTATGAGTAGGAATTATCACCCAGACGTGTCACAGTTTGAGCTTTCGAAGCGTAAAAATCAGAGCCAGTATATATTCCTAAATATTCTTCTCTAAATATGCCACAGATTTTAAGCGTTCTTTTTTTTTTAAAAAAAAAAAGAAAGAAAAAGCAGTATCGCATCGCTGTTTATTATACAAAACCATATAAATGTGATGCAAACGAAAAATTGGATCGCAAAATGCAATTTATCTATGATCATAATTTATTACCAAATGAGTTATATTTGCAACAAAAATCAAGCCCGGATTGGCGCCACGGCTGAGAAGGATAGGGCGGCTTCCTTCCATCTTATACATTACATTTGTACTGGAAATTCCCTATATGGACGTTTATGTATTGCAGATTATAATACGTTTTCTCTTTCCAAAATCAAAATATAAAAATTTCTTCATGTGTTAAAACAGAATAGGCCGTTGCAACTACAGCTCTTTCAAATTCGGTAAGCAAAAGTAAGTTATATGTAGTTCCATAGCTAGAATAAACAACATTTTAAAAAAATCGTATAATGTAAGTACTTTATAGTCACTTGTATTATGGCTCCAAATATTTAGCGAATTTTCACCCCAAATTGGTCATTTTATTTCTCGTTCAGTGAGTTTTTGTGTCAACGTTTTGGCAATACTGATTCTAGGTCAAGCATCAAGAAACACTGAAAAAACATGTTTAATTATTATAAATGAAAAGTCTAAATACTAAAGTTCACGTCTGTAACCTTAAGGAGTTCCGAGATATGGGACCCTGTAATTCCCATATAATAATCTTATTATAATAATAGAAACTCCCATATTCTATGTCGAATTTCCAAAAATCCTTTCTTAGTGGTACCTTACGTCACAAATTGTCTAAATTTCAAATTTATAGCTGAAGAATTTAGCCTAATCATTGATTTGTCACTCAGTCTGGGCATCTTTTATATAGGGATTACTATAGTGTTGTGCTTAGCTAACGCTGTTTTTTAGCACTTTAAACATGTAATTAAATTATATTATTAATTTGTTAGTATGTATATTATTATTTTACAATGTTTATTTATCCATTAAAATCAATGACTGAAGTAAAATCTATGTATATACATGTATTTTTAAAATATACCTATTTTTATTTCATTGCAGAGTCTAGTAGAGTTTGCAACTAGCACACCTCTCCAGGACGAATGTGTGGCTCAAGTTCCTATAGAAATAGCCTCTAGTTTACTTGGTCAGGTAAGAAAATGCATTATTATTATATTTTGATAAGATCGTCATCAATAGCATTGATTATATCATAAATATTATGACTATTCTACCATTCTGGTAGTTTACTTACTGCAAAATTAGAAACTTTTATGTACGACGATAATTCATTAATTTCTCTATTTTGACAAAGGAATTATACTTTTTTAATTTTGTACATGAACTGCAATATTCTTTCTCTTTCCGTACCTTTTCAACCTTTTTTATCGTACTCTCTATTACATCTAGAATTAAACGATTTTTCTCATCTTCGTGCAGCATTGTTCTTTTCTTGTTACCCTTTGTTGTCATTTCTTAAATTGATTTTTCGTTCCATCTTTCTAATTTGCTTCTTTCTCACTGGCGCAAATCCGGGGGGATGAGGGGGGACAGGTCCACTGCAATGTTGGAACTGGGGGAACTGTCCCCCCATTAATCAGATTTGAAATGTGTTTTTTTGGAAGAAATGTGATGATTTGCTTCCGATTAGCACAAAGAAAAATGAGATGAAATTGAGGTCCCCCCAGAATAAGCCCCAAATCTGCCCACCTGACAGATTTGCGCCGCTGTCTACTCTACCAGAACCACATTTTGAATTCTTCCAAGTCTCTTACCCTCGCTCCTATGTAATGTCCAAATTTCTGTTCTTACATTGCAATGCTCTATACGAAGCATTTAATAAAGTTTTTTTTTTTTTTTTTCGTATCTCTAGTAACCGTAACGAGAAACAAAACATGTTTTTCTCCTTCCTAAGGTCTTCTTCTGAAAATTCCTATTATTTCTTTCTTTTTTTCACATTTCAGAAATTTGTTAATAATTTTACTTGGGTATGTAGAACTTAGCTACCTGTTCTTTCTTTTCTACAGTTGCCACAGTCCCTTTGTTTTAAGTCATAAAAAAGTTTTTAAATAAATATTTTTGAAACGTTTGGCGTATGGAACTGTATAGCTGATTGCTTACCATGGAGCTTTCTCATTCGCCATTTATCCGAGTAACAGAGAGGGAGGGACTGTATATTTTCAATGTTTATTGTGTTTTTATGGTTTACCATTCAGAAAACTAAGCAGTATCGCTGTAAAAATAAATCTTTCAACTTTTTTTTTTTTTTTTTTTTTTTTTGCAAGAAATTACAAACAAATCTGTAGACAAACAACGAAAAGTGCTGAGAAAAAAAAAATTAGGTCAACTCCGAATCCTCATAATTATGAATGTCCGTTCTTATAAAACTCAGCTTCTCCAAAATGTTTATCTTTCTACTGCTACTTCATAAATAGCTCTGAAGGCATATGATCAACAATAATTGAATTTTGTAGTAATGACCTAATAACAGAATCAAAGACAATAACTTACAATTAGACTGAAAGTAAAACTAAATGTCCGTTATCACTGTATTACGAGCGGTAATAATAATTAGAAATAACGTAAGTAAGATGCTAATAGTCACCGCAAGAAACAAACCACATCACTAGAAAGTACTTTCGAAGATCATCGTCTTCATTTTCAGCCTAAGCACACTTCGAAAAGGATTTAAACCATACGAAAGAAATTATGAATAAGTAAAAATTCTTAAAAAGAATTTTAAAAATATGCGAAGAAGAAATCTTCTTGTCACTAGAAATAGACATATGTTAATAGTAATTCACTTGTCACTGTTCACTGTTGTTTATTGTTTTTCTTTTTTCATTACCTTCCAGACGGCGGAAATGAGTAGTAAAAACACTGCTCCAAATGCCATTTATGTCCCTTTTATTTGAATTGAGTGCCGGTTTCTCCTTATGAATGTAATTAAAATTGGACAACAAAATGGTTTTCAAAAATCTTTATCATTGAAGTGGTACAAACAGGTACAACGGGAGGTCGACGGACACCCACCATCGGTCAACAACAGATGCCGAAGAGGACAAATGGATTAGCGTCCCCTTGTTCCACGTATTTTGGCAAAAATTAAGAAAGTATTGCATAAATATAACATCAAGTTCCTCCTAAATCTATAGAAAAATATATTACAAATTTTAAATCATTTTTTACTGATCCTCAGCAAAGTAGTGGCGTCTGTCGAGTTAAATGTCAATGTGATCATATATATATATATATATATATATATATATATATATATATATATATATATATATATATATATATATATATATATATATATATATATATATATATGGCAAACAAAAAGGAATATTTGTACCAGAATCGCTGAGCACATTCGTACAATCCAAATTTCGTAGCTTACAACAGTTATCTAGATTGGCATCACATCTCAATGAAAATAACCACAACATTGCTAATTCATGTTTGATTGAAAAAGCAAAAATAGCAACAGAACGGAAAATTAAAGAAGCTTATTACATTCATAAGGAAAAACCGGCACTCAATTCAGATAAAGGTGAAACAAACAGCGGTGCAAATCTATCTTCAACAAGAGGGGACGAGAAAGACATCCCCCCCCTTTTTTTTTTTTAGCGATATTCAAAATATTTATGAAGTTGAAAAACAATGCTGTAGAAGTTCAGGGAAGCAGAGTTATCTTCAACATTGGGACCGGGCAGATTTGAGGCTTATTATGGGGGGGCATCAATTTCATCTCATTTTCCTTTGTGGCAATTGGACACAAATCATCACATTTCTCCTCCCAAAAAACACATTTTAAATCGGATTATTGGGCTGACAGTATCCCCAATTTCAAGATTGGAGTTAACATGTCCCCCTCATCCCCCGGATTTGCGCCAGCGGACATAAATGCCATTTGGAGCAGTGTTTTTACTACTCATTTCCGCTGTCTGGAAGGTAATGAAAAAAGAAAAAAAAGTAAACAACAGTGAACAGTGACAAGTGAATTACTATTAACATATGTCTATTTCTAGCGACAAGGAGATTTTTGCTTTTTTTACTTTTTGAGGTGTGCCTAGGCCGAAGATGAAGTTCTTCGAAAGTACTTCCTAGTGACGTGGTTTGTTTCTTGCGGTGACTATTAGCATTTTACTTATGTTATTTCTAAGTGTCCATTATTTGCCCGAAACTAAGAAAATGAAGCAACATTATTTTATGTAATATTTATTGATCTTGAAAATGCTTTTGATCGAGCGAACTGGAATTTCTTGATGGGAGTGCTAAAGAAGGATGGGAGGGAATGGAAAGGTCGAAGATTCATAAAAAACTACTATATAAATTAACAAGCAAGAGTTACATTATGGACGAGCAGCGCCGTAACTTAAATATTTTTCGGGGGGGGGGGCAAGCGTTAATACTCGTATTCGGGCCCACTCCTTCCATCTTTATCTTACTCTTTATAAGCCCACGGAGCCTGTGGGCCTCCCGCACGGCAAGGTCTGCGGGGCCGTTACTTACGACCCTGGGCCCATTCCATACATTACAAATTAATAAAGGGAATAATATTGAAAAATCTCAAAGCCATACGAATGAATATTATTTCTAGGGCCGCTAATAGTAGACATTTTTTACTGAAATTGGTCAACACTTATTTTTGTTTTATTTTGCCTTTTGTGTGCTGTTTTGTTTATGTAATGTAGTAAACCTGTTTAACGCTTCATTTACAATTTCATGTTCGTATCGTATATGGAGTAAGAAAATTTTATCTTAAAATGAGCCCCCTTCGAAGGACTGGTAGCTTCCCAGGGGGCAGTTGCCCCTCTGCCCTCACAAGTTACGGCCATGTAGACGAGATAAAAGAACTAACAAGAAAATGTAAATGGAATGGAGATAGTGGAGTTACCTTTCATCAGTCTTAGAATATCTCCGAGTTAGAAGAAGTAGTCGAGAAGAGTCCCTGACATAGAAAGTTATTAGGAGAAGAAAAGAGTTAACTTTAGAGACATTTGCTTTGGTAGATGGTACAGCTTTTAAAGCAGATTTTGAAATGAAAATTAAAAGAATATTAAAGAACAAATGCAGGAAAAGTTGTGAAAAATATAAGTAAGTGCCAAAGGTTTCAAAAACATTTATTTAAAAACTTTTTTAGAGGTAAATTTGACAAACCTATATAAAAAAATCTAAATAAGGAACAATCTTTGAGAAAATCTTAAAGAAAAGGTACAAAAGATAGAAAATGTTGACCACCGGTGCTCTATACTAAAAATAGGATATTTATCATTTAAATCTGATATATTCAATTACAAGATATTAACCGTTAATTTACAACATATTTGCTAAACCCAAAAATACATCTTTAAAACAGAAATTAACATGCGTTATCTACTAGACCTGCGAGGAGGGGTGCTGTTTACTGGAAAACATATACTTACATATGGAACTTTGAGAGACTGTTACAATTATCTGAAAGTGTCTTCTGAAGTCCTATTATGTTGTACTTTGAATAACCTATTCAAACAAACAAGCAAACAAAGAACTTGTGTTGTGAGGGATTGATGTTGCGAGTGATTGTACATTGATTATAATTATATGCAGTAAGGTTACATAGGGCCATCCATCAAATTTTCGAAATTGTCAATAATAAAACTTAAGCGATGTGTAGGACTGGGATATGTACCTCTGACAATCGGAGTGGTTCATTTCGTTCCCTTGGATGGCTAAAAGTTGCTAAAAATTCAAATTTCGAAGGATTTAACATTATTGTATCCTTTTAAGATGGGGCTTTATTGCAACATGTGGTCTTATAAATGAGTACAATGGTCCATTCTCTTTGCTAGGATAGGAATGCCTTGGTGCACCCCTCTCAAATTGCGGCAGGATTATATTGACCAATCTTCTGAATTTGAGAATTACCAGAAAATAAAAATTAGTAAATGTTAACTTCTCCCTCTAATTCCACAAATTTCCACCAAGTTTAGTGAATTTTTGTAACTTGAGTTAAAAAAAAAAAAAACTTCTCCCCACTATTAAAGATAATTAGGGATGTATCTGACTAGGAAGAAAAAAAATTTTTTTACAATTTAGTGATTATGCTTGAACGAACCTACCAAACTGAAGAAAAAATACAGCGAAAATCTTGGATTTCTTTTTCAAAAAAAAAATTTAAAAATGGACAAATGTTGAAATAAAATGAAAATAATAATTATAAATTACCAAGAATATGTAATCACTATTGGAGATATAAACTTTTAAGTACACAAGGCGTAGATAAAAACAATTCTAAAGCCCGAATAAAATTCTAAACAAAAAGAGAAGAAAATTCCAGCTGGGAATCGACCTCTAGGTCCTCAGAGCTGTGAAGCTCTCTTAAACATAAAAAAAAAAAGACACAAAATAGATATCAAATTTACTTTATATAGGCACACACAGAGTATTTTTTTTACTTTCAAATGACTCACCTAGTTGGAAACCTGAAACATTAACAATTCACAAAAATTAAAATAGCGAAATAATAATCAAATTTTAAACGTTTTCTTTATTGTTTAAGAATCTAACTAAAGAATTTTAATATTTCCGTTGAAATATAAAATCCTTCATTGACTTGAATTTAAAAAAAATGTGGAAAACAGTCATAGCTATATAGTCTTCGCAATCCTATCAACGATAATAAAACAATGGATTGTTTTGCTCACAGCGAGTTAAGGAGTCTTCTTAGGAACAATAAGGTCGATTTTATACGAAATTCACATTTTAATTGAACTTTATGAAACTTCACTTACTTTTCTTTTCTAACAAAAAGTCGTACTTCACGAGACACTTCTTTTAATGAATGTTGTTTTAATCTCGTTATAACTAGTTGCCAAAAGGGTCTTCGAACCGTTGCATAAACATTTTAAATGAAGTAAAATACGGTAAACAAAATATTCTTATATCACAGTTTCTCAAACATCAGCTTGCTGTACCATAAAAATAACGGGATACCTAAACTAAAGAATTATGACCCAAAATATCATTTGAAAATGATTAATTTAGTGTGTTCATTTACTGTCCATCTCATTTACATATCAAAATACACACGAAACAAAATAATTTTAAATAAATATAAATAAATCGTACAGGGAGTAATCTACACCCCCCAACACCCCCCTAACACCCCTCCAAATTTCTTTACACACACCCCTGGATGGAAAAGAAATACTCCCCCAAATCCAATTGTATCAATCAGTATCATATAGGTTATTTATTACATCAAGTTAAAAAAGGTTTAGCGTTTAGGAGAGAAAGCAATATTCTTATTTATTTTATTTCATTTCAAAATACGAAGCGACCTCGTTCTCATGTATGGTTTCGAGAACCACATGACCTCATTGTTTCGGGCGGTGTTTCGATCGAAACAATTGATAAAACAAACCCGCTCATACCCTCCTGGGCTCCGCGGTCGTTTCCGAGAAAAGAGACTGATAGATGCAGATGACTGAAATTGGTAGCGTCTTGAGCGGTCATTTACCTACCTCCTTCCGAATAAGGAAAAATGTGACAATATAGTAGTAAGCCTATACCAGATTCAGTTGTAAATGCTATTCTGCAACAGGCTCGCAACCAGAGGGGGGCTAGGGAGGGCCTGGCCCCCCTTAATTTTTCATGTCCCCTTCATACCTCAATACAAAATGCACAATTTAGATATTTGTAAGAGAATTTTTAATGACTTGGCCCCTCCTAACATATTCATGGCTCCCCAAAGCTCTGTGGCTGGTTTCGAGCCTGCTCTGCAAGTGGTGTATCAACGGACGGACGTTAGAAGGGTGTAGTCAAAACATTTTTAGAAATGAAGAGATCGACCGAAGTAAGAATTATATATTAGACTGAGTCTATTGTTATGCAGGAACGCATTTGGCGCTAGCTTAATTTTTATAAAGTATATTGCTCAAACCGAGTCACTTTTTTTTAACTAAAATTTACTTTTTTTCAAGTTGGTCACTAAAATTTACTTTTTTTAAAATTTGTCACTAAAAGTTACTTTTTTTGAGAGGTAAAGTGACTTTTTCGTGTGATTTATGTTTTGCGTTGGCAATTTTCTAAGCAAAATATAAAAACAAATGGAAAAACAAACTTGTTACTCATTACTCTTCTGAAAACTTCAGTATGTGAAAGAGTCAGCTTCATTCTCACTTCAGCTTTTATTCTTTCTAAAGCACAGTGGAAGTTAGTGGATGCTTAAGTTCTCAAGGTGGGGTTGAGAACCCTTCTGTGTCTATTCTTTCTTCTATCACAATAATCTTTTAGTTTTTTCTCGTAATAGTTAACGTTCCGCTCTACGTTGTGTATGTGTGTGTTTGTGTGGCTCATCATTTTCGTCTTGTGTTACGCTTCTTGTATGTTCTTCTTAAGAGTAGGTGATGAATGCTCTCAATGTTAAATTGAATATAATGTTTGGGATGAAGACATTCGGAAATAGGCCAGAACTGGTTCTACTTACTCAGAAGCTTTTACATCTGCTAAGTTTGCTTACCATAACTACAAAGCTTACTTTGAAAACCTAAGAAAGGAGGAAGCTCAAAAAGAAGAAGTAAAGAAGAAACAAAACAACAAACAAAGAGAGAGGTGATAGAGAAATTGACAAAGGAAGAAAGGGGCATGATGAGATTTTCGTCACTTTTTCGTGTGCTTTTGGCCATTTTTTGGTCACCTTTCAACTATTTACAAGAGACCAGACCACTATGAGCCCAGGGATTATTAAAATTAGGGTATATTAAAGAAGACAAAATAGAAAGATACAAAAGGTTTGTAAATCGAAAAACTGGATTTCTGGAAAACAACTAAATCAATGAATAATTTTCTTATGAAAGATGTTCAGAGCCAATATCGTAGCCAGGAAGGGGCAGGAACGGAGATTAAGAGATCAAATAATATTACAACAATTAACGTTAACAGCAGGGTTAGAATATTAAAATAATGAAATTAGAACTATGTACTGTATAAATTACTAAACGAATGTGATTTCAGCATGGGACGAGGGAATTTTTTCCCAATTAATATTTTGGAAAAATATCATTCACTAAAACTTGCTGGGGGTGAATAAATTGAAATAATTTTGCAAAATAATTACAATAATTCGTATGTAATCAATTCACGTGTAATTACGGGGTAAAATAGTAGAGGTTAATTCCTAATACAGTGAAACTTCTCTTAACGGGCATCTTTGAATAGTGGACATCTTCATAAGAGGACAAACTTTCTTATTCTTCCATTCCATAAATATGTGTGGTATGGTGTTATGAGAGAGAACCCTTCCTTTTAGGGACACCTCTCATTTACGGACAAATAATCGTGTTCCACCCATGTTCGTTTTGAGAAGTTTCAGTAATAAATGCTCAAATGTGTAAACTTACTTTATTGAACCTACCACTGCGAAGAGCTGATATTATTATTATTATTATTATTATTATTATTATTATTATTATTATTATTAGTAGTAGTAGTAGTAGTAGTAGTAGTAGTAGTAGTAGTAGTATTGCAATAGTTGCGTAACAAAATCTGTTTAAGTTTGTTTAAAAATTATATTACTATTCTGAGAGCACACACCCCCTTTTATTTTGAACACCCCCCAAGTAAAAATTTCTGGCGTACTTACTGAATCTCAAACAAGCAGAAAGCTCTTAAGGCTGTGTTCAACACTCGGAATGCGTTGGGATTTCCTTATATAATAACATGGCATATTTCTTTCCAGAATATTATGAAAACTATTTATTTTATACATTTCAAAATTCGTCCAAATGTTTGTTAGTATCAATATTGCATGTTCACTTTTACTTTTTCTTGCTAGGATAACATTAGAGGGCGCTAATTAAAAATTAATTTTCTTCCATTTAAAAGCTGTTTAATATATGGCCCTACATTTTTGCAACAACGTAGAACAGCAGATAGGAGACTAACCAGGTAGGTTTCATTCTCTACCCCCCGCTAGGTCACGTGCACGAATTTTTGGTTGTCCCCGGAGATAAAGAAACCGATGGGATGCAGATTGACAGCAGAAAAGTGCCAAGTCTGTTTTCTCTCTCTTCATAGATCTTAAAGATTTCATTGATTCTACGTAAACATCTCCGCGAATAACTACCTGTTGAGGTATATTGAAGCTAACGACGTTTTAGAAAATCTTTGTTGCTTTGAAGTGAGGGAAGTGTTCATCTTATAAAAGTAGTTTCGAACTGTATAGTGTAGAGTAAACTAGCTTATTTGTCGCATCAACTGACAAACGTTTGCAAAGAGATCGAGGAGGATTTATCCTGTTGTGATGTATAGCGAACTGCAAAATAGTTACTATATGTGTAAGAAGAAAACGACCGAGAATTGCTTTTCGATATATCGTGTCGTTTATGCTCTATGAAAATCAATATTGAAAACGGAAATAGTAGTAAATTTCTACCATTTCCGGTTTTCAATAGAGAGACAAGAATGGAGATGGTATATTTTCTAGAGACATTGAATCAATTCTCTAAAACCGCTTGTCGCTAGCTAATATGTTTTTTGATTTAGGGCCCGTAAGTGATCCACCTCTATGACTTCCTATTTATATAGAAGATTGAGAGAGGAGATGGACCTATTCGTAGGACGTTAAATCGATTCCAGAAAATCCTTCTCGATATCTCTTGCCGCTTTTGATGTGATACCTGTTAACAGACAGACGGATATAGCCGTTCTATTAGACTTCCGATACTTACGCATAGAATAGTTTGGAAGTTTAATAAACCCAGGTAGAAGAAATAGTATTCACAAATATAAAATCAGACAGTAATAATCTGGGATACGCAAAGATGCTATGTAGTACACACATATATGACACTATAAGACGCATCAAAAGTTAAATATTTTATATTTTATAGGGACAGCAAGATATGTTTAAATACACTTAATGAAATGAAACATATGGGAAAGTCAATCATTCAGCGTCTTTAGAAACTATCACAATAGGAATTTATTAAATAAAACAGCCATGGAAGTTATGGAGGAAACTGTAACACTAAAAATTAAGTCTATAATAATAAACGGAAGCTTTTAAACTTAAGATCATTGTCGAATTCCAAAAACGAAGATTTGATGACATATATATCGGAGATATATTTTAAAAACAATGATAACTAATATTCTTCAAAGTAATTGTACAATATTGAAAGGTTATGAGAAAATGTCCGTATCTAGGTTTTGCATAATCACACGTGGTGAGACAAACGACAAGAGAAAACGAGATGGAAGTAAGACCTTATAAATTTTACCATATTGTAAAATTTAAAGTGATGGAGCTCCTCTTTGAAAGAATAGCCTAGAGCTAATTTAAGACTTCATGAGGTTTACTAAATTTACTGCCATTAGAAACACTTTTAAAAAATCAAATTTCTTGTGGTACACTCCAATTCACTTATGAATGAAACACTATAGCAACATTACCTGTTCTGCTGAGTTGAACATAGAATACTTACGGGTTATAATTCATGTATTTCAGTTCACTTACTGTCGAACAGATCACTTCCTTCTCCCTGTAACGTTCAATACAGGAGAAAAGGGGACACCACAAACAAACTGAAATGACCCATCACATTTCCAGGAGAATGGAATCCTAATTGTAGAAATTTCTCGAGACTTCATACTAGTCCAAAATTATCCTTGAGACAGCCAAACATATTTTCCAAAGCCAAACATATTTTCCAAAGGACTATCAGTTATTCTTCCTACACTTAGCCTTCAATGATAAAACGATAACTTCTGTGTAGATTTTCTGTTACTTTCAAAATAGCTCAATAGATCGAAAACAACTTATATCATCCAGTTCAACATAGCGCTGAGTAAGACGTGAGGCAACGATACAAAATTTAGTCAAATTTTGACCTATTGCTGAACTAAAATAATAAAATTCTAGTGTATGTAGCTGTTGACGTATTTACAGTCCTAATCTATCTTCATCGAAGACATATTCAAAATCGCATTTTTGTTTAAAATACTTTGAACACCTACAATGTAGGTCAACGTCCCAATACAACTTCTCACAAAGTGCGCCAAAAGCTTATGTAAATTCTCGAACCCAGATAGCTTCACCGAGAAGAGGGGGTTAAAATTCTGTGTTTAAGCGGCTGCCAAGAGCAATTTAAATTTTTACACGAAACCTATGAGATTATAGAAACAAATCTAGATAGCCAATGAAAATTCTAAAGATGAATTGCGCATTTCGTGCATGAGTCCGAGAATTGAAGGGGGTAAAACTAGTTGAAATGCCTCTTACGAGGATATGAAAGATTAGTCACGAAAATTATTATAAAAATATACTTCTTTATTCAAAAGAACCGAGTAAGGGCGAAAATAATTTAGAAGTTTTGAAATGTGAGACTTATGGACAAAAGGGTGGGAAATTTTCCCGGTTATCTTTTGAAACTATATATTTTTTTTTTCTGTTGAGCATCGTTTTAAGAAGCTAAATGTATACTGAATAAAATTTGAAAGTAGTCATATTTGTTCTAAAATAACAGAAAAATATTAAACCTTTTAATAATATAAAAAACAATTAAGAAAATTACGAAAAAATAAAAAAAAAATACAATGTAGAATCACAGAAATAAAGAAATGTAACTAACCTGAAAAGAGTACAAGCTCCTTTGTAATTTTATTTTACTCGCGTGTTTCACGTTCCTGTCCAATGAGAGGAGATTTAACACCTGAAGAACTATGTTTTGACCTGCGAAACACCATTGTTCACATTTTCTCTTGCTTTTGTAGGCAAACAATACAAAGTAATGTGATAGTTTTCTGTTGTTTTGCAAACCACGGTATCCCAACCAGTACTTATTATGATCACGCCAGAAATGAACGTCAAGTTTCCATAGGAATTATTATGATATCTATCACTTTAATTACTGAAGGATCTTCTGCCTTATCCCAGGACATTCTTCGTTCGACTACTCCACTTATAGATCAGTCCATGGAACGTTAAACTTAAAAAAAAAAAAAAAAAAAAAAAAAAAAAAAACAGAGGCGTCCTTTCTGGTAGTAATGTACCTCATATTCCAAATTTCATCATACCAAGCAATTTTCCTCATTCGACACATACAGACATCTTCGTAAACATGGTGTCTATTGGGGAGCACGAAACACAGTATGTTAAAGAAAGTGGCGGAGTACCATAGTGCTTGGAAGTTTCTGGATTGTGGTTAAGTAATCTTGTAATGATTGCGTGGGACTTACGATTCATATTATAATTAGTATCACGGAAGAATATGCGAGTAACCTGCTTCTGATATTGTCTTATACTAGGTGTAAATTTACTTGCAACCTAAATTTGCTTTGTGTACACATAGTAAACTTTAATTTGATATTTTTTTCTTTCTTTCAGAATTCCCCGTGGACGGACCGAGAAAAATGTGAAGAACTGATTACAGTGTTAGCACCTCTGTTGGAAAACAACCCTCCTTCTCCTGAAATGTGCAAATTCTTTTCTGAACACTGTAGCAAGCACCCTCGCTCACCTCTTGTATGTGATGTATTCACTCCCATAGTGCATCGGATTCTCAAACACAACGTAGTAAGTACCAGATTTTTTTTTAATCCATAATATCACTGCTATACATTTCTAATGTAAAAATAATACACTCAAAAAACGTGAAAGAAGGTATGATTGAAATAAAAAGATAAAGGGAAGGAGATTTCTTTTTAGTTTAACGTCTTACGATTATACCCTTTAGGCTAAAGAAGACGGACGATTAATGAAAGTGAATGATTGTCAAATAAATTTCTCCACCAGGAAGCGAACCCAGGACAACATGCACTAGCCACTAGACTAGGAAGTAAGGTTTTTGGCATGTGTAAACAAGACGAATGATTGTGGAACAATTGGTGGAATAAATATGTGGGAGAACACGGAAGAACCCCGAGAAAACCCATGGACGCAATATTGTCCTCGCGTCACTTAGTCTGGGATTGAACGAGAGACCTTTCGCTTCAGATATAAGAAGAATATTTTGATACAGCATTAAAGTCGATTGATTTTTGTTTGTCAAAACGAAGATTTTTGTAGCATAATATGTGGAAGATCTTAATTGGAACAAGTGATCTCCTAGTGAGGGCTGAATACTCATGATGAATTTTATATTAATGCATGTTTGTCTTTTGACGCATTTTTTTAAGCACATCTTCAAACGATCCAGATAAATGTGTCACCAGAATAAAGTCAAAACATTTTGCATGGAAAAATGCTTAAGATTTATTCGTTTGTCTTCATCATCCTTCATTTTTATGTCTCTCTGTTCCGGCTAGGCTAAAGGAGACGGAAGATTCGTTTAAAGCGTTAATAAATTTCGTTAGAAGCAAAATCTATATTTCTTTAAGTCTTTGTTTCTTTGAAAAAAGTCTTGTATTTATTCGATGAGCTCATAAATAGGAGTTAAAGTTCTTACAAGAAATCTATCAGCTTCCTGTTACGAATTTGTTATTATTGGCACACGTTTAAGTCATGTTTCTCTTCCCTTGCGCACGAGGTGCTTGGTTTAACTTTCGCCTATCTTTGATCGCCTGTTTCCAAACGTAACAGTTTTCTTAAGATTTGTGAGAACCATTCGTCCCTCGTTAGTTGTATTTGTATTTATCCTTGAGTTTTAATTTGGCTAAGAGCAATGACCTCTGTATCTTTTAGCTCTTTCTTTGCTAAACCATATGGACATGTGTAAAAATGCTTGTTCCAAACTGTGTGGATGAAATCTTGAAGTGCCATTGGAAGTTTTATATTCTGTTGAAAACGTAACATTCATATGAAATCACACGTGTCAATGTTTGTTATTAATAGTCATAGTATATTAATTAATTAATTAATGTTTAGGATTAGGATTAGGAGTTAGTTTCCTGAGTTTTCGGCCTCTAAGGCCATGTTAGCCCGTCACATGTGAGGTGATGCGCTAAAAAAAAGTACACATTATCCAAGGAAAGGAAAGGAAGAAAGCGGCCTGGGACACATGTAAGGTACCATCCCGCCATTTGGCACATAAAAGAACAACCGTAATATAAGAAATACGTCTACCATTGGGGTCTTTCTTTCTTTCTTTCTTTTTCTTCTTTTAAAAATAAAAACAACTAACAATATCGAATGTGTATTGAATAAAAAATTCTAGTGAAATTGCAATATCGGAAGTACAGAAAATTTATGAAAATGATGCGAACACCTCTAGGTAGTCAGGTGAAATAGAAATGAAAGGAAAATTTTAAGTCTTACGTCCCACGGTTATGTTGGCTAGGCTAAAGTAGACGGTGATGAAAAATAAATACAATGGTGGAATGAAGAAAGGAAGGGGAAACGGGAGAACTCCGAGAAAACCCACGCACACGGTCAGGTGGAATAGAACGGAACGGAGACCTGTGTTGAAGAGGGAAGACGGTGGTGATGGAAAATAGTAGACCTTGCTGAATTTAAAAGAAGTCAAATTGTGGGTATACGGTTATGTGAAACTTTCTCGTTGAATTTTTTCCTAGTTAACTGTCTCCATTTCCTTCTCGAAGTCACGATTTCTGCTGGTTTGTTTTCTCTGCCAATGGATATAGTAACAGTTCTACTAAACCAGAAGATCCATACGAACATATTTTAGATGTTTTTTCTTTCTTCGCTGAATTATTACTTTAATGAAATACTAATCATTACAGAAAGTACAAGTGCCATAGTTTGAATATTTATATTACACGTGCCAATCCTTATTTATTTTAATCCAGAGAGATATGGAAGTAAATGAACATAGATACATATTACAAGAATGGAAATTGCATACTGCTGTCTGGCATAAGTGCATGAGATACATCTCTTTAGTTGATAAAACTCATTAAGCTGGCTTCCAATTTAGATAGTCGATCGATGGAACGAAGCAGTCCGGAGCTCCCGGACGGTAATTGATGGGATTTTCTGCTTTTACTCTCCTTTTTCTCCTGCCTTAATTGCTGTTGAATTTAAAGAAAATGTTTGATTAAGCCTTTACTTCCAACAACTCTTTCGCATAAATCATCACAATTTTGCAAAGAAGGTAAGAACACTAATGTTGACCTGTATAACAAATTTCAGATCACTGAACATCCACTACATATAAACCATGGAAACGCAGCTTATTCGTATTCGAGAGCACTTCGATTTGAATCTCTGCAACCACCTTTTCTGATAAATATTTCTCTCAGAACAGAAAATCACTAGTATCAAAGTTACTATCAGATCCGCTTTTATCAACTGGCTTAGGGACGAAATGTCCGTGCAAGGAAAAAAGTTTAAAAAAAATACTTACCGTAAAAAAAGAACTTTTCAAAAATAACTATAGTTAACATAACTACAATAAATACGAAAGGTGCCAGATGTTCCTTTTATTGTGGCTTTTATTTATCTCTACTGTTCAAAAACAATCGTATTAGAAGCGACAGTAGGGATGACGGGTCTCGGCCTCGGTTCGTAGCCAGAGAGCGTTTTAGCTTGACCTTAGACTAGCTATGAGGGGTATAATTCATCATAGGTGCGCAGCTCGCTCCTCCAAAACTGACATGTCATTGTTGTTGTAATTATAAGACTAATATATCGTGGTGGACGAGGGCGCTAGGTCACAGTGAGCCCAGAGCGCAGTTGATGTCAAACGTGGGTCTGGATATTGTCTACAAATGACTTACGTTAGCCCACGAAAACAGGGCGAGGAAGTGGTCTGGAAATGAAAATATTTAGACTGTTTATATATAGTAATACCTTTTAATTTGGTCACATATATCTGTGAAATCAGGCATATATGACTAGTTAAAGTTTATGAGATTTGTAGTACTTATAATACAAGTTTTTGATTGTGTGTGTGTATTTTTTTTTCCTTTTTAACACGAAATATCACCGGGAAGGGGCGAAGAGGCGTACCTTGATTTTTATAATTTTACAGGAGAATGATTTGAAATTTCTCGTTTTCGAAAACATGTAGAAATAAGCGTTAATCTTAGTTTTTTTTTTTTTTTTTTTTTAAGGTGCTATTAAATATCGGCCACGTTGTACTTTGGAAACATGCCTGAATCAATTACGCTCATTGACCCTTTCTTTCTAAAGAAAAAGTTCAAGTTATGCCCTTCTGAAATTATAAATAATATGGCTCTTATAAATAAGATATATTAAGCAGTGTTAAGCATACAGAGATGCACTGATAACACTCCTTATTGTGCATCATTTACTTACATTTCTGGTCTCTTTTGAAAGTACCAAATTAAATTTTCAGTGTTTACAAGAAGTCGAAATGTTTTATTTTCGCACTCTATTTTTTTCTAGTAATGAGTGTTTTGTTATTATACTCGTATTTTTAATTCACTGACAGTGTTATTATTTACCAATCAATGTTAGAAAATAAGAATATTACAGAAAAGCATTATTCACAAAAAACATTTGCAACTGAAATCATCTTGCGTATTAAAGTTACTAACAGTACCAAATGTATTACGGTTCCCATTATTTTATGAGATAGTAAAATAATATTCTATTACATTCCGATTTGTTTCACTCACATAATTAATATTAATAAGAAAAGTAATGACACTTTGTTTTAACCGTATTATTACACAAGAGATAGGTTCTTAAGAATATTGAGTTATAATTCTTTATACTGTATTAGGACCTTCTGCAAATATTTTACTTTTCTGACTGTGAAAATTCATAAACCCAGGATCTCTTACAATAGGTGTATCTTCTTGACATAAATTCATTAAGTTCGAATACGGTATTTCTGTGGCGAGATTCTCGAGAGCTACTAGCTATACTTAGGGTTCTTCGTTAATGTTACTTTTCTTTGTATTGTGACAGCACTGTATGTCTAAATTACTATCTTTGAAGTAAATTTTGTCTGATTGTTTTTCAATCACCATCAGCTCCCATATACTTAGGTAACTGTCCAGTCAATTCTTCATGAACGCCTTTGTGCTTTTTTGACAGCCATGATAAAAAAAAGTTAGGTGTTCGTTTTTCTTTTCGTGTATTCCTAGAAAGTAATTTATAATTCAAAAATAAAAATCACGAAGGACTAATAAAATTAGGGTAGAATAGCTGTATCTTAGACCTGTCTCTAACTTTTTTTGGGGGTCATTGTTTGCCAACATTACGATATTGTGTGTGCATCCGCAATTCTAAGTGTGTGCATTTTCTGTCCATGAGTAATTATTACTGTGCTGTAAATGCCCTAGATTTCTTTTATTGGTTTTTCAATGTAGAGACTAAACAAAATTGGTAACAATGAGCATCCTTTCTAATCCCTTTCTGCAATTGCTGCTTCTCTCTCCTGCTACCTCAACTGTTTCCTTATATTCCTTTTACTCGTTTCATATTATTCTTCACATTTTATAGTTTATTCCTGTTGCATTCAAAATTTGGAATATTTTGTTCCATTTTACATTATCAAACATTTTTTCAGATCCACAGGTGTTACGTAAGTTGCTCTTTCCACTCCAGTTCTTTCTTCTCTTAATGCAAGTATTGCTCCCCTCTTTCCGTTCCTGTTTTCTTTCGAAATCCAAACTGGTCATCTGCTAGTACTTCTACCTTGGATTCCAGTCTTTTTATAGAGTATCTTTGTCAAGATTTTTGAAGCATGAGTAACCAAGCTTATCTTTCTGTGATTCTTGCATTTTCCATCACCTGCTGCTTTTAGTATTGCTACTATCTTGCTGGTCTGGAAGTATGTAGGCACATACTCTTCTTCATAAATGTTGTTAACTGATTTATACAAAATGTACTGAACTTCCTGTCTCGCACTTTGTGAGATTTCTGCTGGTATCTCATTTACACCTGGAGCTTGTCTTATGTTTTAGATCTTTTAATGCTTTGTCGTACTGTGATCTGAATATGAAGTCTTCTTTTGCCATTTTTTCTACTGCCTCCATGTGTCCTAATTCTTCAAATAGATTGTCGCTTCCTTAGAGCCTTTCTAAATGCTTCCTCCATATTTTCACTTAAACCCCAGCTTGAGTCATGGGTTTTCCTTCTTTATCTTTTAGTACATTTGTTTTTGGTCTTCGTGGTTTTAAATTCATTTCAGCCACATATACTCTTCCTGTGTTCATATCATCTTTCTGTTTTTTCACATTGTTGTCTAATCCACTACTCCTTGGAAAGTCTGCGTTTACGAATGATCTGATTTCTTATTGTTATGCTGCGTCTTAGCCTCATTGTTGTTGATATTCTTCAATTTCCTTATCTCATCCATAAAGATCATAATTTCTTTTGTAATCCATTCTTTCCTTACTATCTTTTCGTGGTAACCTAATATTTCCTTTGTGGTCCTAATACTTCATAATTAAGTTTTCATGAATGACAATTCCTTGTTAATTTCATCTTTCGTTGGTTATTGTGCTATCTTAGCTAATGTCTTTCTCGCGCAACTTTTTTGAATTTCTTTGTTCTTTAGCTTGTCTATATCAGGTCTTCCTTTTTCTTCTTCTTTTATCCTAACTTCTTAAATTTCAACTGATTCTTCATGATACTAAGTTATAGTCACTGGGTAACCGCTCCTAAGTAACTTGCACAGTTCTTAATTTGATTTCTGACCTTTCCTTAACAAATATATAATTTATTTGATATCTCTATAAATATCCTAGCATTTCTCACATATAAATCCTGCACTTATGTTTCTTGTACAAAGTATTTGTTACTACTTGCGTGTTCTTCGCGCAAAATTCAGTCAGTCTTTCTCCTCTTTCGTTGTGATTTCCTAGTCCATATTTCCCTACTGTTTTCTCTTCTACGCCCTTTTCTACGATCGCATTCCAGTTTCCTACTATAATAAGATTTTCTTCTCCTTTAACACCTTTCATGACATTTCCAGTAGCTTCATAAACTTGCTCTACTTCTTCATCATCGTGCGCTGTCGTTGGCATATATATTTAGATAATAGTTTTATCCCCCTGTTTTCATAGCTAGTTTTACTGCTATGATTCTGTCGTTTACTATTATTATGTTGTAACTTCTTGCTCATCGTCCTATCTTCTTATTAATTGTAAATCCTACTCCAGTCACGCAGAAGTAAGTTAAAAATTGTATAGATAAATATCGATTTGTTGGTTTATCATTCCAAGATTGTATGTTGATTTGCTCGTCATGGGAACGAAACACGGTAGCTAGGATACTTGTTTGTTTTATATATATATATATATATATATATATATATATATATATATATATATATATATATATATATATATATATATATATATATATATATATATGCATGTATGTATAATATATTGAAAATTTAAGTTACGTCAACTAATGTGTTATTATTTCTATAGAAAATAGTGAGTATTAATAATTCGTAAAAATGAAAAAATAATCGAACTGTGTGACCAAATGTATCGTTATATAATTAATGGTGTTTTACGCCCAGGAACCTTGGAGATAGCTTTGAAGTAAAGTAAAACTATCTCAAGTATGTTATAAGCAAGAAATAATTTTAAAAAATAATAAAAACGGAGTATATTTTGTTAAGGAATAATAAGAAAGTTTATAGAAATACTAAAATGAATACTCACGAAAATGGAAATAGCCCTACTGCTAGAGTCGAAGATACCAATCTGACAGCATCTGAACCAACAAATATGGTCAATCTTATAGGGCAACTAGCTCAGTAAATGAACTTAATGTCTCAACAGTTAAATACCAACATGGAACAAATAACGCAAATGTTAAATACCGACAAGAAAGAAACAGATGCCAAAATGGAACACATGACACAACAGTTACAGAGTAAATAACAGCATGGAATAAGTGACACAAAAGTTAAATACCAAATTGGATTACACCGAGACTAAAATGTAACAAATCCTTCATAGATTTGATATTGTAAGAGGTTCACTCAAAGCAGTGGAAACTCAAATTGACGTTTGTTCGAGTCAGATTCAGAAACTCCAGGAAGGAGTGCAAACCGTTAAGAAGAAGTTTGAAGCGGTGGATGGCAACCCTAAACTTGTCGTAAACCTAACAGAGACCGAACTAAATACCGTTGAATCTCGACTTGGTGAAGAATCTAGGCATCTACAGGAATGCTATTCCGGTATAGGAGACATGGGTTCTACTTCTAGGAATAAGGATGGTGAAAGAAGAGTAATACAGAATACGGAAGCTCATGTGCAGCGGGATGTTTATGCTCACGTAAATCCTAACAAATTCAGGAAGTTTAAAACATATTTTAAATTTAGTGAAATAAGATCAGTGACAAAATTTAGTGGACGTTGTGGTGATATTCCGGCAAGCACATTTGAAAAATTGGAAGCAGAATGTGATTTGATAGGTGTAAATAAGTCTAGTATTCTTAAAATCTTACCCCATATTTTGTTACTGGCTTGCTCGGTATGGTTTAAGGTTATCCAAAATAATTTACATAGCTATGTTGATTTTAAAAGAGCATTAGTAGCAAATTTTGATAATGATTTTATACTGTACTAGCTAATCGAGATGCTCAGATAAGAAATATACGTTTTGATCCTAAAGTAAACAAAAGCCTCACAGATTTTGTAATAACAACTTACAATGATTTGAAACTGTTAAATCCATACCAACCACAATCTCGTATTATTCCATCAATAAGTGTGTTTTTCCCTTTTTTAGATTACAGCAGATCCTCATATTCTCACAGTGTATTATAATCTTGTGATAGTTCAGAATTTCGAGAATCAAATGATGGTGCACAATAACGCAAACGGAAGTCATCCTATCCATTTACTGGTACAGTACGAAACATTGATGTCAAGAAAGATAATGGTCCTAATGAGAGAAGCAACAGGTTTCCTTGTAATAACAATAATTCAGCTGAACCTAGGTTTAATAGAAATGATAATACTCGTAATTTTAGAAACAATCGGCACAATAGGTTAGTTTCTCTCGCAACTTTAAATTTCGTAACTGTTTTAGAGGTAACAGAAGTATCCAAGATGATGTACACAGAAATGATGAATTCAACAGAATGCGAAATTCTAGGCAAGAATGTGCTATACAATGTGATCTAATTCAACCTTTATATAACAATACTTGAAGCTAGATGTGTATGGCATGGAGTCGCAGGTCGTGCAGTATGAACAGGTGCTCGATCGTGTTGAAAGATGCAATCGCCATCCCCGAATTGCTCTTCAACAGTGAGAAGCAAGAAGGTGCTTAAAACATCAATGTAGGCAGTGTCGCCAATTTAGCGACTTTGTCACTAGAACTAACGACTTTTGGAAGTGTCTAACGACAAAAATTTTTATTTAGCGCCTAGCGACATTTAGGAATTCAACTATTTTGTTCTATATTTATATTAAAGTTTCCAAAATTTTACAGTCTGTAATACTAATAATTACTTTTACACACTCGGTTGCACTACTGCTATGAGCGACTTACTTCGTTGGATTCATCGCTGCTATGAGGATTATGCCCTTCTTCACTATGTTTCGGAAATCCGGGAATTTCCCGTATCTAACTGGTTGCATAATAGCTGGTAACCTCTTGCATTGCACAGTGCGTACAGTGACAGTGACGCTGGAGAACATTATGCTTTTCTGGTTCAGTGTAGTGCGTGTGATTTATATATTAACTGCGGTCGTTCTTAATATAAATTATACAGAAATTTCGTGGGGTGAGTTCGGTGAAGTGTTCCAATACGAAAGCAATATGAATTCCCCAACCCCCCCAAAAAGATAATCATACTCTATAAGAGGCAATGGGGAAAAGTGATCCAAAATTTTAAGTATTTGCAAACTTTTAATGCTATATTTATTAATTTTGTATTCTTCAAAGCGCATAGTGCAGTGGTTTTGTCAAGATGGTTATTTTTTTAAAAGAATAAATACTCGAGTCTTCCATTGTACATGAAAAATATTTAAATTATTTTAATTCCTGTGTAAAATTATATAGCGACTTGGCAGGAGGCGTTTAGCGACTTCTAGCGACTTTAGAATACTAAACTAGCGACATTTCATGCTGGCGAGTTGGCAACAGTGAATGTAGGCCTGTCCTGTGAGAGTGCCATGCAAAACAACAAGAGGTGCAAGCCCCACCAAGAAAAACACCACCTTCGAATTTTACTGTTGGCACTACACACGCTGAAATATGACGTTCACCGGGCATTCGCCATACCACACCCTGCCATCGGATCGCCACATTGTGTATCGTGTTTCCTCGCTCCGCACAACGTTTTCCCACTTTTCAATCGTCCAATGTTTACGCTCCTTACACCAAGCGAGGCGTCGTTTGGCATTTACCTGCGTTATGTGTGGCTTGTGAGCAGCCGCTCGACCATGTAATTTTCTCACCTCACGCCTAACTGTTATAGTACTTGGAGTGGATCCTGGGTAGATGTCTGCCTATTACACTTTACGACCCTTTTCAACTGTCGGCGGTCTCTGTCAATCAACAGACGAGATCGCCCTGAACACTTTTGTGCTGTACGTGTCCCTTCACGTTTCCACTTCACTATCACATCAGACACAGTGGACCTAGGGATGTTTAGGAGTATGGAAATCTCGCGTGCAGACTTCTGACAGAAGTGACACCCAATCACCTGACCACGTTCGAAGTCCGTGAGTTCCGCGGAGCGCCCTATTCTGCTTTTTCACGATGTCTAATGACTACTGAGGTCGCTGATAATGAGTACCTGGTAGTAGGTGGCAGCACAATGCACCTAATATGAAAAACGTATGTTTTTGTGGGTGTCCGGATACTTTTGATCACATAATGGGGATATATATATATATATATATATATATATATATATATATATATATATATATGTATGTGTGTGTGTGTGTGTGTGTAGTATAGTATATTGAAGATTTAAGTTACGTCAACAAATATGTTATTATTTCTATAGAAAATAGTGAGTATTAATAATTCGTAAAAGAAAAAAATAAGCGAGCTGTGTGACCAAATAGGATCGTTTTAACTTTCTATCCTCCAATTTGTATTCCCAGTCCATAACTAAGCGACTTCTTGCTACCGTGGAGCTGATTGCTTTTGCAGTATGGAATTCTGAATTCATTACTCTACCCATTTGGAATAATTCAGTTTTAAAAACTGTTGCGTGTTCTTGGAAAAGATACGGTGATGGTTTCCCGTTGCCTTTCATTGGTTAGGAATGTACTTTTTTTTCTTGCCGATGCCGAGTTTTTGCCGTAGCACATTGCTACTGCGGGGACACCTTGATTTTTTTTTCGTAGACTGCAATCCTCACTGTAAGGGCAACTGTATAGCTCAAAGTATGGTTGCCCAGAGCTCGCCCCTAAGAGACATGTGTGCCGTCCTAATGCATAAGCAGAAATTAAAATATAAGAATTAATAATAATTTTAGGCTCTATCTCATTAACCATAATGTGCACTTTTGGGTTGCTAATGTCAATAAAATTATAGACAGTGTAAAATCTATGATAAGTGCTAAAAATGAAAAAGTTCGGTTTAATGTTAAAATGTAGCCTATGTGCCTAACACTGCTCCGTGAGATACGGACTATCTAGTATTCACTGTGGAAGTAGTTCAAATAATCCCCAGGAGAATGCGCGTGGTTATAATGTCCCATCAGTTCTGAAGTAACATCTGGGCTGTTTACTACTCAACATTTTCGTTTTGACACTTAGCACGGTTTTTATAGTCAATCTTCAAATCTTCATAAGGATATTCTTTGGTATTAGTTTCAGTTTAATATGTGGGGTAGTTCTCGTGCAACACAAATTTTTAAGTTTACAAATTAATTAATTTATGCTAATTATATTCTATTATTATTATTATTATTATTATTACACTACTACTACTACTACTACTACTACTACTACTACTACTACTACTACTACTAATAATAATAATAATAATAATAATAATAATAATAATAATAATAATAATAATAAGAAGAAGAAGAAGAAGAAGAATAAAGACTTGAAACAACTGGTAACGATTTGTTTTATTCACTTTTTGCGAATCAAAGATAAGGTTATTCTACAAGCTGAAAGTTTAACTTCATTATTAAAATTATATTGTTAGCGCTTAGCATTTTTTGTTTCTTATTGAGTACATTTCATAAAGAGAATTTGTGATAATGGAAGTGTTGTTGAAAGTCTACCATTATCACAAGTAAAATTAGGAAAAGTAGTGTGCTGTTTTCCCTAACAACAAATTGAAGATTCTTAGGAAGGAAAGGAGAGAGAGAGAGAGAGAGAGAGAGAGAGAGAGAGAGAGAGCAGAAAAGCATAATGCATATGCAAAGGGTCCTTTGAGTCTACTTTACATTCTGCACGCTGGCCTCTCGAGGATTATAAAGAGGAAAGTTTTCTTGCAGTGTGTTTCTTTTTTATTTGTTTGAAGGACGGAAGAAAAGTGAAGGGTTAGTTTCTGAGAAAGGGGTAAAAAAGAAAATGCTTGAAAATCGAGGTAAAGCTTTGCAGAAAGTGTGATGCGTGTGTGGCGCAGAGAGTAAAACTTAGTGCATAAACGTTATAGTAAGCTTTTACGTTTCTTTGGGAAGGGAACAACTCTTCTTGGCTTTTTCTTAGAAGGCAAGAGCTCTTGAGTGTTCCATTTGGGAACTGAGAAGACAAGAGAGTTCGTCAAGGTCTGGCACATCTGGTTTATTCACCAGAAAACCCCATCGCTTCAGAAAAAAAAAAGGAGAGAACGAAAATCCAATAAAGTGAGATCCCAACGTTTCTCTTACAAGGCCACACATTCTGACAAGGAACGAAAATTTGTGGACAGACGATTTCGCGTATCCTGGGACGAGAGAAAAACCTATTCCATTTTATTTCTTCATATATATCGTGAATTTAACTGTGGACAAGGACGAAGGAACTACGATATATATATATATATCGATTCTAAACTGCATCTCCAAGTTGCAACTGAAGAAAAAGTCATACAGATCTACCATAGTGACAAATGCCATTTCAGAGGAAGTTTACTTATCTGTGGTAGTTTTGGAATCTTTTCTTTTGTTGTTTGTGACGTCAGTTCAAGGTTACGTGTTGTGTTGCCAAGTTACTGTAGATTTTTTCTTCGTCATGCCAGTCTTCATGCTTCTTTTTTTCTGTTTCGAATCAACAACCTCTTTATTTTGCTACATTGTAAACTGTGGTTATGAATGTGTTAAAATGGACATTCATCAAATTATAATTTTTTTAATAAAATACGGAAAAGATAAAGATATCTTTTTAATAATTTGTTTTAGGAAAATAATATTTTTTTTAAAAAAATAGTGTTTTGAGAGTTTTGTTGCTAGAATGTGTAACCTGATCTTGTACGGAATTGAAAGGAATAGAATTATAAACATGAGAAGAAACTTTAAATTGACGTATCTGGTTCAACTGGAAAAAGAAGAAGGAAAGAAGGAAAACATGAAAGAATTGATTTGTGTACACTAGTGTATCTAACATATACTGTTATTGTATATTCTCATTGCTTTTATCACAGATCGTACTGTTGTGGTTATTTAAATCAATCTAAAGAAAAGTTTACTAATTTAAGAGGCCCCATTACGGCGAAATTAAAATATCGCTAATTTTACAGTAATTAAGTAATATCTTCAAATAGATAAGAAAATCGAAATGTGGAATAAGGGCGCACTAGATAATATTATTTTACATGAGATACCGTTATCACGACTCACTTAATATTATTTTACATGAGATACCATTATCACGACTCACTTAATATTATTTTACATGAGATACCATTATCACGACTCACTTAATATTATTTTACATGAGATACCATTATCACGACTCACTTATCTGCTTTCGATTTCCAGCTATTTAGAAAACCGGCATTTATTTTTGCGTTTCTAAGTGGCTGCATACGGAAAGCTACTAAGTGACTCGTGATAACGCTACCTCATGCAAAATAATATTGTCTAGCGCGCTCTTGTTCCACATTTCCATTACTTTTATCCATTTGAAGATATCACATAATTTCTGTAAAATTAGCTGTATTTTAATTTTGCGGTAATTAGACCTCTTATTAATGTTTTAGGTTATTTTAGTGAGACATTAGTGTCAGTGTGTTCGAAGAAAATTCCCAAATAAAACTTAATTTACGTTTTGGATGAACAGCAAAACTTTCTATTCTTACAGGAAATAAAAAGATATGTTTATGCATTTGTTTGCCAGGAACGTCACAGAATCACACTTTTACCAGCTAAAAGACAAGATAAGGAATCTATGACTTTACCCAACATTAAACTGAAATGGAGTCTTCTTATTTGAATTTAAGTTTATTATCTTAAATTTACAAAATTATGCGAAGGTTTTAAATAAACTTGAATTTTCTTCCATGGTAAGCTATAGAACGTATATAAAAAGCCAAACCTCTTTATACAACTGACGCTATATACTGTAAGTTCCAATGAAAGCTCTCAACATCAGAATAAATTTTACTGTAATCATCCAAAACATAACGTCTAAAATTATCATAAATACACATTTCACAACGTGTTTCTTAAGATGTTGGATAATCTAGATCTTGGGTAAGTAAAACGTTGCTTTTAAATAACCCCAAAGGTCGAATTCGATCTGGTTCAGGTCTGGATACCACCCTGGCCACCCAACGGGACCACAGCGACTGATCTATGCGTTAGGAAACCAGACGTTCAACCATCCACGTACAATGAAGCTGTAATGATGTGGTCCTGTTGAATGATTGCGGGGAAGCCGTCAATTTTATTTCACATATGCTCGGAAACACGTCAACCCTCAGGGATGATAAGAATAGTGAATAAAGGGCCGATTAATTTCTGTCCCCAAATCTCGCACCACACCATGATCATATCCTCTCCCTGCATTTTCGAAATTTTTGTGCAATGAAGATTTGTATCACTCGAAACCCTCCAATTTTGTTTGTTAATGCCCCCATTCACCTGAAACAACGCCGCGTCCCTGGCAAAACAGTTGATGCAAAATCACGGTTCTTCTTGAAGTGGTAAGTTTCAAATCACAGAATTGTAAGATAGGATCACGGTCATATTTACTGAAGTTTTGAAACATTTGAATTTTGTATGAATACTACTTCTCTTTGTGCAAAATGCTGCGGCATATACTTAATTGGCATACACGGTGTTTTATTGACTGAGGTTGGGTGCTCTTCGTTGAGCTTTTGCATACAGCTGTTAACATACTGATTGATGCCCCTTCATTCGTGGCAGATCAGTCTCTCTCTCTACACGTATTATCGAGAACACTACCAGTCCCCTTAAATCGCTACCAATCTTATCAAATAATTATGTTGTAATCACAATCACCGAAAGTTTTTTTTAAAAAAAAAAAACAGAATGTCATACTGATGGAGAAAGGCTAAGTTTTTCGTTAAGACAGGAACCTTGAACTATCAAATAATTGTAAGGGAGGGGGTGCAATAATAGCAGTACATCAAAATTATAATGTCCCCTATATAAACTCTTGTAATCTAAATTTTGAATGTGTAATTGTCAAGCTCTCTAGTCATTCATTAAAGGTGTTTATTTGTGCAGTATACATTCCTCCGGATTCAACTGTAACGACATATGAATTGTTTTATGCATTTATTGAGAGTAATGTTCAAATAGGAAGCACCGTTCTTTGTATAGAGGACTTTAGTATAAGTCAAATAACATGTTCTAATTTTGACCTCCTACTTTCAACAAATAAATGTAAAGACTTAAATAACCTCATGTCCTGTATGACTTAATGTCCCATAATGACATTCAAAATAGTAATGGTCGAATCTTAGACTTAGTACTCTCAAATCTTAATGACGTTTCCGTAATAAAAGAGCGTTCTTTTGTTACTAATGAAGACAGGCATCACCCAGCTTTACTTATCTCTTTCTCATTTAAACACCTGCAGAAATCTAAGAAAGAAGTCAAAGAACCCGGTTTTAATTTTAGAAAAGCAGATTTCCAAAATATGTACATAGAACTCTCTAAAGTAAACTGGGATTGCCTTTCGCAATCGGATGAGGTAAATATAGTATTAACAAACTTTTATCAAATGATTAACAACATATTTTCTATATATGTTCCACCCAAAAGACATATCAGCAGAAGTTATCCATATTGGTTTACTTATAATATAATTAAGAAAACAAAATCCAAGACACATCACCATAACAAGTGGAAAAAGGGATCAACAAATATACTTTATTATCGCGATCAATTTGAGAGACTGCGTAAAGAAATAAAATCTGACATAAAATTACCCTACGAAACTTTTATGTTAAATTCAGAATGCTCTATCGAGAAAGACCCAAGCCAGATCTGGAGCTTTATTAAACGCAAAACACAGCATTTGTCATCAAACTCCCTCACATACAATGGTCATGATATCCAACATGTCAATGAAATAGCACAAGCATTTGCACATTATTTCCATTCAGTGTACAACAATGTTCCCGCCACATACAACGTTGACTCATTTCTCACTAATCGAACCGAATGTAATATATTAGACAACTTTCAGTTAGATGAAATAAAACTCGAAGAAATAGAAAATGCCATACGAGCGTTGAAACCAAAAGCATATTGTGGTCCTGATAACATTCCCCCTTATGTTGTGAAAGGTTGCAGTGATATATTTAAATACCCATTTCGTACTATATTTAATATTTCTATTAGAACAAACACTTTCCCAGATAAATGGAAAGAAAGTTTAGTCTGTCCATTACCAAAATCTGGAAACAAGAGAGAAATAGAAAATTTCAGGCCAATTGCTATTCTATCGCCCTTTGCAAAAATTCTTGAAAGTATATTATATGCGCGAATTTTAAATCATGTAAAACCTGTTCTTTCAACTTATCAACACGGCTTCTTATGTAATAGGTCTACTTCGACAAACTTATCAATTTTAACAAATTTTATAGTAACAGAATTACATAAAAGCGGTCAAGTAGATGTCGTTTATACTGATTTTAGCAAGGCATTTGACGTCGTTGCTCATGATGTCTTGCTACTAAAAGTAGCATCTCTGAATTTTTCGAACAAGCAATGGAATATTTTGTATCATACTTGTATAACCGAAAACAATATGTTTTATACAAAGGATTTGTTAATGAAAAGTTTAATACTCTATCGGGAGTCCCTCAAGGATCTAATCTAGGTCCCCTGTTGTTTCTTCTTATTATTAATGATACTTCTCTGTGTATTAAAACTTCTCAAGTTCTTCTTTTTGCCGACGATCTCAAATTATACTCCAAAGTAAGTTCAATTGATGACTGCGTGAAACTTCAACAAGATCTAGAGAGAATCCCAATGTGGTGTGATAAGAATAAATTAGTCCTGAATGTATCGAAATGTAAATCTGTATCTTTCACGAGGAAATAAAATCAAACTAACTTTACGTATACAATAAGTGGCACTTCCTTGTCTACCCCAAATACTATCAAAGATCTAGGAGTTATATTTGATAGCAAATTAATCTTCGCTCAACACATTGACGCGATAACGAGGAGTGCATATAGAAACCTAGGTTTAATTTATAGGATAGGACAGGATTTCTACAAAGAATCAATATTTACAAGGTTATATTTTTCGTATGTAAGGTCAAAATTAGAATACTGTTGTGCTGTTTGGACACCAAATGTCACTTAATACACTGATGCAATAGAAAATATTCAATTTAAATTCTTAAAAATGCTTGCATACAAGAAAACCGGTTCCTACCCAAAGTATTTCCTCTATGAAGACTTCGTAAGGAATTTTAATTTTCAAATATTAGAAAAAAGAAAATGTGTTTTTGATTTGTTGTTCTTACATAAATTATTAAGTGGTAAAATTGATTGTCCAGAATTAGTTTCAGAAGTATTATTACGTGTCCCAACAGGTAAGACTAGAACAGCAAATTCTGGGACATTCTATTGTAGGAAAGCAAGAACTAACATCTTACATAAGTCTCCTCTGTGGAGAATATGCGCTTCATATAACGAAATGATTAGATTTCATGTAGTAGATGTGTTTAGTATGTCAGAAAACAAGTTCAAAAGAATTATCATGCAATAACTTATGTATAATTAGATAACGTATATTTATGTATGTATATAATGTTTGTATAATAGTGTATGTTAAATAATTCTGTATACGACACTATAACTGGGCATTAAGCCTGTTGTGTTGTCCTTATGAAATAAATAAATAAATTTTGCCACTGCGTTGTACATGATCGTTGTCCTTTCTTGGGTTGCACCTCTGTAAGTGCGACTTCCAGTGAAGTATTGTCACTATGCCCTTTCCTTTAGCGTCAGTGCGCACTTAGGCACTCAGCTATACGCGGTGATATGAAAGGTGAAAAGATGGTGATACTCAGCTTATCATGTTTTTTAAAAGATTTACGCTATCTTGTAGTAATAGCCGCAACAAAGTGAAGATAATTAGAAATTCCAATTTTCGATTGTTTCGATTTCTGCTGGAGCTTCTTAAAGAGAATCAAATTATTTTTCATGCAAAATTGGCTAAATCTAGGATGAAATTTTCCTGTGATTTTTCGAAATTGTTCTTTCTCTGTCGGTGGATCTCTAAGTCTCGAAAACAGGGTTGCCATATTTGGGGATTCTGTAATTTAGCCACAATCATTGTATCTGTTTCCGAGTTACAATCAAAACTAAAGCATTATTGCAAGAATTATGCTGCGTAGTTTTCAAACAGCCTGTGGAATTTGAACCAATGTCCAGTTTCTTCAAGTAGAACTTTCGGAAGGGCAGGTTCAGCTAATATTAAAAAAAAAAAAAAACGTTTTTTTTTTTATAAAAGAAAAAGTACAGATGAAGCATAAGATCAAATTTTCATGATACATTAATCATTTCCCTGTTAAACAAGTGTAATTTTATTGAAAAAGCATTTCGGGGTTCCGGACTTGGTGGACCCCCTTCGTGGGCACGCCCTTGGTTGAACTTAATCTTATTATTGACTTTTTGACCTGACACTTGACCACTGTACCATTCCAAGGATCTCTCAGTGTCATCTTACTGGAAATTTTAATGTTTTATCCCAACTACGATCTTTCCAGGGCGTTCAGAAAAATGTAGCATAGGCTAAAAAGGAGTTCTTGCCCCCCCCTCCATCCTCAGAAAACTAGGAACGTAAACAAATCTCTGTCTCTCTCTCCCTCTAGAGGTGTTCCAGTTTGGATTTTACGGCCGACCAGAATATGACGGTACTAAATAAAACTAAAGCCTAGCATTGTTTCTAAAGGCGCGAACGTATCCAATAAATGAGAAAAGAGGTAAAAGTGAAATGTGTTCCCTCTCGTCTTCCATTAACGTGTGTCGCAGATTGTAGGATGTTGTCATGTCCTACATTGTAGAAGTCAATATACTATATAAAGCTGTTTGCTCTTAGTAAAAGCGTCAACGTATCCATAGCAACCAAACTGCTTTTATGTGTTTTCTCTCTCGTAAAACTAGGCTGGTTAGTTCTCAACGAAATCAGTTGACAGTTTTAAATCAGTTTGAAACTATTCTTTCATTTTTCTTTTCACCGCCGTGTGCTGGATCTTGTTATGAGGCATGTGCGGTCTCATAAAATACATCTAAAATGTTCTTTTACACATATGAGGACGGACGAAGGTGCTGAAAACAAAATGCTTATCTTGTAAGAGAATTACTCATAGCTGGTTTTCTTTATTCTTGATTGTATTAGCAGAAAGTTTAGTTAAATTGTTCATGTCATAAGTTTTAGGGTAACTTACGCGAGTCAGAATGAAAAATGAAAAGTAATGAGAAATAATAAATGATTATACAAAACTTTTTACAAAGCCGGAAGAGTTTGATGTAGCTGATGAAATTAAAATCGTTTATTAATTTTTGGGAATAGGATATACAGTTGGACGTCGATAATCCGAACGTCAAAAATCCGAACGCGATCCCTAGAAGCTTTTTACATTTTGTCTTAACGCTAGCGATAAACAAACAATAGTGTGTCCGTCGACATTGTGTGAAGTCAGTATTTTTACAAAAGTTTATTCATATGTAATTGTTTGTCATACATATTTTTATTTTCTCTTAGGCCTATAATTTTTAAGTATGACTTACAAGATAAGTGTAATTTAGTGTACGAGAGGTTCTTCAGAAACATTAAATGTAAGTAGCCTTACGTACGGTATTGTAATTACTGTATGTACTGAATAACCACTGTATCGATAGAAGAGCATAACGTACAGTATATGTAAGCCTAAATGGCATTTTCTTGGTCATTTTCGAAAATCCGAACAATTTGAAAATCCGAACTACCTGTGGTCCCAATTAGTTCGGATTTTCGACTTCTTAACTGTATTTAAGATCAGAAAAAAATGAACTGAAATTTTTGAGTTTAACGTCCTACGTTTATGTCTTTTAGGCTAAGGGAGACGATGATTAAAACAATTGAATGATGATGGAAGAATTGGTGGAATGAGAAAGTGGAAGTACCCCAAGAAAACACACGGATGCGATGTTGTTCACCACAAACTTATTTGGCCTGAGATTGAACCAGGGACCCCATGCACCAGAGGTAAGCACTCTACCACTGATCTACTGAGTTCCCTATTTAAGCTTGGAAATACAGAGATAATATAAATAAAACTTTCAATGCAATATATGAAGATTTGATCAAGTGATTATTCTATGGTAAACACACACCAAGTATGAATATGAAGTACTGATAATAAAAGGTTAGTGTTTGTTGAATATTTAAAGAGTTTTTTTTTTTTTTTTTGAATTTGTTATATTTTCACAATTCTTAAAACAATGGAAGGATAAATAAAATTGTTTTAGCACACTTTCAATGATTGATTTGATTTTGAGATTAATATCCCGTTCAGCAGGTAGGCTATATGAGACGTGGATCTACTGATTAACATGGAATCCGAACCACATGAGATCCCGCCGGGAATCAAACCTGGGTCTCCCACGCTGAAGTCGCGTACGCTAACCGCTTAGCCACGAAGGAGCTCTCATCACTCACAGTGTATGTGTTTCTCTGATACACTGATGAGGATTAACAAAAGAGTATTCTTTCATGCAATACTTAGTGAGCAGTGACGAATCATGGGGCAGTTCACGAGGATTTTCTTCGGAATTCACAAATTTCTCTTCTTACCTGTATATTCTACAGATCTATTAGGTTTTTGCAAATGAAACGTTCACGCTGACGTCTGGTGGGAAACTCACCTCAGCAACACAACACAGGGATGGACTAAGGTGACACGTCTAACATCTCAAACTCTGTACACGTCCAGCAAATAAGCTGAGGTACCCAGACAGCCAGAAGGTAGTGCGTTTTTTTTTTTGATCTATGAAAGTGCACCATGGGGAACACACACACGCAAGTAATTTTTCTTTATAACTTCAAATCGGAAGATACTGCACAGGAACCTGCAAATAATAATAATAATAATAGTGCATTTGGACCACGAATGGCGACTGAACCACCATTCACAGTTTCCTAACAGACGTCAAAGCAGACGTTTCATTCGCACCTACGTAATACAAAAACTACTTATTGATATCACCGATGAAATTTTAACAGCGTTGCATCAAATATGTTTTCAATTACATGAAAAATATACGAGAAACATCAATAAGGAAAATGTTTAGTGGGGAGACCGAAAATTATAGGATCATTTTTACTGGACCTCTAAGTTTAACATGTCTGGGGGCAGCAGACGTAGCCACCAGAATATGAGGGAGGGAAGGGGCGTTTGCTTCCTCTTGTGTCGTCACTGGTTTGAAATAGTCCTCCAGCCTACAAGGCGTTTATAATTTCACCGTTAAATACCAGAAAACAATCTATTTTTCTAAGTGCGAGTCCTAGGTGCCAGAATAAGTTTTCCACATAACTGACCATCACCTGTAGAAGATACCTGAGAGAGACTCATACATAAGATTCGACTTAGACTCGAGTTCCGTCCTGTTGTTTTAATAAGATACTACAAGCCCTATTCGGGCTTAGGATTGTAAGTGTTAAAAGTAAATTTTACTTTTTATTGGGGGGGGGGGAGAGGAGCAAGAGTGTTCGGATAATTTAGACATTGCGTCATAATAATGCATGAGGGGAATATTGGAACACGTCCTCCTCATTATGCATTACTTGAATTTGTTGAAAAGAAAAAAAATGAAAGATGTCCCACAACTTTTGTGATGATGCACATTAAAATATTAATAGTATGTTAGTTTCGATTAAAGCACAATTTGAACCCTACTATATTCATACGTTTTTTTTTTCTTTTTGCCGTAGAGACAATAATGTTAAATAGCGTCAAAATTTAATGCTTGCAATTTAAATTAATTATCACTAAATTTTTAAATAGCGTTAATAAATAAACAGGATTCATATGAGTACCTTTATCAAGCTTAATCTACGTATTCATATACATATGAATGCTAAAACGTATTAACATCGCGAATGCAATTCAATGCAGCACGAGATAAGCAACGGGAAAACGAGTTGGAATATCTATTGAGAGCGATGTAATTAGAAGCCGTAATTATGGATCATAATTCCAATGAACAAGAGATAAAAAAAAATAAACAAATAAAGTACATGAACGTCATAAGCTCAGGGGAACAATGCATTCAAGTGACCGGAAGCTAGCTGGTTGCAGATCCTGACTTTGTCATTGATAAGATAACGGAAAACATAAGCAAACAACCATAAAAAAATGAAATATGGCATTAAAACGATACGAACAGTCGATACAAAAGAAGTTAGTAAATGGATTCAGAAAAAAAGACCGAAAATAGTAATAAAAAATAAACATTAATATTTACAGGAATTTTGGTTTTTTCTTAAAAAAATGAAAGCCAAAAAACAAAATATTATTTTTCAGGAGGAGAATATAAAAATAAACAAGACACTGCGTTTTTTAAACTTTAGTATGAATAACTCAAAGCCATCAAAAGTATGGAAGATTTAGAAACTAAAGGAGATGACAGCAGCGGCGTTCTCTATATACAGGGTGTTTCAAAACAACAACGACAACTTTGGGGAGGTGATTCCTGACACTAAGATTAAGACAAAAAGTATAGACCAACCTGGGTGCACAAACGCTTCCTTTCTGAGTTGTAGGCTGCCGAAAATATGAAAAAATGAATTTTAAAGGTCCATAGCTCCAAAACTATGAAACCTACCGTAGTCGGGTCAAGACTTCACATAGGAACTAGTATGTGCGCTATCCAAATATCCATGTTTCAGAATCCTGCGTTACATCCGCAACAATTTTTATAGAGGTAGTTGGTGAGTACTTCAAATTATATGCCCGTAGCCAAACTCCCTCCATAAAAATTGTTGTGTGAGTACCTTAGGATTCTGAAACATGGATTTTTGGATACTGCACATATTAGTTCCTAAGTGAAGTCTTGACCCGAGTACGTTAGGTCCCATAGTATTAGAGCTCTAGACCTTTTATATATGGAGTGATTTTGTGATTCTTTATTTTAATATTTCTTACGTAGTTTATTGCTGTAGAAAGGAGAATTCCACCAAGAACATAAATGTAAAAAGATAATATATTTAAGTTCTATTTTTTAAAAAAATAATTTGTTCGGTCAACAAAAAGAAAAATCTAAAATGTTTTAATTAATATTGGAATTCTAAACTTTTAACAAATAAGGAGTATAATCAGGGCTAAAATATAGGTAAATTAAATATAGTGTACTGCTTAGTCAGTTTATTGTTATTATTTATATTTTTCTGTACTTTTTATCTCATCAGATGTCTTTACTCTGGAGTTTGCAAAAAGTTTCTTATAATTTTGCGTCGCTCTTCTGTATCTTATTTATGTTTTCTCTCTCCTTAATTCCGATGGTTTAAAGTGCATTTTTCAACATATTACTGGCCAATCCAGTATCTTATATTACTTTTGTTATTATTTTTACATTTTCGGTTTTCCATTGTTCTCTGATGATGTGGGATAGTTGTATTGTATTTTCTTACTTTGTTCCTATGTACTTTCTACAGGTTCGTTGTGTTTGATATTGTGTGTCCTTTTTCTTTGCTTGTTACTGTGATGTCTGGCCTGTTATGATATATTTCTTTGTCGATTAGTATTGTTCTATTCCATTAAAGTCTGTTTCTGTTGGGTTTCCGGTTGATATTTGTAATAATACTTTTTCTGGTATCATTTTCTACTTGATTCCCATTTCTTGAAATGTGACATTTACCACCCTGTCATGTCTTTCCTTGAATTCTGTTTGTGCCATCATTGTGATATGTTGTATTCTTGTTGTACTGAAATTGAGGGAAATCCTCTAAAATTAAATTCTACAAAAGGTTGCTAAGCTGAGAGAATGTGGAGATAATCCAACCTCAGATTGAATGCACCATTGAAAGAGAATTCAATCTGGGATCAGATTAGTACAGCAATCAAATAATCAAGTTTGAGGTTGCCCGTTAATGGGACACACCAAATCGTTAATAGAAAGACCCAAAAGACGCAAATAACAGGGTGAAGGAAAGGTTCTACTGTACCTCAGCCATGGTACGGTAATGGGTTCTTCTGGTGAGCTGACCAGGTGTTAAATAATCCTACAGTTCTGCGTGGATGATCACCACGTGTCGATCGGTGTCCAATCTTACAGGGCTAGAATCTGTGCCTCTGGTATAGATGTCTAAACTTCTCTTTCCTTCACTGGAACATGGAGGAGTTAGGTTCTTTCAGGATAAAAGATAGTGACGGTTCCTTGACAGTATGATACCTGTGTCATACAGCTGATGGTGAGTCATGGATGGTCTCAAATTTTCGATAAAGGAACTTCTCGAATCAACTTTGTGTTGTACTCTTGGTACTCTGTCTTCTTAATATCTACAGCAACTCCTGTCCAAAAGTTTTGTTCGACGTTTCTTCGCTGGTTCTTTCGTGTTGTCTACACGTGTTAGCTACCCCAACAAAAATATAGTAAGAGTAGAAAATGAGAAACGAAGAATTGTATTGGCTTAGAATGATTCAGGAAACAGATAAGAACTAGGGAGGGAACAAATAATGACTTAGCAATTTCGTAACGTGGAAAAAGATGAATCTCTTGTGTTTTTGTTTCAATAATAAATATAGAAAGAAAGTCTAATAAACGAATATGGCATACAGGAAGAATCCAAAATAGACACAATGTCTTCTGGTGATCCAAATCCCTTACAGTATTATTTCTGAATATAGTCGACATCATCTGCATTTGACATCTTGTAATGTGATGTTTTCGGCATGTGATTTCTGTAGTGTTTCATATATACTACCTGGTCTTCTATTTATTTCATGATACCTTCTGTATCTACATGTAAGCCTCCTATTTTCATCCACTGGAATGACGGGTCTTTGGCTCCGAGAATCGTCCATGTAGTGCTATTTTTCTCTATTGTGTCCTTATGTCTTGTGTTGTTTGTAAGGTTTGTATTGCTTTCGATTCCTCCTTCTGGCTTAGGTGGAGTAAAAAGCAAGATCATTTACTAGAGAATTTTGAAATTAATTTAAAATGTCATTATCTATTAGCGCAAACTAGATATTTGCAGGTACTCTGATGCCCCCATATTCCTTTAGGGTACTTCCTTGCCTTGTCCCTTACTCAGGAGTAAAAGTGGATGTGAAAAGGTAGGGGGACGCACGACGTCACACCGTGCCCGTGCTTATATTTACCCATTGTAATTTTTAGGAAGTACAGGGACGCCATAGATATTTTTTGGAAGTGGGGGAACGACGTTTCTCAAGTTCTGTCTAATTTTACCCCTGATCTGACTACGACTTGTGCTGAAGTTGATATTAATTAACTTCAAATTTTATACTTCCAACAAATTACAAACATGCTTTACGTATGACAGTTTGATATTTTATTTTTACCGTTTCTGATTATCAACATCAAGCAGAATCGAGTTTCGTTTTCTGCTATGAGAGTTATTTCACCAGATGCTCTGCATAAATACTCCAATAGAAGACAACGTTGTTTCTCAATTTTCTTATTTTCTTTCCAAATTGCAATTGTTATTGTATAATCCTGCCTTCCTCCTCTTTCCAAGTAATTACAGATTCCATTTCATTTTGCTTAAGAGCCGCAGAGTTAATTATATCGATCCGCAAAGCAAGTGTTGAGGCTCCATTGTCTCTTGATGTCTTCATTAAAGAAATTAGTGGCTGGGCTGCGTTGGGTCGTTGTGGAGTCCCGTATCTATCTGGTGTATAGAGTTGTATAAACATTGCACACTGTATTCACTCATCGAGTTACTATTTTGGCTTTTAATGAGGTATCAGTCGTTGTTGGTTTCTTCTCTCCTTATTTACCATTTTCTAAATAATTAAATACTTAATTCATTATCTATCTCGAAGGATGCGTGCGTCTTTTCACTGGGTGATGTGTAACCCACACAAAATACAACTATAAAGGTCTTGATCATTATTTGTGGTTCTCTCTAAACCAGAATTTGCTACTTCTGCATTCAAGTAGCTCCTTCTACATTCATCTAATAACGAAAATAATGTACCTCACCGGAAATCGAATCCGGGTCTCCCCCGCTGAAGGCGTATATACCAACTACATAGCCAAAGGAACTTTCATACACCTATAGAGAGCGTACTACTACTACTACTACTAGAACTACTACTACTACTACCACCACCACCACCACCAATAATAATAATAATAATAATAATAATAATAATAATAATAATAATAATAATAATAATAATAATAATAATAATAATAATAATAAACAGTGATATCTCAATTACTGTAGGTCTTCCTGCAGGCCCGTGCTGGCCCACCGGGACACCGGGACGTGTCCCGGTGCGCCCTCCTAAACATCACAGTATAAATAAAGGTACTAGTTTTTAGTAATAAATTCTTATAGTTTTATTGGTAAAGAACTCGTGAAAGGTTCAATGCGCCCTTTACATTAGGCGCCCTTGCGAAACTACATCAAAGATGAACGATTTTATTCACTCTTCTGTATAGCACAGTTCTGTACAGTAAATACACACAGTTACTGTTGGCGAAGAACCCGCGAAAGATACAGTGCGCCTTTACATAAGGCGCCCTACGAAACATCACATTATAGGTAAGTGGTTTTAGTTATCCTGTACACCAGCTTTGTATAATAAATTTAAATTGTGGCTGTTAATAAAGAACCTGTGAAGGATGCAAGGCGCCCTTTACATAAGATACTCTGCGAAATATCACATTACATTTTTTTTTTTTAAATTTTATTCTTCTATATTTCAGTTTTGTATTATAAATTCATACAGTTACTATTGGCAAAGAACAGGTAAAGAGTATAATCACTTACAAAAATGTAGGTATAAAACTCATGTAGCTATGAAACGAAACAATGTGATACACCTAGAATAGTTCGGATAGTCAAACGTACGATGAATTCATAAAATACTTCATTGACACTAGTCTTTAATTTACGATTTTTACGCATCGAAGCTTTCACAGTCTTAATATGCATCTATATATCCGAGCATATCGATTGTTCCTGTGGGTTTTAAAGCAGTGTTCGGATAATCAGTGCCTATTGTATTTCTAAAATATAGCTATATTAATTTCCGTGAAATGTGGTCTTCCTGTCACCACGATATGGCGAGTCCTCAGGTTGTGGATCGAGAAGAAGGCATCGAGATATAGAGGTTAGCTGCGAATATACTGAATAAGCACTCGCGGACAGACGACAAGGGGTGATCCTCCAACTTGGGGATTTGGTATGGGGCTAACAATCTCATCCTGAAAAAAAAAAAAAAAAAAAACGGCTTGTTCAGATATATTCGCAGAATCTTCGGATCATAACTGATAACTTGGCACGAACTCAGGAAAGTAAAATCGACATGAGATTTGAAACATGGAATATAAGAAGTCTCTATAGGTCAGGCACGTTAAAATTTGTAACGAATCTGTTTAGAAATAGAGGATGGACCTAGTGGGATCTCAGAAAGTTAGATGAGAAGGAAATGGAGAAGTCAAGTCGGGAAATTTTACGTTCTTTTACGGGGAACGAATTAAAAATAACCAACTAGGAATAGGGCTTTTCGTTCACAAACGAATAATATCAGCAGTTACGTGAGTTGAATTTGTTAATGATAGATTTTCTTTTACTTGTCTTAAGGGTCGGTGGTGTACTATTATTGTTTTAATGCACATGCCCCAACAGAAAAAAATGGATGACTATTAAAAAAAGACAGTTCTTACGAAAGAATAGAACGGATGTTTGATTATCTCCCGCAATACCATATGAAAATTCTGTTAGGAGGTTTCAATGCGAAGGTAGAACGAGAGGGTGTTTTCAAACCGATTATAGGGAACAAATGTATGCATAAGGAAGGCTGTGACAATGGCGTTAGACTTGTGAACTTTGCAACATCCAGAAACCTTATCGTGAAGAATATAGAATTCGCACATCACGACATTCATAAATATACAGGGTGCGGCACATAAAACCGGCCCGTAAAGTGAACACATAAAATGAAATGTAATGTATTGAATATGATTAACTACAACACATAAATGAAATGTAATGTATTGAATATCACTACTCACCTTCACAGCAGGTGCTGAAAGTGTCCTCCGCCCACTTCAACACACATGTGAGCACAATTGAGGAGATTCATATATACCCTTGTCAGTTCTTGTGTTGTAATGCTATTGGTGACATCCTGGATCCTGGTCTTGAGTTCTTCAATTGTGTGTGGATTTGTCACTCATGATGAGCATTAGTGGATCCAAGAAACCACTGGCAACATTGTTCAACAGCCATGAACAGAAATGCACCCTCTTCTGCAGGTCAGGCTCCTTCAGTTCTTGCACAACACTTATCCGGTACGGTTTTAACTTCAGTCCTCTTAAAACACGTCTGCAACTTCTCTCACTCGCATGAACCTGTTGACTCAATCTCCTGGTTGACTTTCGAGGACTTCTTGTTATTATCTCCTCCACCTGCATTTTTAATTCAGGTGTGCAGACAGATGGTCGTCTGTTCCTGGGAGCATTTTGAACCGATCCTGTACGCCGCCATTTTTCAATCAATTCCTGAATGGTGCTTTTTGCTGGTACAGAAGTCCTGGAAATTTCTCCCGAAACAAATTCTTTGTTTTCACAAAAGATCCAGTGAGAATGAACCCTTCAACAATGGCAACACGCTCGGGTATCGAATACGGCATTATCACACACTGACACTCACCCGGCTTAACACAACGAGGCCTTTTTCTCAACTGGTTTCGACAAGTTTCACTGGCTGCGGCTGCACGTGACTGCTGCAGGTCACGTAAGTCGACCCGACCTCGACACGCCATCTCTTGGTAGGAAGGTAGATTATTTAAATGTTGCCAAAAACACAATATACCAGAATATTACGACGGGCCGGTTTTACGTGCCGCACCCTGTACTTGGATTTCAACACATGGAAAAACACATAATCAAACTGATCATGTTTTAGTAGACAGAAGAAAACAGTCTAGCAGAACTGATGTTCGGTCGTTCAGAGGAGCTGATTGTGATACTGATTACTACCTGCTAGCAATGATAATAAGAGACTATTGTTGAATAAAGGAAATATTCAATATCTGAAAACGGAGCGGTTTAATTTAGAGGAATTAGAAGAGAGTCAAGTCAGAGGAGAGCCAGACTGAAATGTCGAATACATTCTCGGTTTTAGAAGATTCAGAGTGCACTAGTATTCAGGATACTTGGTTGAAATTAGAGATAACATTAATATTTCAGGAAAAGAAATATTGGGGCACGCAGAAATACATAGGAACAAACCATGGTTCAATCACGAATGCACGAAAATAGCAGAGAAGAGAAAACAGAAGAAACAGCGTTGGATACAAAATCCGAACGAAATAACTACATAAAATTTCATTGTCATCTGGCGGAAAACTTCCAAAACTTTTAGAACAAAGAAATACGATTTTTGAAAGCCAAACCTAATTAACTTGAAGATAATACTAAAAACAAAAATGCATCGACATGTATAAATGCATCGACGAACTTAAGAAAGGCTATCAACCTTGTGCTTATATATTAACCTTTATTTTACCACTTTGTCAGTACACTGCCAGAATAGTAAATCCGTTCTTTCCCGCGTGTCACGTACTGACACAGGCGAAAGGTCTACTTTGACCCGCGAGCACACATATTTTTTTAAAAAATGATTCGCCTTATTGTTTGAAGAAATAGTCCATAGTGAAAGGAACCAAAAACATTGGTTCTCAACCGGTGTGCTCAGGGGTCAAAGTAGACCTTTCGCCTGTGTCAGTACAGTGACACGCGGGAAAGAACGGATTTTCTCTTCTGGTAGTGTACTGACAAGGGTAAAATAAAGGTTAAAGAAAGCTAAAGGAACAGTTCTCACTGATCAAAATAGCATCTTAAATAGATGGAAAGATTTCTTTGACAATTTGCTTAGCACATAGCCAAAAATTAATGTGAGTGGAAAAAGTGAAATGCATACAGCATAACAATATATTCCAGAACCTAACCAGACATAAATAGAAATCGCTATTAAAAATTAAAGAAACACACATCTTCGGGTGTAGACGAAATTCTGGTTGACTTAATTTTAGCTAGGGGGGATTGTACAGCAAGATACACAAACTCATGCTCCTTGTCTGGAACAATGAGGAATTACCACAAGAGTGAAAAGAATCAATCATTGTTCCAGTTCAGAAGAAAAGCAACAAAACTGATTTAATATTTATTGAGGCATTTCTCTTCTGTCAACATCCAATAAATTTTCTACACATTACATTAGCATAAATAGGTAAAATCGATCAACTATCGATCAGATATTTAGTATTCAACTAATACTTGAAAAGAAATGGGAATACAATATTCTGGCACATCAGTTATTGACTTTAGACTAGGGTAGGAGGGAGACATTGTCCAACATGCTTACAGAATTTGGAATGCCGAAAAAGTTAGATTAATTAAAATATGTTTAAATGAATCCAAAAGTAAAGTTCGAATAGAGAAATTCTCGATCACGAACTTTCATGTTGCGAATGGCCTAAACCAAGGAGATGCGTTGTCGCCATTATTATTTAACTTTGTTCTGGAGAATAAATACTATAAGGAAAGTCAGAGACAGCAATCAGGTCCTAGAGCTGAATTGCATTTACCAGGTTATGGCGTATACTGATGATGTAAATTTAATAGGGGATGATAAAACGATAGAAAGGAAGGAAGAAATCTTAACTCTTTCACTGTGGAAGGCGACGGAAAAAAATTTCCCTAACCTGCGAATGTCGATTATAGTCGACGTGTTAAAATTTGTCTGTATCTTGGGTTTGTCGATTGTAGTCGCCAAAGGTTTTCTGTGTGATTTCTATTGTTTATCGAAAACAATAGAACACAAACAAAAATGAACGGTACAACTTTGGCGACTACCCTCGACAAAGCTAAGATACGGACAAACAAAGTTTAACACGTCGACTATCGTCGACATTCACATGTTAAGGAAATTTGGTTCTGTCGACAAAAGTCGACTTCCTCTGTGAAAGGGTTAATTAGCGCTTGCAGGGATATGGGCTTAGAAATAAATGCAGAGAAAACTAAATACATGGACGTTTGTCGACTGCATTTTATGGATGCGTTAAAATACCAAATAATATTTATTTTCGACAAAGTGGATACTTTGAAATATCTACGATCATTATTAACAGACCAAAGCCATAATCACTAAGAAATTTGATGTCAACTGAAAACAGGGATTTCGTGTTATTATTCAGCTAAAAATATTTTGTTGTGAATTTTGTTGAGGAATTTGTAGCTTAAAATATAAAAACAAGAATCATGCCTGTTGTTCTGTATGGTTGCGAAACATGATCACTGACTCTGAAGGAAAATCGCAGATGAAAGTATTTGAAAACAAGATTCTTAGATCAATATTCAGACTCCAAGATAACTGGAATGGGGAATGGCTGAAACTTCAAACGAAGAACTGCATAATTTATACGTTTACCGAACATTGTTAGGGTCATCAAGTCTAGGAGGCTCAAATGGGCAGGTCATGTAGCCAGAATGGAAGAAATTATAAACGCTTTCAAAGTTCTAACTGAAAATTCAAATAGGAAAACGACCATTAGGAAGACCGAGACGCAGATGGGAGGATAATATTAAAATAATTTTCGCAGAAATTGGATATAAAGTAGAAAACCAGTCCAGTTGGCTAAGGACAGAAATCAATGGAGAGCTTTTGTAAACGCGGCACTGAACCTTCTTTGTCCATAGGCCATAGAACTATATTAAGTTGTTGATGTATTTAGCTCCTTTTTATTTGACATAAATGTTAATACAGGAACTACAAAAGCTTTTCTCTAGTAAAGAGGATTTCAATTCGAGGTTTCCACAAATTAGCTATTTACGTTAATACTAAAACAAATTTGGTGGTGATTTTGATATAAAATGCTACCCATACTTTCTTTTAAAGTCTGTATATATATATATATATATATAATATTTCCCTTTGTATCGGCGCCCTTTTGGCAGACTTGTCCACCGCCCTCATTAGTATTCCAGCACGGGCCTGTCTTCCTGGCTAAATGGTTATCATTCTACTCTTTGCTTTGGAACATCCGAGTGCGGTTTCCGGTGAAAATTTAAATGTTTAAATTCTAGTTCTTTGATTTATTTCTCCTTTTAGCACCTCGGGTCCGTGAAACGTGGGTTCCTGTCAGCACGGCATGGCGCGTCCTCAGGTTGCGGATCGAGGAGAAGGCCTCTAGATATAGAGGTTAGCTGCGAATATACTGAATAAGCAGTCGCGGACAGACGACTAGGAGTGGTCCTCCAGCTTGGGGGTTTGGGTAAGGCTAACAACCTCATCCTGTAAAAAAAAAAAAAAAAAAAAAAAAAAAAAAAAAAAAAAGCACTTGTTCAGAAATATTCACAAAAGCCTCGGACAAGGACTGATAACTTGGCACGATCTCAGCAAAAGAAAATGGACATGAAATTTGGAACATGGAATATTAGAAGTCTCTATAGGGCAGGCGCGTTAAAATCTGTAACGAGTGAGTTAGAGAAATACAGGATGGACCTAGTAGGAGTTCAGAAAGTTAGGTGGAAGGAAATGGATCAGTGAATTGCGGAAATTTTACGTTCTTTTACGGGGAAGGAAATAAAAGTCACAGTTAGGAACAGGGTTTTTCGTTCACAAACGAATATTACCAGCAATTAAACAGGTTGAATTTGTTACTGACAGACTTTCTTTTATTACTTTTAAGGAACGGTGGTGTGATATTATTGTTTTAAATGTACACGCCCCAACTGAAGATAAGAATCACGATATAAAAGACAGTTTTTACGAAGAAGTGGAACGGATATTTGACCAACTCCCGCGATATCATATGAAAATTCTATTAGGGGATTTCAATGCGAAGGCATGACGAGAGGATATTTTCAAACCGATTATAGGGAACGAAAGTCTGCATAAAGAAAGTAATGACAACGGTGTTAGACTCGTGAACTTTGCAACATCCAAAAACCTAATTGTGAAGAGTACAAAATTCTCAATCGCGACGTTCATCTATACACTTGGACATCACCAGACGGAAAAACACATAATCAAATTGATCACGTTTTAGTAGATAGAAGAAGGCAATTTAGCATAATTGATGTCCGGTCGTTTAAAGGGGCTGATTGTGACACTGATCACTACCTGGTAGCAGCGATAATACGAGAGAGATTATCGTTGAATGAAGATGATATTCATAGTTCGCAAACGGAGAGATTCAATTTAAAGAAATTAGAAGAGAGCCAGGTAAGAGAGAAATACCAGATTGAAGTTTCGAATAGATTCTCGGCTTTACAAGATTCGGAGTGGACTAGTGTTAAGGATACCTGAATTGAAATTGGAGATGGCATTAAAATTTCAACAAAAGAAAAATTCGGACATGCAGAAATACGTAGGAACAAACCATGGTTCGACCAGGAATGCATTAAACTAGCAGAGAAGAGAAAACAGGCAAAATTACGGTGGCTACAAAATCTGAATGAAATAACTACACAAAATTCCGCAGATATCAGGCGGGAAACTTCCAAAACTTTTAGAATAAAGAAACGCCATTTTTTGAAAGATAAAATTAAGGAACTTGAAGATAATAGTAAAAATAAAAACATCCGGGACATGTATAAGGGGATCAGCGAACTTAAGAAAGGCTATCAACCTCGTGCTTATATATTAAAGAAATCTGATGATATAGTTCTCACTGATACGGATAGCATCTTAAATAGATGGAAAGATTTCTTTGACGATTTGCTTAACACGCAACCAAAACCTAGTGTGCGTGGAGAAAAGGAGATACACACCGCAGAACTGTATATTCCAGAACGCAACCGAATAGAAGTAGAAACTGCTATAAAGAAATTAAAGAAACAGTAATCTCCGGGTGTAGATGAAATTCCGGCTGAGTTAAATTTAGCTAGAGGCGAAAAATTGTGGAACAAGATACATAAACTCATTCTCCTTATCTGGAACAAGGAAGAATTGTCACAAAAGTGGAAATAATCAATCATTGTTCCAATTCACAAGAAGGGCGACAAAACTGACTGTAATAATTATCGAGGCATCTTTCTTCTGTCAACATCCTATAATATCCTTTCAAATATTCTATTAGCAAGATTGACCCCATACGCAGATTAAATTATTGGAGATTATCAGTGCGGATTTAGACGAAATCGATCAACTATCGACCAAATATTTACCATTCGCCAAATACTCGGAAAAAAGTGGGAATACAATACCCCGGTACATCAACTATTTATTGATTTTAGAAAGGCGTACGACTCGGTTAGGAGAGAAATATTATACAACGTTCTTACAGAACTTGGAATACCGAGAAAGCTAATTAGATTAATTAAGTGGACGATCCTGAGCGTCCATCCCTTTACTAACGTTGAATCCGCTGGACGCTCACGAGCGTCCAGGCATTTAAACATCAAAAAAAAAGGGTATATAAACTTAATTTCAGACTTTTTAAAAAATAGTCAATTTCCTACTCCTTTGTATGATGCAGGAAAGTCTTCATTTTGATATATTTTCATACTTTTTGGGGCAAAACTTTTTGGTAAATGAAAGGGTACTTTGCAAATTTGAGGCAAATAGGTAGGCCTACAGGCAGCAACAAATTGACAAGGAAAAAAGAAGGAACCCTTGAATAATTTTATCTTGATGTATCAGTATATTAGCATACATTTCACAAAATTTCTTTGACTAACTACAAAAAAGAAACAAGATATGATATTTTAAAATAACCCTTGATTTCTGCCGGACAGGGCGGTTTCGAAATTTAAATCCCCATCGGCCTTTAAGTGTTTTAAATGAATCCCAAAGTAAAGTCCGGGTAGGAAAATTTTTGTCCATGAGCTTTAACGTCGAAAATGGCCTGAAACAAGGAGATGCGTTGTCGCCATTATTATTTAACTTCGTTCTGGAATACGCTATAAGGAAAATCAAAGATAGCAACCAGGGCCTAGAGTTGAACGGTATTCACCAGGTTATGGCATATGCTGATGATGTAAATTTAGTAGGGGATGATACGAGAACAATAGAAAGAGATGCAGAGATCTTATTAAATGTTTGCAGGGATATGGGTTTGGAAGTAAATGCAGATAAAACTAAATGCATGGAAGTGCGTCGGGACCGTAATATGGCAAATTATGGATGCGTTAAAATATTAAATAATACTTTTGATAAAGTGGATAGTTTCAAATATCTAGGATCAATATTAACAGAAAAAAATTATATTCACGAAGAAATTAAATGTCGACTAAAAGCAGGGAATTCGTGTTACTATTCGGTTCAAAATCTCTTGTCATCGTGAATTCTGTCGAGGAATTTGAAGCTTAAAATATACAAAACTATAATCATGCCTGTTGTTCTGTATGGTTGCGAAACATGGTCGCTTACTCTGAGGGAAGAACATGGACTGAAAGTATTTGAGAACAAGATTCTGAGACGAACATTCGGACCCAAGAGGAACGGGAATGGGGAATGGCGGAAACTTCATAACGAGGAACTACATAAGTTATATGGTTTACCCACCATTGTTAGGGTCGTCAAGTCTAGGAGGCTTAGGTGGGCGGGTCATGTAGCTAGAATGGAAGAAAGTAGAAACGCTTTCGAAGTCTTGACTGGAAGACACATGGAAAAAGGCCATTAGGAAAACCTAGGCGCAGATGGGAGGACAATATTAAGATGGATCTCGCAGAGATTGGAATTCAAAGTAGAAACTGGATGCAGTTAGCTAAGGATAGAAGTCAGTAGAGAGCTTTTGTGAACGCGGCATTGAACCTCCGGGTTCATAGGCCATAGAGTTAGTTAGTTAGTTTTTAGCACCTCGGGTTTGTGTTTTTGTATTTTGCAATCTTATACAACGCCAAGGTTATGTAAGATAGTACCTACTATTAGCGTAAGATCTGAACCTCGAGAAATTTCTAGTCTCGTCTCGATTTACGTATCGAAAATGAGGTGAGAATTGCAAGTTTATCGTCTCGTTTACGAATTTTGAGGAAGAGTACATTTACAAATTCGGGACGTGACAAGAAATTTGTCGAGTCCCGTGCGCCACACTAGTTTACCCAAGTCTTAGTTTTCAAATACTGTTTTAGTGTTACATTATTCATAGTGTAAAAACTATAAATTGAAGAAATTATAGGAACATAATGAAAACCATTTATCAGCGTCTAAAGAGTTATAACATAACCTACTTCAATAATAAAATATGGTTTGAATATTGTTATATCACACCCTTCGTGGACCTCTCGTGATGAGGAAGGAAAACATGTGCTCGAAAATCTTAGTAGTGTGAAGTTGTACTTTGAGCCTTGCTAACAGAATGCGCATTCATCGTACAGGAAGGGAAGGCTTATGAAAAGTATTTGAAAGAAATATATATGTTTGTCTAGTTTTAAAACACTTGTTTATGTTGGTACGATTTCAATGGAGTTCCTGAATTAGTTATATTTCGTAAGGGTTCATTGTATCGTGATACTAGAATACGTAGAAAATATTCGAAATATCGAGTTTTTTTTTATGTAGGGATCCATCCCCTTAAGAACTTGGACGCAACCCCCCAAACTTACTATTCTACAAAAATTTACTATTCTTCCCTCCAAATTTACCATTCTACTCCCAAATTTATCGTTCTTCCCTCCAAATTTTCTATTTTACCACCAAATTTACCAATGTATCCCGAAATTTACCATCCTTCCCTAAAAATTTATCATTCTTCACTTCAAATTTACCATTCTCCCCTACAAATTTACCATTCTTCCCTCCAAATTTATCATTTTCACTCCAAATTTACCATTCTACCCACAAATTTATCATTCTTCCCTCTAAATTTACTATTTTGCTCACAAATTTATCATTCTACCCCGAAATTTACCATCCTTTCCTTCAAATTTATCATTCTACCCCAAATATATCATTCTTCCCTCCAAAATTAACATTCTACCCCCAAATTTGTCATTCTTCACTCCACATTTACCATTCTATCTCCAAATTTACCATTTTTCCCAACAAATTTACCATTCTACTCACAAATTTATAATTCTCCAGTTTGATTGTATCATTTTCAATGAAAAATTATGTTCTCGCTCCAAACAATCTGATGAACAACCTGTGCTCTAAAGCCCGTACTGGTTCTGCATCTAATAGTTTCTTCTGGAGAATGGGGAAAAAATTCAAGTCCCCTTTAGAGGTCACATTTCACAAAATTGCATCTCACCTGTAGCCTACATTACAATTAGATTATTTCTATAAAATTTCAAAGCTCTAGACTTGAATAGTTTCAAAGATCTAGAGAATAAACGGGGTTACATTTTGCAACATATACAGATTTTCAGAGATACAAATTTTCGTAGTAGTTTCGGAGATCTGGTGATGAGAGAATCAGTGAATCAGTGTTAGAAAATTATTATTATTACTAATAGGTGGTTTGACGTAAGATTCAACTTGTAACTCTAATTTCGTTGTTCTCTTTTCCTTAGGATTTTGGCAAGTATCCACACATGAGACGCTTCGTACAGGACTACATCAAAGCACTGAATACGCACAACGGGGGAACTGAGGTTGTTAGGAAGTTTGTTGCTACGTAAGTATAATATACTACTCAACTCATCTTCTATTCATTTCATAAAATGTTAATCTCTCAGTCTGGATTCCGCTCCAAAAGATTTGCTTCAATAACAGTTGCAGTGTGCGGAACACAGTGGCTCAGTAGTAGAATATTTACTTCCGGTGCGTGGGATCCCTAGTTCGATCACCGATGAAGTAAGTTTGTGGTGGACAACATCGTGTGTCCGTGGGTTTTCTCAGGATACTCCGTTTCCTCCCACTTTCTTATTATACGAGTTCTTCCATCATCATTCACTTGCTTTAATCATTCGTTTCCCTTAGTCTAAAGAACATAATCGTGGGACGTTAAACTGAAATATTTTATTTCTACAGTTGTAGTTTACCTTCAGCGACAAAAGTTCTTTCTGTTCGGTAAAATTTATTTCGGGAATAACGGTAGTATGACTGGAACATACAGAAAATTACATTCGTTACAATTTACTGAAAACTGCACTCAAATTGTCCTTAGTGCACATTTTATTATGAGAATTCTTCACACTAAAGAAGTATGTATTGGCGTAGCACTTCGACTTTTTACTTGAATTAGTGCCAAAATATTTAAATGTATAGTTGATTCAGCCTATATATGTGCACTTCTTGCAGTTCAAACCGTAGACAATAAGTTAGGGAATAATGTTTTTCGGTCTTTTTATAAACAATGTCCAGTGTGCTGTCGGCATAGCTCTACACTGTAGATCTTAAAGTCGCAAGTTTCTGAAGAAAACAGTGCCCATTTATTATTATTACTAATTTTATAGCCTTTCTGTTGAAAGGGACGTTAAACTCAAAATTAACTCAATCTATGTACAAGAAGGGCGAAATAAAATTCATTACTGCTACCTGCTATCAAATATTTATACTCCATTTCTTGTTCTCATAAAATAATACTTCTATCTGTCAATCAATAAATGTAATAATAAATGTTCATGTGTAAACCTAAAAAGAATCTGACAAAGTATATGTCTTCCGCTCCTATCAATAGCTTCAACTATGTGTTTTTTCTTTCCTTCTTTTGTCATTCTAGTAATAATAATAATAATAATAATATAGTATTAGTAAAATTAATAACAATAATAATAAATGGGCACTGTTTTCCTCAGAAACTTGCGACTTTAAGATCTACAGTGCAGAATTATGCCGACAGCACACTGGACATTGTTTATAAAAAGACCGAAAAACATTATTCACTAACTTATTGTCTACGTTTGAACTGCAAGAAGTGATTGTATTTCTTCGCGATAATGTGAATACAAAAGTGAAATGTTGTGCTTCTACACAATTTCCTTTTCTCGGATGACTGGATAATTTTAAAAAAGAACTTCTATTGTTGTAAGGAAAATAAAAAGTATGTCTTTAGGGGCAATCGATCTGAGGACCCCATGAACTTGAGCCCATGTTGTTACCAATTACACTATCAAGACCTGCTTGCAAGTAAAGCGCTACATTGAGTTATTCGTCGAAAGGTTCCAAGCACTTTACATCGCATTGTATTTTTTCCTTGTTTCGTTTGTATTACGTTCACTCTTTGTGTTTTTCGTACAATGCACGAAAAAGCAAATACACTTTTCGCCACGATGCCTAGGAATACTGTTTTAACTGATCAGCAAATAGGAAGCTATTGGCGAAATGATAAGGGGTAATGTGTAGTATTTTATTTTCTTAGCAGCAAGAGGCAAGATACTATCCCGCGGAAAACATTCACTATTTGTTTGACAGACAATACATCCTCACATACTACGCACTATGCACTCGCAGACTTGTGAACTTGGACCTTTTGACGCACACTAGGTGACGTCAGTTCGGAAATAACTGTACTTCGAATGCGCACTTGTGTCTTTTGGACACGGCCTGAGTCTCAGTTTTATGACGTAAATTACATTTCTTCTTCTTCTTCTACGAATATGGCTTGAATTGCCCAAGTGTTACCTCGTTGAAATCAGTGTTTCTGAGCTTTCCAACGAGGTATCAATCATTTCCCTGTGATAATTAGAGGGGGTCGCCAGATCATTCACCGTAGGAGTGTACGATTTCGTTCAAATTCCTGCCCAACAGGGTGCGAATTATCGGGAGGATGAGGGTGATTTTTTCCTTCAATCACATTTTGTTCACCCCCAAAGAAGTCAGCTGAAGTATCCCCACCGGGGATGCTCGTTTCCCCTCCCAAACTATGCTTGATATAACGGCAAATTTCAGTGATTTTTGTCATTTCTTGTAAGTTTAATCTTTTAGCTGTATTTCGAAATGACCGATAAACTATTCTGTTTCGGTGATTTCTACTTACCACCTAATTGCCCACTATTTTCAACGTTCTTTTGTTGAACTATGTTATTATGTCTACGGTTGTTACTTGAAACCATACCTTCGTACCTTTCAGTTCGTCATCGTTCGGGAATTTGAATGTACTAATTGCGTATAACCAAGTCACATACGGATTTATAAATGTTCTTTGCGGTTGGCCAAGAAGAAGTAAACAAATAGCTTCTTCAATCACGCTTGGCGAAGTTCAGACATGTCGTATTCATCCTCTACATTGTATCGATTATCATCTTATTTTAATTTTTGTTATATTTTTTTTTCCCAGCGTATTCTTTCTTAGCACATTTTCTCATTTCCTAGTAGTTTGTGTGTATGGAACTCAAAAGTTGCATTTAATTTGTGGAAAGTAGCATAGTAATCACTGTCTTTTACAGTTTACGGAAATGAACTTAAAATCTGAGATATAGATATTTCTCCTAACTATACGTTAACGTACACGCTGGGGATGCGCCCCTGGTGAGAAGAATTGCTAGTGAAGGTGAATAAGAGCATAATTGAAGATTTGTTTCAGCATTTGTTAACACGACTGGTTCTCCGTGTCATTGTTCGTGTCTACATAGCACTTCAACTGGTGTGGGCTTTTTAAAGTTAACCCTTCATTTTCCCATCTTTCCTTTCGCTTTACAATTTAGTGTCCTCGCCAATAATGTCTAAAAATGTTTTACATTATTTGAATAACGTAGCACATAGTGAATCAACTCATCTGTAACCTAATAGTAAAATAATTGTAAGTATTGACTTCCTGAGCTTCGTCACGGAATCAATATTTGGAGGAAACAAAAGCGTGAAGAGCGCAGCTTTAGCGGGGAGTAGAAGCTCAACCTCGAAATTTGAATTGAGAGCTTTTAAATATTTGGCCTTTGATTTGACCTTGATGCAAGAAATCGGGACGAGCAACAATCCATTTCTTGTACGATAGCCTAATACCTAGATTTTTTTTTTAAAGTATGTCCGGTTTAACCGATAATTTTAGTGGTTTTCATAACACTGAAGTAGGTTTTCTTTAGCAAGCTGTGTGTAATAACGCGAAGTGGAAGATTTCAATATGAGTGGAAAATTAACATATGCTTGTGCTTATGGCTATCACTGGGGCCGAATTATTAAGTAATTAAACCTTAAAAATCTACGCGCACAAGAGTGATTACAACGTTTAAACATGTTCAGAAAGGTTAGGTGTGGTGTGTGCATGTCAGACAATATTTACATAGTTATTGTCGGTAGATTTATTGAATTAATAAATCTCTTATTATTATTACAGATATCATATTTATATATGTGTATGGGGGGTAAGGCATTATTGTCTCATTTTGATTTATTGCACCTTCAGACTTTACGTCCTGTTGGCCTAATTTTATCCTCTCCCCCCCAATATAGATTATCTAATTCGCACACTGCTGCCCGGTGTATATAGCTTATAACATGAACTTTCTCTAAGAAACTTCTACATCTATAACTTTGCAGTACAAATAGAAATTCAAGTAAGCAGACTGTTTAAGTAAGTAGAGGCCATAGTTGAGCCATATGAATATCACATGATTAACTCAGTGAGTACGAGGAACATATATTTTGTAAATTCAAAGTGTGTGCAACAGTGAGAGTAAGAGGCACTGTTATTGAAATCTTCTCTTTGACAAGATTAATTTGTGAGACCGAGACAGGATAAAGAGGCAGAGAAAGAGGAAACTTTGAGAAATTCTGGAAAGAAATGGAAGAAAGTTTTTAATCGAGTTTTCCAAACAGGAAGTGAGAAGGAAGTGTTTTACTGGTTGGAAGCGAGCGCTCCCTCTTGTCGTCTCTTGCAAACAAGGTCTAATGGAAATTCCGGGGAATGCACTCTTCTCGTTACAAAATGAGCTTCATTACCCTGCATTATATCAACAACGAACGAGGGCGTTCGGTATAGAAAAGAAGAGCTGTATGGGGAGGGGTGAAATAGAAATCTTTCACCTTATGACACCCCTTTCTTGTATATATACCTACAACAACAAGCAGGCGCAGTAAGTTAACATTACCCACAATCCTTGTCGAGAAAACAGACTGAAGGAAACTTGAAGGTGATGGCTTTTTCAATGGCAAAATGGACACAATCCCTAATTCTAGCGTGTTAAATCTGGAGATTGTTGCTATGACGACTGGTTGCTATGATCTCCCCTCCCGCCCCAGCCACCCACTTCTTCCCATAATCCGGTGTTATTTAATTTATTTCACTAGAATATGTATTACGGATTCCATATTTGCATTTATTTAATCAACCCAAAATCAGGCAAAAAAGAATAATTTGAAATAGTCGTGTTTCTAATTTATTCTAACATAAGAATTAGCCATTACTTCAGTTTTTGCCTTATAATGCTACAATTTAATAACTTAGTGATCAAAGGACAAAGTGAAATTTTCCATATTTCAGTTAATGCAAGTAAACAAAATTTGATCTTCGAAAATTATAATTTTCTATTGCTTTTATTATCTGTTTCGAGTTTTCACAAATTCACATTCAGTGGCATAAGATATAAATAAAAAAAAAAAAAAAAAATTGTCGGCGAAGTGGAGTACTTTCGATTGGGAATTGTTGTTCAAAACTCCTTCCCGAAATTCTGTATCATTTTCCGTTTTCTAGATCGAAGTTCGATACCTCTTAAATTTGTAGCTCAGTAAACGTCTCACAATGTTGAATCAACAATCCAAAAAATCGAAGTTACTATTATACTAATAATAACAACAATAATAAATGCCCTAACTACACAGACAAGAGACCCAACAGTAGCCAATGGTAGAATAGCAAGCTGCCAACGTTGGTTCTATGTTACAATTGGCCGTGCAGTTTTACTACACGGATCCATAGTATAAGTTGTAGTGGTAGTAGAAGTAGGAGTAGGGATAGAAACGGGTTAGAAGCCCCGCAGGGGTTCGTTGTGTTCTGTTCTCGACATAAAATGGGCAAATTAAAGACTTCCCTAAAGTTTTCAGGGTCTTGTACAATCTGTGGATCCGTATAGTAAAACTGCACCCAATTGGCTCCAATGTCGACCATTTGTCAACTAATACTCAATTGCCAACGTAGTCACTGCGAAAGAAGTAAAATTGTCTTTGGAAATGTGAGATTGAAACTGTTGAAAAAATGTCGGAAAATTGTAATTTGGTCAACATACATTTAAAACTACATTGAGCGAACGTATTTTTGTACTAATTGCCAGCCATGCCGACCATTAGCCAACGTAGTCTACCAAGTGTGCTGCAAGGATGAGGAGGGAAAACGGCGGGAATTATTGTAAATATAAAACTGTAGTTACGTTTAAATTACTGCTTTTAGTACAGACAAAAGTAACGACGATCAGTGGGGAATAGGAATCACCGAAGTTCCTCACAAACCAAAGGCACAGGCTTCTTTTGTGACACTTACTCTTCTTTGGCCATAATAACGTTAAATACAGTAGCCAGCGACGTTGTTCGATCAGTTAACGGGGATAATTGTTTGTCTAGCCCCATTATTGTTTCACATTTTCAATTGTAATTTTCGATACTGTGCTACATTTACTTTGTATTAAGTGTCTCATATGTCATTAGTCTTATTTCTTTATTTACTTAAAAAGCATACAAATTTTCTGGAAATTTTTGTTTAAAGTAATGGGAATCAGAATAATCACAACAACAAAAAACTTCTTTACTGTGTGTTTTCAAATCAATGCATTTTCAAGAATTAAAATGAGACAAATGGCTTTATTTCTTTTAGTAATCTTAACTTTATCTAATATATAATGAAGAATGGTGATCTTTGTTGCTTTAAAGGATTTATTTGTTTTATCTTCATTCATTATGTTATTATAATGCAATTGTTAATGATCCCATGTACTCGAGCGCGCATCCAGAAGTTTTTGTTAGGAGAGGTCCTGATTTTTTTTTTGAGGGGGTCCATACTACAAAACACTACGTTTATGTACTATTATATCGGTATTATTGTAACCTGAGAAGCAAGAGTTAAGCAATGCCACTTATATTCTCAGAAGAAATGATAGAATTAGATTACTTTTATAACAAAAAGAAGACAAAAGACGAAGTATAAGATTGAATCTTTAGGATACACCATGATTTCTCGCTTAAGGGGATCTGGTACCTCTTCGCTTAGGCTTCTAACTCTCCATTTTGATAACATGTAAAATTTAATATGGTAATTTCTAACAAAGTATTGCAGGTAATGACTTGAAATTTATAATACAAATACACAAGACCCATATAAATCCAACCACGGTCTCCAATTTACGTTACATGCGTTAGATTAATTGTAATATATTCTTCAGTAAGTTTGGCAACAGAGAATAAAAAGTATGCTGCAGAGGGGAGAGGGCTGACCATCTGTTTGCTTGTTAGCTGCTTTTAAAAGGACGCTCTTACCAGAAAAATCACGTTGTGATTCTCACTTCTCAGTGGTTAGAATGGTCTGGACTGTAAGAGCCCAAAACCACTTCTTTCTTCCTTTCACGGTTTGTTTGTTTCTTCCACCCCCTGCAGTCACAAGAAGACAACTTGTTTCGGAAAGCATTTTGAATTAGTAGCAAAAAGCAAAACTGAATGACACCACAGACGGATTAAAGGGAGGGGCGGTCACTCCCTCCGAGAACATTTGAATACTTTGAATAATCGGAGTAAGAAACTAGAAATTGCGTAATCTAATAAGAAAAGTTTGAAGTACACAGATCAAGACGCATTTCAAGTGTTACAGTATTGTACTCTCCTCCCCTCCCCTCCCAATGCCCTTGTGAAGAAGTTCTCTTTTGTTTCTCTGTTCCATATTAGCCTTTACACTAGCGCGCCATAGACGCACGCACTTGCATTACCAACATGTATGAAAGATTTCTTTCATCATGCATCTTGAAAGAATTTTTTGCCCACACACGTAACAACGTGCTGTCCAACATACTGAAAGTAGTTTGAGAAATGTGGAGGACGAGGAAACGCGTGCTTTTTCTTTCTGCAACTGCACGACCTTGGCATGCGACGGAGGAGAGACTCACGTGATTTCTTCCGCTGTCGTGATTGGCGGACCTAAATATAAAACAGCCACCTTGCATGAACGAGCCCATACACGGTAAACATGCATGCAGAACGGCAAAAACATCAAACATGTTTTCAGAAGATTTTGAAAACTTTCAACATGAATGAACGAGGCCATACACGATCAACTTGCCTGTGGTTTTATCATTTTTCATACAAGTCGGGCTGTTTCTTCAGGCATGTGTTTACGTGTACGGGCCGCTACTTACACTTTCACTATCCAGTATTGATTTTGACCGTACCATCTGCACAGCAAGGCGAGTAAGGTTTACGAGTCCTTCCTGCTCCCCATTTTAAAAATTGCTAATTATAATATATATATATCGAAAACAATTCATCTCAACGATAAAGACTTATATGCAATCTTAAAATAAACTCGCCGCCTGTCGCGTATGCTAGCGATCTAATATATACGAATAGATGAAAAGTTAGTTTGAAGCCTTATGTATTGTTTTTCTGTAAATAAGTCGGAATTCATATTTGTTTCTATTGTTGCATCGACAAAAGTGAGTGCCAAATCGTTTTAGGCTCGTTGGTCTTTGCGAGGTCCCTAAAGATGCAAGGCCGTGGGCAGTCGCCCACCACTTGAAACGCCTCTGCACTAGAGGTCTGCACGTGCTCGGGCCTACAAAGCATGCATCACTTCGGGCCCGGGAGGGGTTCGGGCAGAAGCGTCACTTCAGATTTAGCTTGGGGGGCAAGACCCCTTGATATATATAAAATTTCGCGTTTTTCACTGACTTACTACTATTCTATTGATAAAATATATATAAATCTCAAACTCAGAGGGGCAAATGCCCCTCCCTACCTCCTAAATGACGCCCCTGGGTTCAGGCTGTGAATTTTTAAATATACAACCATATTTCTCGGACTTTTTCTGGCCTAACTTTGTAAATATTGTGTAAAACGATACAAATTGCACCTTTCTTTCTGGAGGACTTTTAAAACACAACTGCAAAATCAAACCTCGAATTGCCGTAAATAAAAATACAATTTTGAATTAATAATTAAGTTTCTGTAATTTGGACTTATTTCGGGCTCATTTGATTATCACAGAGCTCAGTCCGGGCTCGGGCCTAAATACTAAGACATATTTTGGACTGGTGTCGGGCCTCACATTGTAAATTCACGAGCCGGGCCCGGGCTGAAAATTCCGGCCCATGCAGACCTCTGCTCTGCACCCGCACACATTCCTTCCTAGTCCAGAAAATCTCCTCCCCTCCGCATCGTCAATAATGGTAAATTTGTTCCTCGTATTGTAAGAGAAGTTCAAACCAGAACTCTAAAATTTGTTCGTTCTCTGGGGTAATGTGAGTAATACAAATTAAGAAAGATATGCGTAATATACACATGTCAGAAAAACTTGATATCAATTTGAATAGACCTTGTACGTAATGTTTATTTTAGAAATAATAAACTTATGCAAATATATCGAGACATCTGAAATTTAATGTTAAATAGTGGCGAGTGAGCCAGAAGGGGCGTGCACTATTCAGTTAGTCAAAGAACTCGTAGCTTGAAAACTACTATTTAAACCAATATTGAATTAGACAAATTTGTAAAAAGTAAGATAACCATAGTTGGAAATCGTGTGTGTATTCTTTTTAGGAGGAAACCCAGAAGTACATTCTTGATAAAAGAATAATAATAATAATCAGTGGCGTATTTAGGGAGGCTTAAGCCCGGAAGCCCCCCCTGAAATCTTACTATAGTAAGGTACATGAAATATCTTGCAGAATTTTCATATTTTCAGGCAAAGCCCACCAAAATTTAGCAAAGCCCCCCCCCCGAAACAAAATCGTAAATACGCCACTGATAATAATAATAATAATAATAATAATAATAATAATAATAATAATAATAATAATAATAATAATAATAATAATAATAATAATAATAGGGTCTAATAATAATAATCTTCCCCACTTCCATCATAGGTTGATGGGCAAGAAGGAAATTTTAAAACTTTTCTCTGCCCTGGGAGAGCTGTTTTATAATTTGATAAGGTCTCTTCTTCGTTACTGCATCTATCCTTGGTCGGGCCGCGGTGGCTCAGTGGTAGAGCGTTCACCTCAAATGCATGGCGATCTTATTTCGATCTCAGCTCGCACCAAGTGAACTTTGTGGAGGACAAACACCATGTGTGGGGGTTTTATCGGGGTTCTCCCGTTTCCTTCCACTTTCTGCATTCCACCATTTCCTTCATTTCTCAACATCACTAGCTCCTTTAACCTACCAGGCATAACTGTGGGACGTAAAACTTATAGATTTTTCTATCCTTGGTCTTCCACTTCCTGGTTTTTCTTATGCCTTTTCCTCTATCCACACGGTGTCCGATCTGAGTGTCGAATAAGATAGGTAAGCATGCTCTTTCTTCTCTTTCCTATTATCTTCATGATCTGTCGTCCTTTACTAGCTTCCTTTAGTGCGTCTTCATTCCTTCCCTTATTATTATTATTATTATTATTATTATTATTATTATTATTATTATTATTATTATTATTATTATTATTATTATTATTATTATTATTATTATTATTATTATTATTAATCTTTTTACGGGTACATGTCGCTTTTGTGGCAAGATTCGTCCATTCTAAGGTTTTAAACTTTCGCTCTTGATTATAAAAATTCATTATACATTATAAAAGTCTATACAAAGAAATGTATAGGTCTACATCTTATAAATAGTATACACACATTCTACCATTGTAAAAATAGTATACATCTTACAAAAATAGATTATCAACGAAATACCTCACTACTGTCAAACAACATTTGTACTGTGTATATATTTATATTAATTATATAGACTGTCATGTCTTTTAATCACATGGCTACCCAGCTTGCCTCACGACGATGGGCAGACGCCAATAATTTGAGTATTCTAGCAGGGAATCGAACCTAGAACCAGGCGATCAGGAGTTGAACGCTCTAACCATTAGACTATGAAACCCCATTGAATGACTATAAGGTTAAAATTCAAATGATTCTACAACAATTATCAACGAAATATTTCACTACATTTCTATCACTAACGACATTTATACTGTTGATACATTTATATTAATTACTTTATGAAAACGAAACTATATATCTGAAATTAAAACGATCCTACAAAAAGCATTTTTTCCCAACAAAATACCTTACTATTGTCAAACAACATTTATACTCTGTGTACACATTTATATTAATTACATTATAGAAAAGAATAGAATGATTATATGCTTGAAGTTAACTCATCCAAAAAGCAATTATCAATAAAATATCTTAATATTGTACACTGATTACATGTACTGTACACTTTGTATATTACCAATACACTAATGTCTGAAAATTGAATAAAAATATTGTATGTATGAAATTATTACATTGACCCCACAAAACCAATTTTTGCCAAGTCTAATACCATCTTTCAAAGACATTACTTTTAGTTTTACTACAAAGTAGAGCATTTATAGCATCTTATACGAGAACAATATAGAACTTCTTATTATGATAAAGTACATTTAACACAAATACGTTATTTAGATACAATATTTTTGTTCGTTCCAAATTTTTAATACAAACTACTGCTGCTGTTGTCTTTTTACATTTACTGTCTTCGAGTTTATTTTTGTTTGTCGAATCTAACACTGAGGTTCACGACAAAGAGGAAGTGACTGTTCCAACCGAGAATCAACAATTCCAGGGAGTATGACTGCTATTTCTATAGACAGCCGACAAAAGGGCAAAGCTGCCCAAAACAAGTTTTTGAAAAAAAGGAAAAAAAGAAAGAAAATTAGAAAGAAAGGATTAGAGGCGACATTGGTTTTTAGTCTGAAGCGCTCATAAATCACTACCACGTGTCGCAAAGACTAGTAGGGCTAGAGGTTCCGAGGGCTCTTAATTCCTTCAAAAAGATGTATCCATATACTATATACAGCATAGTTGCCAAACTTACTGAAGAATATATTACAATTAATCTAACGCATGTAACGTAAATTGGAGACCGTGGTTGGATTTATATGGGTCTTGTGTATTTGTATTAAAAATTTCAAGTCATTACCTGCAATACTTTGTTAGAAATTACCATATTAAATTTTACATGTTATCAAATGGAGAGTTAGAAACCTAAGCGAAGAGGTATCAGATTCCCTTAACAAATATAGTTAAATATGTTTCAATGTACAAATATGTATCTAGTGTCAAAGTATTTTTTTTTGAGGGGGATAAAGACCCGGCAGACGTCCCGCATGGGTGTTCCTCTGCATTTATCTCAAAATACAGGAAATGGGGATCAAAGTAATTGTCATGATTCTTTTGTTCAGTAGAGCTACCTTTTGATAAATCTAAATTGTATGTTATGCATATATAAGACAAAATAAGCTTCGCAGTACATTATGCAATAGCTAGCGTTATATCTATATCTATATATTTTTCTCTCTCTCTCTCTCTCTCTCTCTCTCTCTCTCTATATATATATATATATATATATATATATATATATATATATATATATATATATATATATATATATATATATATAATTTTTTCCCTTTAGTATGGTGTGCATTTTCCTTAGAAGATGCCCATTAGTAGCCTCTCCCCTATGTTTCCAAAGATTTTTTTTCTACCTATTGTATAAGAACCTTCTGTGAACGTACTACATGTGAAAAAATCATCTCTCGTATTTTTCTCCAATATTTCCTTCAATGCACAATGTATATTCAAACATTATTCGATGGAATCTTTGGCTCCAATAAGGTTGTTTATCCGTTGAAGCGATTGTCGCATTGTTAGCTTAAACCCTTTGGCATCTCTTATACTACGACAAACACAAGTTATTTCAACAATAAGGGCCAACGGCCTCTAAGGAAAGAACGGAGTGAAGGCAGATAGATAGGAGGGGGTTGTGATGTCATCTTCTTCTGACGTCTATTGTCCCTTCCCTTTCTGCTTCACTTTGCTCTCTCTCCAAGGGACGAATAAATATTGACTTGAAATTGTTTTAGTAAGCTAGAATTTATTCAACTTGAGCTCTCCATCTTCTCTCTTAGGCTTGTTTACTGTTTTACATTCAATCTATGCTCCGCCCAACTCCCTTCCACCTCCTCAATAAAGATTAAAATAAATAAATTGAAAAAAATGTGGAAAGAGAAAAAAAGGTCCATTGATCTTACAATGAAACTCCATTTTTGTGTATTCAGCGAGGTCGAAACACCAATGAAGGTTAAAAGCATTTTCGATGTTAAATAACTCAGAGAGATTAAACAGTTGGAAGCCAATATATATATTGTACGACAATGTACGATAATGTACGAGGGAACGACAATGTCTGGGTTCCCTCCCCTTCTCCCCACATTCAATTTAATTGGGTTTTGCGAAGAGAGCGAGAGACGGAAAAGGAATGAATAAATTGAAAACATAAAAAAAAAGAAAATCATTGTGAGAAGAAACCCGCAATACAAAAGTGTGTATTGGGTCATATAACTAACGGGCGTTTATCGAGGTTTTTTATTTCTTTCATATCGCATAACACTTGGCGCCCAAGTAAGTGTGTCGAATAAAATGCATCATTATCTATCCGCTCGTAATGGTTCCGTTATTGCCCTGCATCATCATAATCAAAGGAACGTTCGGAAGATGAAAATGCAATGAAATCATTCAGTTTAACGTCTCACGATTATGCCCTTTAGGCTAAAGGAAATGTAGGAGTAAGACAAGTGAATGATGATGGAAGAGTTAGTGGAACGAGAATGTGGAAGAAAACGGGGTAGTGCCCCGAGAAAACCCACGGACACGATGTCGTCCACTACAAACTTATTTCGCCGTGGGTCGAACCAGGGACCGCACACATCAGAGGTAAGCGCTCTACCAGTGGGCCATCGTGCCCTTTCAAAGGATGTTCGGATACATAATGATATATATATATATATATATATATATATATATATATATATATATATATATATATATATATATATATATATATATATATATATATATATATGTAATAAATGTGGATGCAAAACCGTACAATAAGGATTTCTGAACTTGGATTATTATTATAGCTTTATTATTTGTATGTTAATTTCAATAATATATTCCCAAATTTTAATTTACACAAGATTCTAAGGAATACTTCTTGAATAAATAAGTAAATAATAATAATAATAATAATAACTTTTGAACTTAAGAGTCTTCATCCCGGCGAAATTAAAATACCGCTAATTTTACAGTAATTATGTGATATCTTCAAATAGATAAAAGATAATCGAAATGTGGAACAAGAGCGCCCTAGACAATATTATTTTACATAAGAAACCGTTATTGCGACTCACTTATTGCTTTCGATTTCGAGCCATTTTGAAAATCGGCATTTTATTTTCGCGTTTCTAAACAGCTAAAAACAGAAAGTCACTAGGTGACTTGTGATAACGGTACCTCACGCAAAATAATACTGTTTAGGGCGCTCTTTTTCCAAATTTCGATTATCTTTTATCTATTTGAAGATATCACATAATTACTGTAAAATTTGCGGTATTTTAATTTCGCCGGTATGAAGAATCTTAAGAAACAATAAGGTTTATCACTGAAGAAACAAAAGGCCAATTCTATACCACTTCAATTCAAAATTTTAGGTATTACAACAATGATTCCAAACTTTATTTTGGTCATGCCTCATCTAGATCTATCTAAAATCGTGATGTTCCCCATTGTAACATATTATGTCCCCACTACAAACTTTTTTTTTTTTTTTTTTTTTGCTTGTACTACTCATGTTATTTAATGGGTTGCGGCTGAAAAAATAAATATGAGATAACCTAGTACATCAGAAACTAAGATACGAAGGGGTATAGTAAAGTTTTAATTATTAAAGTAAAAAGTCAGGATTATAGGGATTGTTGTGATTTGTAGTTGTTAACTCCCCTCTATGTAGTCACCACTCAGATTTACATATTTCTTCCAGCGTTCCTTCACCCTACGAATACTGTCAGTGTAGAAGTCTGCACATTGTGTTTTAAACCATTCTTCTACCTCTTGAATGAAGTCATCTGTGTTGTCAAAATGACAACCGCACAACGGATTCTTCATTTGGGGAAATAAGAAAAAAATCAGTGGGCGCGAGGTCGGGAAAATAAGATGGATGCTGCAATACCTGGAAGCCACACGCCCTTGCTTTGTCGACAGCAACTTCAGGTGAATGAGCTGGTGCTTTCTGAAAAGGTGTCAGCAAAAGAGGAATCCAGTGCGCAGATATCTTAGACATGTGAAGTTCGTCATGGATAATTTTCCTCACACTACCATAACTAAGACCAGTCTCATTCATAATCGTTTGGATGGTTACACGTCTGCCTTCGAGGATTAAACACTCCACTTTCTTCACAGTGGCTGCATCGTCCGTCAGAGATGGTGTTCCACGTCTTGGGTCATTTATGAGGGACACATGACCAGTTTGGAATTTCCCTTTCCATTTTACAATGGTGTTATAAGATGGACAATCATCGCCATTAACAGTCTTCATTTCGTGATGAATTTGTCTGATATTATTACCCTTCAAATGCAGGAATTTTATCACACTGCGAACCTCAATCTTATCCATCTTGTACTTTGGCATTTTTTTGCACAGCCTGTAAATATATATATATTAGGAGCTAATTTCCTTAACATCATGCACATAAGGACCAAACATAACCCTGACAAAATTTCATCATCGTATCTTAATAACTTCCTGGTGATAATTAAAACTTTACGATACTTCCTCGTATGAGGTAAAATACAAAACAAAAATAAATAGAAATAAATAAAAACAAACAGAAATAATTATAATCAAAATTGTATTTATTGCGTATAAGACAGTTTATAAGAAGATATATTTTCAAACAACTGAAATATTGCTATGCATTCGTCATGAGGTATTTATAGAGATCTTATGACGACACCTTTGATTTATAATTTTACAATCGAATTATTGGTCTTGTCCAGTTCAACATTATTTATATTATATAATATATTCTTTTGTTATATTGCAAAATTTTATAATCATTGTTATATTTCATATTAGTCTACTAGATGGGTATTTTAGTTGCAAACAAGATTTTCTAAGTAGGGAAACCTAACCCAGTTGTAAAATCATAAATTAAAGGATTCTTCACCATCCTTTTTATGTTTAAATAAATATTAATATTTAAATGTATCTATAAAAAGAAAAAGTAGTTCTTTAGTCTATAATTTTTAATAGTGACTTACTGATTTTGCATTTTATAAATTGTTTAACTTACCTACGTAAATTCTAGAATTGCCCACCTAAAAATCAAATTGCTCGCAGTGAGGCGTGCACCCTATGTTAGGAATCATGACATTACAAGCACTTAAAACCCGTATCTGGTTACAAAAATTTTAGAGGATATGCAGTCTTTCTACAACTCTTCAATCGGATAGTGTCAGGAGCGTCATTTCAGATTTTGCTTGGAGGGGGGGGGCAAAACCCCTCGATATAAGTAAAATTTTGCGTTTTTCACTCATTTACTACTACTCTATTGATAAAATCTATATAAATCTCAAACTCAGGGGGGGCAAATGCCCCTCCCTGCCCTTCCTAAATGACGCCCCTGGATAGTGTTTATATATTATTGACTTTAACCTCTAGTAATAAATGAATGCTTATAATTTTTTATTTTCACAGTGTCCACGGTCCTGGTAGCGGATGTCCCCACCCACGCATTTTACCCAATCTGGTGTCGGTGTGCCTTGCCGCTGTGTTCGCCATTTTCGAAGTGAGAAGAAGTAACATTCTTATTGGACGGATTAACGAAGCACCTTTAGCGGAATGTGAAGATTTTGATAGTGAACATTTGGATTGCTACCTCACTGTGTTCCTCGCCATGTAAGTATATTTTATGGTAATACTAGCAAATGCTCCCATGGTTTTCTACGAGCAATGGTTTTCGTTCCTCCTTCTGCGTTTTTCAAATGGGATTCATCTGAACTCAAAGTCTTGCGCGAAAGCCGAACACTTGTGTGAGCATCTTGGTAGACCACCCTAACCCTCTTACTTCTTTCAAGGGCAAATACACTGACTTGTGAGAAAAATATTGTATGTGGCGTACGTAAAATCTTATGTTACACTTGTAAATTATGTAGTTTTTCGACTTAACGTACAGCAAACGTATAACTGAAAACGCATGTTTTATAATACTTTCTGTATAAGTGTTCCATCTGTACGTACTTTCCATACGAAACAATAGAGGCGGTCAGGATCTCACATACAAATGGACGTATATAACATATAGCTGACGAAGGTAACATACATCTGTTAGATATCAGACATCCTGCAACAGCATGCTGCAACGTCTAAGGGCAGTGCGTATGTAGCATACGGAAAACGTATGCTCCGTACTGATTTCTGTAGTAAGCAAGAGGATTCCGTATATTTGTACAATATACCGCTGTCTGGAGAACGCATTTTTCTCAATGCATTTGAAAAAGAAAGAAAGAAAAGGAAACGCTAAAACACTATTTAATTATTTTAAATGAAAAGTCTAAATACCAAATTTCATGTCTGTAACCTTAAGGGATTACGAAATGTGTATATCTTATTATAATGATTTCTGCCTTTGTCCCCCCTCCCCCTCCCACTTTGAATTCCAGAAACTCTTTCTTAGTAGTACCTTTTGCAAAAACTAGTTCGTAACTGTAGTGCAGTTGTTTTTGTTGTTTCTTCTTCGAAATAATGATTTGTTGTTGCAGTTTTAGTCTAGATTGAATATTTAATACTACGAAAATATTATAAGATGTTTGTCTCAGTGCTGCCGTACCGTGAGTGGCACAGAATATTACCAAACTCAGTGATGGTCTTGCTTATTTGCAATCGGCCGCACGGCAATCGATGAGGTTGATAATTCTTTTGTCATGTTTTGGGAGCGTTTCTGACGTTTTTGTATGTTTGTAGGTTTCTTTCATTCATTCATTAATTTATTATTATTATTATTATTATTATTATTATTATTATTATTATTATTATTATTATTATTATTATTATTATTATTATTATTATTATTATTATTATTATTATTACTTTAGTCTGGAGAAATTAATTGACTCTAACACTAAAGAAAAGAATATTTTTAACTTTACAACAGAGGTGTTATTTGGAGAGGGCAATTGCCTTTCCACTTGAGTTTAAGAAACACACGATTTTGACTAAATTGTGTACTAATATGCTATCGAAAACGTAAAACGCTTATGTCGGTAGATAATCTTACTCCCCTAGTAAAATTTGAAATGATGTTACGGCCTTACAATCATTGGCGTACGTGGGATATTTTGCTTGGGGAACATGGCACCTTACCGGTACTTCTGAAAATTGTAAGAATTTTTAGAGGACTTTATCATAATAGTATTTATGTTTTTTTTTTTTGTTTTTTTTTGTATTTCCTTCTGAGCTCTAGCCCTCATTGTTATTTCTTCTAAGTTTTCTCTCTCTTTCATTTTTGCTTCTGTAGTCTTCCCCACGGGGTTCATTCTAGATTGATTCAGTTTATTGATTATTTTACTCCCATTCTTCCCCTCCTTCTTTATTTTCAAAATCTCAAGTTATATTATGTGCTTTTACTCCATACTGTCATGTATTGTAGATAAGTGAAAATTTATTACATCGGGTATTTGTTTAAAATTACATATTTTCTAGATTCGGTTGCTACTAAATAACTACCTAATGTCTATTCATTATTTTCTATTACGGTTTTACACACAATGTACTCGTGCAATTCTGAGTGAAAACAAAAATTTTCGTATATGTAACATCTTACATCTTATAGGAACAAATAAATTTACAGGCAGTACCATATTATGATGTAATAGTGTAACATGTTAAAAATCAGACATGAGTTAATATTTATTAATTTTTTGTATATATATCAAGTAATTTGTAAAATAATCTTTTCTTTTTAAATTTGAAATAAATCACTATCGTTTACTGATGTTGCAGCTTCATTACACAAGCCTTTGCTAACAAACAAACACAAATATATAAATCGTTTATACACAAGACATCTTTTAACTTAAAAAAAAAAGACTGGTTTTTAAACATGGCCGAGTCGGAGAAATACAGTATATAACTCTATTATGTTTAACTAAATATATCTTTGTGCTTTTTCTAAAAAAAACATATAGCCCAATAATTTGCTTTGAGAACTTTAACTATTCAAAAATTGCTATGCTATGAATATTCTTCTTCTTCTTCTTCTTCTTCTTCTACTACTACTACTACTACTACTACTACTAATAATAATAATAATAATAATAATAATATTATTATTAATAATAATAATAATAATAATAATAATAATAATAATAATAATAATAATAATAATAATAATAATAATAATAATATCTTACTACATATATAAACAAACATTTCGTCAAGAATATTAATTATTGAAACATTACGAAAATAATGTATAATAATTAAATTATTGAAATTAGAAACGTATGTAGCGCAGTTTGAGAGACCGCTGTGCTACTCACTATCACAGTGGTCCAGCGACTTTACATTCAGGCACCAAGACTACATGAAAAAAAAAAAGACGTATCGGTGGATGAACGAAGTGATCAGTATTAAATACGTTGAATGCAAACGTCTCTAAAATGGTTTTGCGTAAATTGATGTAAACTCATAACATTTTCGTCGAGTAAAAAAAAAAAAAGGGGGGGGGGCTGCCCCCTGTTTTCCTCTCTCCTGCTAATTATGCTTATGTTTACAACCTTGAAAACTTAACATGATGAAAGAAACCATGCTCCCATCTGTGTTAGGTTGAAATGAGCTTTGAAACTTGTATGATTTTTTTATTTATTTCTGTTGCGTCAGGAAGTTTCAGACGAAAGGCGTCATCGAAGACCACAGTGATGGTTATGTTGTTCTGGTGGGAGGGTTGGTTATCGACATCATTTGGTTGCTGTTTTCTAATTATGAGGAAAGGGAACTGGTCCTTTGAGTTTCTGAAACTGTGCATAAGGAAAACATTTCAACCATACATATATATGAATACTGATTTAAAATAGGAGAGAATATATAATTCTAAAATAAAAGTAAAAATGGGCTTAAGTACCTAAGTACACTCGCATTTGGGTAATACTGGAAAGAAAACGGAAGATGGAGAAGTTATCAAGAGAAGATAAAACTTTCACTTCTGCAATGTATAGTTAACCTGTGGATGCATTTCACTTGTATGATGTGTAAATGCATAATTTCTACTTATGTGTAATGATTTCGTGTGAGGAACTCCCGTGTAAATAAAAACTGTGAGTTAAAGTTTGTTTTAAAGTTAATATATAGTATTAAAATTGACATTTAATACACTTCAATCTGAAAATTACATTTTTCAAGATTTCTTAATTTGCCAGTTTATTTAATAAAAAAATAATTCTCTTTATTTATCTTTTTCTTATCTATATATTCTGTATTTTTTTATTCTCCATGAAGAGAGCCAAATTATTGTGCTTGTGTGAAGCTGGATACTTTATGATGTGTAGGTGTCTATAATGATCTAGGTGTTTTTTGTTTTTTTTCTTATTGTCCACTAATTAGTTCGTGCTGCTTTATAATTGTGTAGATATTTATAGGAATATTTAGCTGGAAATAACGAATTAAGATATTTAATGGAACAGGAAGTTTTCCAATTGTTTCATTTCCTGCGTATCTTTTCCATCCTATCTTTAACAATTTACTGCACATGCACGTGGGACGTGAATATGAACGCAGATTAATTAATAACGTCGATAAAATAACTTTCGCGAATGTATTGCAAAAGCATGTTTTTAGCAAGAGTTATGCGCCTATCTACTTTAATTATTTACTAAAACGTTTAGGAGAAGTGGTACTTGGGGTCTCGGGTTCGATCCCAGCCCCCGCCAAGTGAACTTTGTGATGGACAAACACTGTGTGCGTGGGTTTTCTCGGAGTTCTCCCTTTTCCTCCCACTTTCTTCATTCCACCATTTCATTCATTTCTCACCATCGCCGAACCGTGGAACGTCAAACTCAAAGATTTCATTTCATTTTTTTAAAGAGAAGTTAATTGATTATACCTAGGTATACCAGATACAGACAATGTTCCTAATCCTCATTAACACTCATCCGCACTCAATTCTCTCACAGCTACACTCACTCGCACCTTCGCTCAGACACACCCTCAATCAACTTCCTCACATCCATACCCGCACGCCCTCACCATTGTATACCCGTACTCAAATGAGGATAAGGGCCGCCCTCATGAGGACAAAATGAGTGAGGGTACCAATCATTCTTGTGTTCTATATTTTAGTTTCTTCTTTTTTCTATTTGCATTCTTGACTTAAAACAGCCTCTACAGTTGGAAGTTGTCATTTTACTTCAGTTTACCTTTGGGTATATCACCATCATCATCATAGGTATTCTGCCATTATTAGCAGGTTACTGCTGCAACTGAGAAGCTTCCATGCTCCATGGTCTTCAGCTAACATCTTCAGTTTCATTTTCGATTTGTCTATTTTGATATCGTCCATTAATTGTAATATCCTTCGCCTCTCCCTCTCTTTCCTGCCGCCATACAATCTAGCACAGTGATTCTCAAAGTGGGGTCCGCGGACCCCCGGAGGTCGTGGGACCTAGCCAGGGGGTCCACAACGCTTAAAAATTGAAATATGTTGTAATAAAATGGAATTCATAGCTGTTATGCAAGAAGTATTTTTAAGATTAAGAAACTCCAGCTGTGGGCAGTACGAGTACAAAATAATAACTATTCATCATTTCAAGTGCTCAAGGATCTCATTGATTCTTCAGATGAAAAACCTTCTTCTGAAGTGCACAGAACACTTTTAGGACACTTGAGAGTATTAGCTGCAAGTTTTCGAAAATATTTCCCTATCCCACAACCTAATGGTTGGATTGAAAATTCTTTAACTAATGTAGAAATCCATGACATACAGTATAAGGTATGAAACTAGCACATAATAAGAATAGCTATTGAAACTATCCTGCGATATTTCAAGGAAATGCGTTTTCAAAGAAAAAGAACTTCGTAGCTTTTAGATGCGTGTGCGTTGTGAATATGAAGAGTTGTCTAGGAAGACATTACAACATTTGATGCGTTTTCCTACCACTTACTTACGTGAGCAGATCTTTTCTGCTCTTTGTAATATTAAAACCTTAAAGCGATACCGGTATGTCTTAATGTGGAATCGGACCTAAGATTGGTGGGACAAAACTTATTCCAAATTTCAATGCAATTATAGAAAAATACTAAGAATTTCATTCGTCACATTAGTGACCCTACATTTGAGATCATTGTTTATCAAGTGGATGTTCTCTAAAAATATATACGAATATTTTCAGTATTGGAAGTTACTGTATTTTCAATTGTTTTTTTCGTTCACTAGGAAACAATCATGTATCTTTAGAATAAATTATTGCATTATTTTTCATCTTTTTATTGTCAGTGGTAATTCTAATTAGTATATTTTTTAATACCATGTGAGATATCAGATAGCATTGCAAGGGGGTCGGCATATCACTTTCCAAATGAACAGGAGGTCCACGTTATAGGAAAGTTTGAGAACCACTGCTCTAGCACGTCCCTCATGATACAGTTCCTTCTTAGCCAATATCCTAACCAGTTTTTCTTCCTCTTTTCAATAATATATAGAACTGTTCTTTAACTGCCCACCATTTCTAAGACTCTCTCATTCATTTTCCGCTCAGGGGCATATAGCCTCGATGCTGACGTCACCATTAACTCCCGTACTCATACATACTCATACTCATTTTCCGCTCGACCTAGCTAATTCTTTCCATTTTTCTCCACACTCACATTTCGAAAGTTTCCAGTCGTTTTTCATCATTTTTGCGCAGTGTCCATGTTTCTGACTCATACAGCACAATACTCCATACGAAGCATTTTATAAGCCTTTTTCTCAACTCTTGTTTTCAAGGTCCCACAAAATCGTATTTTCTTCCTCCTAAAAGCTTCTTTCGCCATACCAATCCTTGCTTTTATTTAACGTTCACACTTCATATCATCACTAATAGTACTATCCAGGTATCGAAAACTAGTCACCTGCTCTAGTTTGCTCCCTCCAACTTCTGTATTTCACACCGATCCCTTCTTTCCAATCACCAAAGCTTTTGTCTTTCTAACATTCATTTTCATCCCATATTCTACATAGCCCTCCCTCACATTTCCTATTATTGATTTTCTCTTAGGATACACATATTTTCCTGGACTATTATATGAATCTTTTTTTAACCATATGTGAAGTATATTTATTTATTTTTATTATTTCTTTCAGATCGGAGTATGAAGACTGGAGACCAGGATTGTCTCAACTTTTGCAACCAATACCCTTCCCTGATGATGCTCTCGCACACGACTATTTTATTAGGCAAGTTTATATGTTCTCTTAAAATAATAAGTTACAATATTACTGAATCTTTATTTTGTTCTGTAAAAATATTAAATGAACCATATAATATATAAATTAAGTGGAGGACAAGTCTTTAAACCGTATTTCCAGATATATTAAGATTTTAATACGAGGGTAATTCAGAAAGTAATGCTTCCAATGTGATATCTTTATTTGTGTTTGACACATAGCACTGATACAGGTATCTGTTGAAAACTTGGAATGTCAGCTACAAGTGATGGCATCATTTTTCAACATAGTCCATAACATACTTGCGCCAACGCAAAACAAGGTTTTTCATGCTGTCGGCGAACAATTGTGGTGGCTGTTGGCGACACCATTGTCGAATTGCTGCTTCCACCTCCGCGTCACAACTGTGGAGTTTGTTCTTAAGTGATCCTTAAATTTGAGGAAGAGCCAAAAGTAGTAGGGCGCAATATCTGGACTATAGGCAGGATGAGGCAGACTGTCCGTGAACCTCAGCGCTGCATTGCTTTCTGAGTTTTGTGGTCTATGTGAGGAGGTGGTGGTGGTGCAAAGTTGTCTGTTTATCTTCTCAGTCCTTGCCTACCTCCGCACAGTGCTGACGTCAACACAGGCATCCAAGTAAACTGCAATCATACGGCAATGAATATTCCTGGGCGTATAACCTTCCGCAGTCAGAAATTCAATGGCAATCTGCTGTTTCAACCGGACGTCACCACTGGACACCATGAATTGCTCCATTACTCTGGAACTAGAAGAGATTGGAAGGTGAAACAAGTGATATTCTATAGCTTAAACATCAGCGCATTAATGTTAAACAGTTCAGAATGTTTGCATTAATATTGGCCAATTAGTGGGTTTGGAGGCATTACTTTCTGAATGGCCTCGTATATAAAATAATAAATGTATTTTCCATATTTGTGGGCAGTGAGATTGCTTATATTAATGGTGGCTATTTATAATATGCATTTTTTTTTTTAGATATGGCTTAATTATTGTGACTTAACAGATTACTTTCTCAGGTAGATCATATATGAAATTGATAAGGTTATGTTTTATATTTAGAGATAATTTATATGAACTAGAGAAGTTAAACTTATGATATGATACTAAGATTCTTAAACACAAGTGACTGCTTCAAGAACATTATTATATCCTAATATCCCATGTCCCAAAATTACCTCTATTGTAGAATAAGGGTAATTAATTAACGTGAAACATACTTCGTGATAGTGCGAGTTTTTCTTTATGGTTACATGCATACAGGTTGAGAATTATTGCTCTTAATATTTTACAATTAATTATAAAATACCATCACATAGCTGAAGTACGACTAATTGCAAGAACGTCCCTGCAATAACTCCACTTGTAAATATATGATTTTTTTTTTCGATTAATCTAAAATGTGTTTTCGTGTAGTTCTAGCCCAAGTTCGTTACACGGTATACGGTATTTATACGGTAAGAGGTAAAAAGTGATATCAACGATAAACTTTAATACTTATTTCTAAAACGTAAGAACGTGCTATAACTAGAAATATATATATATATATATATATATATATATATATATATATTAAAAAAGAAACAATATTAACCAAGTTTTAAAAAAAATAAGTGTTAAAGTCAGAAAATAATAAAAGCGATAAAACAGGAAAATTTATTAAAAGAGTGCTTAAAAGAAGAAGATAATTCATTATTATTACCTATTATCTATAAAATTCCTAATATAAGACAATTTTCTATGATAATTTTCATGAAGGATTAATTTGTTTGGCTTGGGATAGACTTAATTCTTTTTTGTAGGCAATAGTAATGAATTATTTTCTGCATTTAAGTTCTATTTTATACTACTTTTCCGCTTTGTAATGCTTTTTTTCTATTATTTTTTTGTTTTTTAGCACTTTTTTCAAGCCGGTTAATTTCTTTTAAAAGATTTTATTTCCTGCTTTTCAGTGCCGTTTTGAAGTAGGTTATTTTTCTTTTAAGTTTATTTAATTTCCCCACTTTTTCGTTACCCCATTAGTTTAGTTAGATTACCCCATTATACCTAAACTAAAGATGGGATACTAAATTCCTATAATAGTTATGGCCAATTTGTAACGTACCGCGGGCCAAAATAAAATAAGAATCAAACTGAAACAATTTTCCACTTTCCTTCCCTCTCCACCCTACGCTGAACCCAGAGTTTACTGAATGTGCCTAAGTCTTAAATTTTCTTACCCTTTGTTATATTCTCAGTATCCTGCTTCTTGTTTCATGTGTCTAAATGAAATTTTCTGACCTTTTGTTGTATTCTTCATATACCCTGTCACCATCACCCTGTCAACCTACTGTGCATGTATCGAACAGCTATTTTCCTGGGAACCAACAGATTCTGACCGGCCACGGATGTTATGAAGACAATATCGTCAGTCATCTGATCATGTAACATTATGTCATTGCTCAAATGGTCACGTACCCATTCCAGTTGTAGGCGTAGTCGTGTCCTGTAAGGTTAACATTATTACACATGTGGGATATGTCGGCTACGAAGGCCCATATCTAACATGGTGATCTATATGGTCAATCATACTCGTGCTTTGTCCACTGTTAAAATCTACTGTCAATTGATCCACAATTTGCGTCCTATCCTGTTGTGCTATCCTCGACAGCCTATGAAATGAATGAAATGGTGGAATGAATAAAGTGGGAGGAAACGGGAAAACCCCGAGAAAACCCACGCCCAGGGTATGTGTCCACCACTAAGTCCACTTGGCGCGAGCTGGGATCGAACTAAAGACTCCATGTACCAGATGTGAACGCTCCATCACTGAGCCACCGCGGCCCCTCCTCGACAGTCTACGATATCCAACATCTTTAATGAAGGTGGCCACCTCACTCCTTGTAGTTTGCTGCCAGTTCCACTGTCCTTGTTCCACTTTTGGAAATACTAACCATGTCAGCTTGTGAACGCTCGACAAGTCTCGCTGTTTCTGAGGTGCTCGTTCTCAGACGTCTGGTCATTGCAGTCTGGCCCCTTTCAAACACTGATATACTGCAAGCCTTTCCCGTTCTATCACACAAGGATCACACTGACTGATCGAGTGAGATCTGTCACAGTCCGGCAAGCGGCTCTGCTGTTCCCCATACCTCTTAGGCCAGTCCAACGACTTTGTTCAAAAAGTAGCTGGTGGTAACAATATTATGGTTGACCAATGTGTTATTCATATTGCTTGGCTCGTATATTTATTCACGACCTTCCTCTGGGTATTTTTTGTTCTGCCATTTCATCCATAGCTAATAGCGTGATTTTCTGTCTCAAAATGTGCCCAATCATTCTATATCTTCTTTCCGGAATAGTCTCCAGTATAGACTTACTGCTTCCTCCCCCCCCCCAATTCACTCATTTAATTTTCAACATATTTCTATAGCATCAAATTTCGACTGCTTCCAGTTTTCGCTTTTCGTTTTCTCCTAGAATCCATGCTTTACATCCATATAACACCACACTTCATTCATATACTTTTATCAGCTACATCCCTTTTCTTCAGTTGTGTCGATTTTCCGGCTAGAAGCTTTTGTTTTTCTTCAAATATCTTCTTTGTTTAAGTTATTCTGGATGAATCTATTGTCGCTTGCTATTTTACTTCCTAAATAACAGAATTCCTCCTTCTTCCACTAAGGTGATCTACTGTTTTGATTTTCATTTTTCTTGTTTATTTTCTTAAAACGAATTGTACGAACGACTTATTACTATGTGTAACAATGATTGCTGAAATATAAAACTTATGAAAGATAAATTGTGAATTATCTAGCTTATAGTAGCGGGAGAGAGGTGTTTATATTATTACATTTATGACAAGAAATGTATTTTTTACTTAATGATGGATATATGTACAAAACATAATTAAAGAAAAACATTAATTGATATACCTAAGGGAGTGCTTTTGTTAAGAGATTAAGAGTCATTTTTCAATATTAATTTTTCCATTAATTGGTTCTTTCTTTTTAGGACGTTCATGCCTGTCATAGAGCGTATAGGAACTGATAAGAGGTGTGACGTCCATCAGATGGTTTTAGGTATTCGCGAGGGCAAAGAAGGCTGGTTTCACATCTATTGTCCGTCCAGCATTGTCTGCACAGACGAAGGGCAACTTTGGTGTGCTATGGTAAGTGAAGTTATCTTATGGTTTGTGCAATATCCAAAACCAGAAGTGTTTTTGCTTTAACGAAAACTACTTACCACTTATCATTGTGCCATATTTCATATTTTAAATCTTGTACGACGATGTATGAAAAGAGTACTCGCCTTGCACGTATGGGATAATACTAAAGCAATATCAGTTTAGTGGTAATACTGATGTCTTGTATTGCATTTTGAATTTTATTTTCTTATAAAATATTATATTGATGAACTTTTCGTGTTTAATCTATAAAGTAATAGGAAAATGCCGATAATAGTTTTTTTTTTTTTTTTTTTATATGCATAGAAAATTTCTGCTGGATTTATGTCCTAATCCGTAAATGCCAAAGCAAGAGAAGCGTGTTGAAGTAACTCAGATAGATTTAAATATTTGGATTAGACCTTCAGGTATAAGATACCGCACGATTTATCAAAGATTACAAGTTGTCTAATGACGTTCATCATATCAATTGGAAAACATTTGAAACGCATCTGAGACATTCAAGTGTTTGTTTTTCACATTAATTGTTAAGATTGTTTCTATGCGTACTAAATATTATCACCGCATTTTTTTGTTATTTTGTGAAATAAGTCATATACGCTTCGCGATTTTGCTCCAAAACCATAGTTTGTCTGTCAGGTTGGAAATTTTTAAAGATTCCTCATTTGACTCTCTTTATCTTGCTCTGTACCAAGATGAATTTTCTCTTCATGTCTGTAACATCACAATAAGGATTTCCTACTAATGCTATTTTTATTTTATTTTATTTTATTTAAGTATTTGTTTACATCCATTTATTATACGCACACGAATAAGATACAGCAATCAAAAACTATACAATAAATGTAGACTACACTTTAAAAAATATTAATATTCACATTGATTCAGAAACAATTATTGAGTATCCAAGTATAATCAGTAATTTCTCACAGCATAGTTGACAGAAGATATTCTTCAACTGAGAAAAAATAATTACATAAAAGATACTACCTTGACACTGTTTCAAATCGTCAGTTGAATAAGCTATATGAATATGTGTCGAAATGTAGAATTTTTCATTCCATTTCTAAATAATCGTTTTAAATTGAGATCTGTAATATATTGCATTTTGAGATTACTTTTCTCAGGTTGATGTGATTACTCTATGACGGAGGTACATAATTTTTTATATTGACTTCTAGAGTTTCTCATGGGCTTGAAACGCCACAGTTTTATTACATAAGTATGTATTACTGATTTTGTTACGTCAAAATATACTAAAGTTTTGTCGAACGTAGAAACTATAAGTGCTATATATTCATAAGGGCATGTGAAATATTCAGTACACGATCTACTTACTGAGTAATGAGTGGCATTTATTAAAATCCTGACCATTTCAAGTATGAAAATTAATTTACTTAATCATTAATATGAAAAACAATGTTGATTAATTGAAAGAGCAATGTAAACTTTATAAAGCAAATTTTGTTTAGTGGTACATAAATCTATTAGAAAAAGAAAAGGAAAACAAAGGAAGATTTAAAAGCCAAGGACTTAGTACAAGCCGAGACATGCTCGATTTGCTTTTAGTGTTATCCTCAAAATAATAAAAGATAATTTAGAAAATGTAATTACAAAATAAAAAAAAAAATCGTTAGGAGTCAGACAAATCTTAGAATGTATAAAGTAACCGAAAACGAAAGTCGCTATTCAAGTAACGACTCAATATTATTATTCAGATAGTTGCGTTTAGACATCGCAAAATGATATCAATACGTATATATAAAATGTCCTTGTTTCGAGCCTCTATCAGATGTTAAATATACAGATAACCAGATATGAAACGATATAATTTTCTTGTTTCTTTCAACCGTATAATACCCTAACATTTTAAGATCTGAATTCAAAGTTTTTTCACTTTTTGAAATTGATGCATTCTCTTACTTGAATTTGTATCTGTCTATGCTCTGATTTTATAATATATTCTGTATATGTATTCGTTTTTTTTTTTTCAGCTCAAAAGATTAATTGGTTGTTGCTGCAAAAGAAAGCGCTTTTTAGCGCAACTAACGAAGCAGTTGGGGGCGTGTATGTTGCTGGCACTACGAGACCACTCTATTGCACAAGAAGTTCTTTGTCTGATGCTGGAATGGGAACTTCTGGATAAGGATGACCAAAAATTGCAAATTGTTACCACGCTGCAGAGCACAGCTTCAGGACGACAACATTATGCTGCTCTGTGCGAAAGACAGATGCATCTACGTGCTTTGGTATGCATGCTTTTCTTTATCGTTATTTCGTCTTTGTTTCATACATAATATACGTAATGCTCTGTTAGTTAAACTCATATAGTTTTGAATATAAAAGCTACAATCAATTAATTAATTTGAACTGTTGAACTTACGGTAAAGCTCGAAATCAGTTTTAAAGCAGTGTACATGACTTCAATATTCGTCATTACTTCTACAGCAATACACAATTTACGTGTACAGAAAGAGGTTCAAATTACGAGTTATTTAACTTGAATTTCTGTAACACTTAGATTTACAGATAGTATGTACGTAAAAGAATGTATCATCTTTAGGAAAAGACAAGTAACAATGCCCAGTATGTATATTCAATCTGCTAGTTAACAGTACGTAAATAAATAACAAAATAAAAACTGTCAGTTATTATTGGCAACGAAAGACATACTTTTTAGCGCTACAAAAGTTCATTTTTCATTTTCTCGAAAATTACGCATCAGAATTCAACCCCGTAAGCATGTTATTTTATTCAGTTCGATGTAATCTATCGACTAATATATATCCATTGCTTCATTGTGTAGTCTGCATTGTGAATGTCTAATTTTGGTAGTCTTTGATCCTTATGCCATTTTTTTTTTAGATTAGTAATTTCCTCAATTAGGAAAAAAAAAGGCTTGCAACATGTTAAATTTGGAAGTGTATAGCAAGTCGATTTGCAAATATTTTTCGAGGAATTTGAGTGTGAAATTGTATCAAGTGAATTCTGAAGAACTCTATTTGAAAAGCTAAAAAGGTCTCTTGCACAGTAATAAATAAAATAAAATAATAATAAACATTAAGAATACATAATTTTTAAGTTTTCCTTTTGTTCCTATATTCAGAGATCATGTATTTTCTTTTGTAATATTTGAAGGTTGACTCGCATCTCACTCTCAGGAGAAATTGATTGCTTTGCTTACATAGTTCTTTTCTTCGTACGGTATTAATCTCTATAACTCTTATAAACTAGGAAACACTAAATAGACATGAAAATATGTAAGATTAGTCTGTCCAACAGATAGTAGAATTCTAGGAATTAATAACGGAAGAACAAAAAAAAAAAAAAAAAAAAAAGTGTGTGTAAATAAAACAACTAATTTTGCCTAAGGATCCTCGCAATATTGTAGATATACAGAGAAAATATATAGATTTTTTAAAAGTAGATGAATAAAACCAAGCTTACAGTCACTAAGTTCAATTGTACATTAAGATTAAATTGAATAACTTAAGGAACTAAGGATATATGAGTCGTCCAGTTGCCCATTTACAGAAAATCCTACAAAACTTGGAAAAATGTAGGATCTACATGTTTTGTAGAACTGAGAATACCTCAGTGTGTTCATGTAAAAAAATAATTAAAAAAAAAAAAAAAAAACATCTTTCAAATATTTTCAGTTCTACAAAACGCCTTCATCCTTCAGTTTTTCTCGATTTTCTGATATTTTCTGTAAATGGACAAGAGTTGGAACTGGGCAACTCACATAATGTAATTCATCATACTTGAATATGATTGTTATAAACGAAATAAAGTCTCGAAGTAGGCATGAGAAACGAATTACTTACTTACCAGCAAGAAATGGAATGATCTTACAACACTAAAAAATATGTACTATAAACTTCAACTAGCAAGGGTAAGTAGATAGAAAAGAAAAGGATACTTTACCAACAGAAAAGTAGGTGCGAAACCGCCTGAAAGTTTCACCTACTTTTCTTATTCTTCAATTTTGCATCCTCCTTCCCAGGCTTACGGTTTTCCATATCTGATGAAACATATAGCGAAAGTGTGTCCGTTTTTCATTTTTATTAAGCGTTATCGTGTGTGATGTTTCCATTATTTGCTTTTAAGTAATTCGTTTTATATGTGTCAATAGAAACAACAAGTTGTTACTTATAAGAAATATATAAAAGATTTACATGAGTGTTTCGAAATAATAATAATAATAATAATAATAATAATAATAATAATAATAATAATAATAATAATAATAATAATAATAATAATAATAATAATAATAATAATAATAAAACCCTTAGCCTTCAAAACTCGAACGTCTTGTCTATGGAGTTAATAGAGGAACGGAAGAACTTCCCTCCTTTTCTACCTCCCTCCTTTCTCTCTTATTCTTTATTTCCCTTAAGACAAGGCATGGAAGCTAAGTGCCTCTAATGCCTTCAGTCTATTTCAGCAGCTATTCGATAATTTACAATTTAAGGAGAACCAGTGAAACGAAATATATGATAATTTTACAAATTATCAGTAGAATATATACTTAAGGTACGATTATAGCGAAATTTTTCTATTTCACCCTTTCGGTTTCAATTTTTCTGTCTCGAATCAGCATTCATCCTTCATAGAACAGCGTGTTTATATCGAGTTTATCGATAATTTTTTTCTCACTTAGAGGCAAATCATGGTTAGGAACAAGAACGAAGTATTTAACATGTAGATACAAAAATAATGAGACACTTCCAAAATAAAATCCTAAGAGCTTAGCATACATTCCAGAATAAAAAACTTAAATATGCCACTATCTTTACATACTGAAAGTTCCGGATCCTTTGTGTGTTCACTTGCCTGTAATACCTTTGCTTGCAGATGTAGAATAGATAGTCAAATTAAAAAAATAATTTTCATTTCACTTTTATGGCTTTAGGTTACGTTAAGTTGGGCTAGTAGAGTAGGGTGTTAGGTTAGTAGGATAGTTCACTTGATCGTCCACTGGGAAAAACAATCACATTTGTTTCTTGGAAAAGAAAAAAAAAGGAGCTATAAAGCTTGACTCAGTATGCAAAATAATTAGGTTCGATTTAAAACAATGTGTTATGCGTTTTCCGTCCCGTTGAAGGAAAAAAAGGGGAGGATGAAATAGCAAAATTTCGGTATAACTATACTCTTGTAGGTAGTGGCAGTTCTTAAAGGAAGTCACGTCGATAAAAATTAAAATTCTCTTATCACAAGTTAAGGGGTGGGAACTTACATATGCTTTAATTCTTACATACAGTTTCCTGAAGTTGTATGAAGCTTTCTTTCATAAGCTTGTGGCAGCGATAAAATTTACATTTATATCGATGAGATTTCCCCTCATGAGTCACCTTTGCAGGAAAGGTGTTTCCAATGCTTCATAAAATTTAGGGATGACTTACTTTAATGCCAGTACGTGTAAGTAGAAGTATATAATGTTCAGTCAGCGACAAAAGTTCTTTCCGTTTGGTAAAATTTATTTTGGTAATAATGGTGATATGGCTGGAACGTACAAAAGTGGTATGGCTGGAACGTATATAAAAAATTACATTCTTTTTTAATTTACTGATAACTGACTCAAATTGTCCTTCCATTCTGAAGTTATTTAAGAAACTAATTTCATCAAACTGAAAGAACTTTTGTCGCTGATTGTACAATTATTAGAAGAAACGATTAGTTGATCTACAAAGTAGAACACAAAATGCAAAACGAAGGTAACCCATCTATGTACAAAGTAGCTTGAAAATGATCCATTTGATTAATTTTGTACTGCATACTGTATATTGTAAGGTAAATGTTTAACTGTTATGTATAAAGTAAACTTTTAAGTTTGAAAATGTATTTTATTTTTTATTTAGCAACAGAAAGGTGGTCCGCGAAAACTGACACTGCCAAGTCGCTCAACAGATGCAGATGTGGCACGGCTTCTTTCTTGTGGGTCATTTGGCAACCTCGAGTGCCTCAGCCTTGCGTTTACACATGTTACCAGTGTATGTGCGGAACAGCTTATCAAGTTGCCCTCTTTACGCTACCTCAATCTGTGGTCCACACAGGTCAGTACTCATACATTTTTCAGACTAAACGTTATGAACTTATATAGCATAACTATTTCGACGGCTTAGATTAATTCAGAGATACTTGTATAAGCACCCAATTCTGTAGAAATGAAACAGATAAAATAAATAAATAAAAGAGCGAAATACTTCCAAGTAAATTTCCATTATTTGGGTAGGAAAAAAAGGAACTCCGAAGTTCCCTACTTCTGTCTTAGCTTAAAACATAAGAAACTATTTTTTTAAAAATTTAAATTATTAAGTTCCGTAAATTCGCTTTGGACTAAATATTGTAATGTTTACTCATCTCGAAAATGTTATAAATCTGATTACAAGTATATAGACACAGGAGTACCAATGGTCCTACTTTGAAACACATATATTTTTAATGTAAATAATCGTCTTCTCACAAGATTACACATGCTGTTTTATACACGAATAGTACTAAACCAAACTGATCTGAACTCTCTGGCATTATAGTCCACGAAGGATTATAATCTAACAGAAATTTATGGTGATCACATTGGCTTCTGTTAATGTTATTTCTGGTTTTCCAGTAATAAATGAGGTGAACATAAGCGAGAGTTTACCATTGAACATAGAACACCTGTGTGTCTGTTTATTTCACGATAACTTTCGTAAAATCTTAGCTTAAAACTAGATCAGATTTTAATAAAACTTGATGTGTATACTTTCTTTGAAGCCTAGGAAATAAGGCTATTAATTTCAGTTGAAATCCACGAAGCATAAAGAGATAAAATTGACCAAAAGTTGAAGTTTTTGCGTGTAAATTATCACGTTATCTTTTGTAAAAATTATTCGATTTTGTTAAAATACAAATTTTTCACGATAACTTTTAAAACTTTCCTCAGTTTCGTATAATATGGCAAACATTTTCTTTGATACCTAAGAATCATCATTGTTTCTAGCTAGAAATCAGACAGGAATAAAGGGATCAATTCATTACTTCAATAATAATAATAATAATAATAATAATAATAATAATAATAATAATAATAATAATAATAATAATAATAATAATAATAATAATCGTCATCATCATCCTTTGCTTGCTTCTGATATACCGGTATATGGTATCAAGTTGTTATGTTTTTGTACACCGAGGAAACTATACCAAAATTAGTTCACTGGGCTGGAAAAGAACCTTACACGACAGAAAAGAACTTTTGCTGGTGACTCTTTAATGTTCAAAATATAAGTAATAATATCCCATTGAATTATATGTTTCATGATTTCACTTTTTTTAAATGATCTAGCAATTTCCAAGATTTTTAAATCTTAAAATTAAGATAAAATTCCAGAATTTCGAGGATTCGAGGAAACCTTGAATTCGAATTTTGTTCCTTGATTCATATATCTGGTCTAAGTTTTATGTTGGTATGACGTTGCAAAAAAACTTATTAATTAGCTTGATTTAAACATGCTGTTAAGATTTAAGTTTATTTAGCATTCTTTTCTTCATCAGGCAATGCATTTGTAGTACATAAATGGAACAGTGTATAAAAACATATTATATTTCCACAATCAAAAATATATTATTATACACACAATTACTCTATAAGCTTACTAATAACACTGGCTACAGCAAATATATATATATAGTTATTGTAGAGAGTTATTCATGGTCAAAAGCATTTACTTCTTCTTCTTCTTCTTCTAAGCCTTTTTCTCAGTTTGCTGGGGTCGGCTTTTCGGATCGCTGTCCTCCACTTGTTTCTACCTTCTGTCATATCCGTTGTGACACCACACTGCACCATATCATTCTCAACAAAATCTCCCCACTTCTTTTTTGGCCGGCCTCGGGCTCATTTCCCACTCACTTGTATTCTATATAAGCGGTGAAGTACGTATTTCAAAGATCTTCTTACATACTCAAATCATCTCAATCTATTTTCTTGCAGTTTTTCTACTACTGATCTCACCTTTACTGTTCTCCGGATCATTTCTTTCTTAATTTTGTCCTTCCGTGTCACTCCACACATCTACATCTCCGCAACATGCAACTTCTGTTCCTCTCTCTTCTTCGTCGTCCAACATTCTGCTCCGTACAATAAGGTAGGTCTCACTACTGATATGTAAACTTTTCCTTTAAATCGTATTGATACCCTACGGTCACACAACACTCTTGCTGCTTCTCTCCACTTCGTCCAACCGTTGCTAATTCTGCTGTTTACATCTTCTTCTATTCCTGCATTTTCCTGCAGAATTGATCCCAAGTACTTGAATTTCTTCGTTATTACCAACTCTTTTTCGTCAAGTTGTATTCTCGATTACATTTTTCCTGAAAGGACAATGCAAATATTCTGTTTTATTTTTACTAATTCTAAGCTCTTTGCTCTGCAATGCTCCTCTGCAGACATGTAATTTCTCTTGCAGAGCTGTCTTGGTTTCATTTACCAGCACGATGTCATCCGCAAATAGCATATTCCAAGGTGCTAACTCTTGGATATCCTTTATAAGTTCCTCCATCACAATTTCGAAAAGGCATGGACTAAGACTAGATATATGATGAAGTCCCACTTCAACTGCGCACGCGCTCTTCACTACTGCCCTACACCCATTTACATATTTTAAACTACACAGATGTATGTGTTTGGAACACACTTTTTGTTCAGTACCCACCAAATAAGATCCCGTGGCACTCTATGTTCATCTTTGAATAAGATAACAGCACCCTACATGCTTTTTATATCGAATGACAATTTGTTTCATGTCGAACAGTATTTTAATTTCATAAGCAAAAGAATTGCAGACATACAGTATGATCATTATATGATGTTGAAGATGAGGATCCTCTCTATAGTATAGATAATGTTTAAGGTTATTCGTATTTCTTTGTAACAGTGATATTTTCTTTTCTGACAATACATATATACAAAATGATAAAATGATAACTTATTTTGGCAAAGAATATAGTTTTCTGTAGTAATACAAAGGTACAAAGGAAGTATTAGTAATAATTCTCATAATTTTCTTCTTCTTCTTCTTTTAATTATAAATACTCTCAATTAAGTGATACTATATTTTTCATATAAGAAAGGAAGAAGCATAATTTAGGAAGAATATTTTACTTTGCTTTCAGCTATCATAACGAGGAACTACATAGTTTATACGGTTTACCCAACATTGTTAGAGTCGTCAAGTCTAGGAGGCTTAGGTGGGCAGGTCATGTAGCTAGAATGGAAGAAAGTAGAAACGCTTTCAAAGTCTTGACTGGTAGACCCATAGGAAAACGACCATTAGGAAGACCTAGGCGCAGATGGGAGGATAATATTAAGATGGATCTCGCAGAGATAGGAATACAAAGTAGAAACTGGATCCAATTAGCTAAGGATAGAAGTCAGTGGAGAGCTTTTGTGAACGCGGCACTGAACCTCCGGGTTCCATAGGCCATAGAGTTAGTTAGTTAGTTAGTTTTCAGCTATCATAACATGATTTCATGATTATTTTTCTTGTACTCAATGTATGAAGAAGTAAAGAAATAAACTTAACCCCAAGCATGCTTGCACTCGTATCATGGCAGGTTTTTTGTAAGCTTTAAACTTTTTTTCTCTCATGCCAAGGTTTTGAATTAACTCAAGTTACCCTTAATCCCATTTCAATTTATATAACAATAAGTAAAATTTATTAAACTATTCCGTGTGTGTTAATGCTGTTTTTATGTAATAGTAAAACATTTTTATTAGAAGCCATTAAATTTTATTTCATGTTTTTTTCTATTGCAGTTTGGAGATACAGGGCTTCAACTGATTTCTGAACATCTTCCCAAGCTGCAAGTATTGAATTTGTGTGAGACTCCAGTTACAGACAAAGGTCTTGCTTCACTGGCATGTAAGCATTATTAATAATCCTATCAACATTTTAGTTTTGTTCTATTTTAATAATCATTTTCTAAAAATAAAAAGTTCGAATGGAATTCACCAAGATATTTTATTTATTTATTTATTTATTTTGTATTTTTTGTTCTTTCATCCGTGTGGTTTTAACTAAATATCAAAATCTACGATTAAGTATAATGCTCTTAACAGAAGGGTTGTGGTCCAGTAATATATGGAGCTTGTCATCACCAGAGGAGAATAAACTCTTGATTTGAGCATCCTTCTATGTCTGAGTGTGTACGAGACTTCTCAAACTGCTTATTTTGTTCTGTCATTCTTCATTCTAAACATTTGCCCTCTTTATTTCTCTTTTTTCACTTTCTTTTATCCTACCATCTCCTCCTTGGTCTTCTGCGTGATTGTTTTCGTATTATTTATTTACTATTTACACTTACTTTCTTAAATAAGCAATATTCTTTTATTCTATGGCAGCATAGCCTAGATTTTTTACTCCTTTCTCTAACCTTCTCTTGAATGAATGTATTCTTCATTATGTTATTTCTTATTTGATCTTTTCTTGTTTTTACGAATATGCTTCTTAAGAATCCTATCTCTGGATTCTGCTTCCATATCCTTTCGTCGTTATCCATATTTCTGCAGCTTAGATTATTATGGACATGGAATATGTGTTGCATATTAGGATTTTATTTATTTATTTATTTTTATTTTACTTTCCTAGTATGTTAACATCTCATATGACAATTATATTTTGGTATAATATTTCTCTCTCCTATGACTGTAGTCTTTTATTTTTCTATCTCCTATAGCTACGTTTACTAATATAAAATATATCTCGTTACCTTGTTCTAGACCACGTTTCATTTTGAATCATTCACTTTTTCCACGGTATGTTCACACTCTGCAACGACAATTTTGATAGATTTGTATAACCCACCGTATTGGTTTTTCCTTCATTTCAAATTGCTCAAGTTCTTTCCACATGTTCTCCCTAGGTACACTGTCATATACTCTCCCTCTAAATCTATAAATACTATAACCAAGGTTTCGCTATTCCCAATTCTTTTAAATTAGCTGTATAAGTGCAAGTATAAGATCTGTTGTTCATCTTCCTTTCTTAAAGCGGTGATACTCTTCACATAGGTTTCTTTCAATTTGATCGTGGATTTGCCGTTGAAAAGTTGACATATTAGTTCATATATGCTATTCCACGCGAAAGTTACTATTTTTTAAAAATTATTATTCCTCTTCTTGAAGATTGGAATGAGTCTTTCTCTTATCTAGTCTTCAGATATCCTTTTCTGTTTCCAGAGTTACTTCATTAACCTATAGAGCTAGTGTACATACACTGGATCTCTCGCTCACTTCCAGAGGCGATGCGTTAATATGGCTTTTTCGGCATGTTTACAATTTAAATTTAATCAAACTGTAAGCTTCTTCTTGAAACATTTAGCAATATTTTCAACTAAAAGTATAAATGCAGTGCATTCTTCCTTCCATTCTTAGTCTTTGGAACTTTCAATTAGACTTTTTCCTTCCTTCACCAAGAGAAGCTTCCAATCCGAAACACTGGTCTTCTGTTACAATAAAAGCTAGCTTACAAGTTCTATTCGCTAGACACAGACACCGCCTATACTATAACTGGAAGCGGTGCAAACTATAATCTTGTAAGCGTATAGATTAAAAGCCTTCCTGAAGGTCGCATTTCGGCTGCTGCCTTATGCTTTTGTGTGAGAAAAGTTATGTTTTCTTTTTTTTTTAGGTGCTTCGCGATGACACGAATGCTACTTTAGCTTTGAAAGTGTCAGTGAAAAGTGTAATTGCATTATCAAGAGTTTATTCAGAGACTAGTTCAATTCAAGATCATCTACGGATAAATTGTCAGTAATTTTCAAATGTAGACCTACACCGTTAATGTCCAATTTGACAATTAGAAGCAAGAATTTTTCCCGTCTCCTGACACAACAAAACCAAAATTCATTTAAGTGGTTGTCCGGTTGTAGGAAATTAAGCTATACTGTTGCCCATGTTTTTGTCTTTTTCCGCGTCAAATGCCTTCTGTTTGAACGAAGGCGATTTAGCAACTTGAGAAATTTACATAATGTTGAAAGAAGATATAAACTGTCATAAAATCATATTGATTTTGAAGTGGCAATAAAAAAAAATATAAAACAAAGTTCGCTAAGGATTCTAGAATAGTTTCCGTTATGGGATCAGTATAGAATTAATGCAGAAAATTTGTCAATACCAATAGACATATTGCTCATTTAATCGGTACACTTTTTAGCTGAGCATGAACTTGCTTTCCGTGGACAGAATAAATCTCGAGGCTTGTGTAATCGTGGGGTCCCCACTGGTCTGATGGCTAGCGCATATGCCTTTGGTACACGGGATTCCGGATTCGATTTCTGGTGGGAAAGTCTTGAAAAACTTGAACGTATTACAGTGGTTTTGTCTTCCAGTTGAAGCACCAACCACTCATGAAGCATCTCCAGATAAGAATGTCCATTAACATTGTCTCCGAAGAAGTAACCTAAAACCGTCAGAAAACACCACTTCCGGACCGCACTATATATTATAATATTTGTTTTGCCTTCTCGTTTTAATGTGTAGAGTTTTTGTTTATCAATTCTTAGAATACTTCCTCCATATCTCGTGATTACGTGATTAGTTTGCCGCTTTTATCGCCAATTCACTGTGTTTGATCTGTGTTTCATCCTATATTCTTAATAGTCCAGCATTTTCTTTTTTCCTTTAGTATTTTTTTCTAGATTTTACATTTCGGAGCTAATTCTGATCCAGATTTATTAGCGTTCTTTAACATAATTATTTGTTTATAATGAGCTACAAGTCTCGAGATCTTAAAATGAAAGGAATAGCTGGGTACATTCAACATAATCTACCTAAGTATATCGAAAATACGATATTTTTTCTTTCTTTCCGACTTTACTTCAAAATTTAGAAATTAGCCAAGAAAGGAGAAACATGTGACATTTATGTAGAACTATCGTTTGCCTTTATTTCGCAATCAACTGGACTTAAAATGAAAGACAAACTTTATTCATTTCATGTAATTTGCTCTGATACTTGGGTGAAAATTTATTTGATTGAAACGATGTTTAAAAACCTGGTGATTTTGGAAATAACATGTGCTCTTTTGCAGCAGATATGGATTGGCACGTATTTCAAGCATCTTCTAAATGTTTCAAACAATTGCCATTTCCCTAGTTTTTCTTCTTTTTTTAAACTTCTGTTCTAGAAGTCTGAAAGAATCTGTTGGAAGAGTCTTCTTGAAGGACACAACATACTTCAAGAAGATAAAAGTCCCGACATCCTTTAAATCACATTTTGGGCCTAATTGAAACATCTTCGACCAAATATAAAAGGGGTCTCTCAGATGCATCTTACAATAACTTCATCTAGGTCATTTCTGCTCTCTATAGGTCATCTAGGTAATCTCTTCACTGTAAGGACCGTATCTCACACAGTTTAGCTTTATGGACTCACAGCTATTCTGAGGTCGTCATTCTGCAGTTAATAACAAAACAAAGGAGTGATCTAGAGACAACGAGGGCATATCGGAAGATAAGTTAGAAGTTTGGAATTTTATGTAATAACAAACTTATGCTTAATACTAGCACCTTTTTCTCAAAAAGAGAAATAATAATAATAATAATAAAAAGCACTGGAAAGAACCATCTCATATTTTTTTCTCTTTCTCTAGTTTTGTGTGTAGCCTTAGTTGCAAGAATCATCTGTTTATACAAATATGTTGCAAAATGGATCGAAATATGGAAACCTTTTTCATTAATATCGTTTGGTTTTTTTTTAGAAATTATCTTTGATGATTTGGTTTCTATTTACAGTGATCGTGTGGCTAGGATCTCGTGTTAAGCTGCAGATCCATGTAGTTCTGAGCAATGTTCTCTTTCTATAAAGTCCGCAATAGTTAGTTGACACTGATATCCTTCGATAGAATACCATCCGTATAACCAGCAGGCTCCACTCTAACAAAACAGCTTCACATTTCACGCCATTTTGTCGTGATGCATAGATTGGAAAAACCTTGTTTCCTGAATTTCTTTTATTCGTTAGAGAGATTGGTTTTAATATCCTTGAAATGCTTAGTCAAATCTGCTATACATCAGGAATATTTAAATAGGTGTGAGTTTATTATAATATTTATTTCATTTACTTATTAGCTATATTCATAAGTTAGTATTGTAATGTAGACACGGATTAAAAATATTTCGGATTATATTATAATGAGTTGAATGGCAAATCGTAGAATAACCCTCAAAAATCCGCTACAATTAAGGATCATGAATTTAGGACAATATTACAACTATTTTGGACATGATCTTACTAGACGTGATAATCAATACAAACAATTTAAATGGGCAGTGCTTAATAATGTAGTCTTACTTCCGTACTCATATTAAACATTATAATCACGTAATACAAACGAACAATTTCCAATTTTTTTTTTATCAATCTGGTAGCTAACCTAAAATTAGAACCTAGAATAGACATTACTGCTTTTATCTACTACAAAAAAACATATTTTAATAGTAACAGGAACATGCTACTGGCATTATTTCTTTTGCTAGGTGCATCAATTATGGATTATTATTATTGTACAATATAAATGTTGAAAGTAAGCTTTTGTTATTATTATTGCCTGAATTTTAATGATTAAATATTTACAAATTATTTGTTTGTTTACTTTCTATATCCTCTAAGGTTTTTTGTTTTTCTAAAATTTCTCTCTTTTTCAGCGATGAAAAACTTGAGAAAGTTAAACCTGAATAGCACAAGTCTGTCAGCTTATACGTTTGAACGCTTGAAACAGAAACTTCCCGCCTTACAAGAATGTGATGTTCGGTACACAGATGCATGGTGAAAAGTGCCCACGTTTTGTGAACAAAATAGATAAAAATTGATACAAAGTGAGCTACTTTTTACTTGTAGTCCCTTTATCAAGATAGATATCTACTACAGTGCGATATTTAGTAGAAAAAAGAAAAGCAAACACCATCTTTAATAAGCGCATTAAAACCTGAAGAAATAACGTCTGAACTTTTTCTTCATTGTTGTATAAAAAAAACTTGATTAAATTTCGAAGCGACGTAGAAGAAAAAAAAACTTTTCTTATGAAGTTATATAAAAGTGCACTTCATATTGAATTAACTTATATCTATATCTTTAACGTTTACTAATCATTATTTAAACAGAAGAAAAAGCATTAAATTATACACAAAACATATCTGTACATACACAAACTTATCTATAATAAATTATAGTCAAGGTAATTTACTTAAGTTACTTTATATAAATAAATATATATAATCTTGATGATATGGATTAGTGGAAAGAAAATTTGCTGTAAAATACATATTTGCTACTTAGTATGTACATGCTGGTTGTTAATTTCACTGGAACCAATTATGTGCCATATCTTTTTACATATATATTGAAACACAAATTAAAATCATGGTTATTTATTATTCTATTGTAATTACTACTTTTTAAACTTCTTTGAAAGTAAATAAATCGTAAAACATATACACTTTATTTCATTTCAAACACTTCTTCGTTGAACAATAGAGTTTTAACATGTCTTACTTTTCATCATTGCTATTAAAACCATTGGTTGAAGAATTAGTTTTTTTTTTTTTTTTTTTTTTTTTTTTTTTTTTTTTTAGGTTAAGAATGATAAGAAGAAAAGATTTATAGAGAGAAGTCATGTCTGTGATGTACGATGTAATCATTATTCAGTGTGTTCTAATATTTTAAAGATAGATATTATAGGAAGCAATTTGTACGAGAGAAAGAAGAGCAAGTGAAGTATGTTTCACCAAAAATTTTGATCCACACATGTTAATGATTAAAGTATGAAGCAAACGAGATTGTATATTTCCTTCAGTCTCACATTTCATATACAAAATCTTTATTCTTGGTATGCCTGTATGTTGTTTCTCAATTATAATAAGCTTTCAGGTCTTAAGATGGTGGAGTTGGCATGATAAATCGGCCCATACCGTCCCACTTCAAACATTGATCATGAAAACAATTAACCAAAAAGAAGCCGATTTCCTGTGCTGGCTACGTATTTATTATCTAAATTTATTCTTTGAAAGATGGAAAAGAGAGTGTGATTTTCAGGTGTAAGCATGAATCTGTGTATTGAGTATCATGGGCACATGATGACAAGAAATAGCCCTTAATTGGTGTTACGAACTTTATTGCGTTGTATATTTTTAAAGATTTGGTCACGTAAATCTCTTACAAACTGTGTTTTAGTTTTATCTTCTGCAAAAAAAATATGTTTTAGATAGGCAAATGCTAATATTATAATCTATTTGAGTTCTAAAGTATGGAAATCAGTAGAAAATTGGATTATTTTATAATAATGTACGTTATATCTAGCTAATAAATATATCATTCTACGTAAATTATTATTGTTATTATTAAAGTTAAAATTTAATTTGGTGAAATAGTGCAATTCAGTTATTATTTCTCCGAATTAAATCAATGTGGCTTTTACTGAAATAAATATAAAATGATAATGAGAACTATCGGGACAACGATTAGTATATAATTTTTTATACGAATTATTGCGTTATATTTAATAGTAATTTACTGTACTTTTTTGTTACATTGTTTAAAATCAAATTTAAGCATTCCAGTTAAAACAATTATTTCATCGTAAGAAGTGTTGTAGGAGTATTTTGTTAATTTTGTTATCTAAAACAAAAGTAATATTTATACGGCAGAATAATAAATTCCACAAGATAATAGAGAAATGTGTGTGTATATATATTTTTATGAAAATAATAAAATCCATATAAGACAATGTGTATGTGTTTTACGAAGCCTTTACAATATATAAATATTTCAAATATAGTATACTTGAACTGTGAATATATCAAATAGAAGGTACTCTGACTACACTCATTTCTACTTTGGAAATCCCTTAGAAGATTTTTTTTAATTCTCTCTTTTTCTACTTTTCCAAGAGATAACAATAGTTGAACACTCATGCAGTGTGTTTATCAGTAATATATATATATATATATATATATATATATATATATATATATATATATATATATATATATATATATATATATATAATACCTTTTATTTTAATTTATACTTAAGATAAATATCAGGTGTATAGAAGCAAACCTTGCTAAATCGATTTTTTAAAATTTTGTCAGGAAACGAAAGAAAGTGACGCTCTTATGTTGTTTCAGAATTGTTGAACTTTTTTGTTTGTTTAGTGGTTACTACTTAATGCAAATGAGTGAGATCTACCACTAAACAAAAAAAAAAAAAAAAAAAAACAAAAAAAAAGTTGTTCAACAATTCTGAAACATAAGGGCGTCACTATTTCTTCGTTTCCTGACAAAATTGAAAAATGGATTTAGCAGGTTTTGCTTCTATACCCCTGACATATTATAAACAGAAAGCTCAATTATACTTTTTACGAAAGTTTTTCTCGTTTTGTTTTCAAATATAGCTGTCATATTTGGAGAATCTATTACAATTAATTTAAACATCATACAATTATCTTATACATAAAAAACACAAACTACAAATACTTCTTTATAATATATAATATATATATTATATTATTATTAATAATAAAGGCTATATTGTAGTGCTTTGAGAAAATATACTACCAACAGTTTACAAAATCTGATATTTTGTACTTCTAAAATTTTTCTTTTTGTGTGGAAATATGTATATTGGAACGCCTCAAAGGTAAACTATGAAAATAGCATAAAATTTCATATTAGAACTTACATTGAATAAGAAATTCTTATATATTTTTGAGGTAAAAATTTGTAATGGATAGTAGATATTTCGTTATGTATTAAACTATTATTTTAAACGAGAATGTATTATTGTGTTGTGATAAAAGAAACATAAGAAAAAAAACAAATGTTACTGTATTGTTTGTAAGTATATTCCCCTCTCTTCTATGTTTGTGTAGAAGTAATTTGGAAAGAAGAAAAATAAAAATAAAACATGTGTCACTAATCAAAGACTCAGGACATTGTTTGAACAGTGATGAAAGAAAAGTCTGTAATTAAAGTAATGTAGTCTTATATTATAGCACTATTTTCCCTCAAATTTCCTGTACTTAATTTAGTTAAATCACATTGAATTAAATACAGATAACGTTAATAAAAGAAGTAAAATAATAAAAGATCTCTACTTTTATTGAATAAATTCTTTAAACATTTATTTTATGCTAGAAGAGAATATAGAGAGAGACGTATAACAAAGGATTTCAGCATACTGCGAAAAATAAATTCTTATAATATCTATTTTTCGTTATAAAGATCTTAATTAAGCACACACAAAAATGAAAGAAATATATTAGCGGTAATATATATATTTCGTGTAATGTGTGCTTAATTAAGATCTTTATAACAAAAAATAGATATTATAAGAATTTCTTTTTCGCAGTATTTATTTATTTATTTATGACTTCTTTTACGTGGCGAAGTTAAGGCTCTGTAGCCTTCTCCGAGCATGCAGCCGTGCATACATTCTTTTTTTTAAAAAAAGCACCAATACATAGAAAATATTAACAATTACAAAAGAAAACTATTGAACCACATAAAAAAGAATATACTACTTAAGTAAACAAAACAGTTAAACACTTCAAAAACAAGAATTGAAAATAATATACAATAGAGGAAACAAAATAAGATGGAGAAACCTAAATTGCATATAGCGGTACTAGAAGTATGAATATATAAGCTGTACCACTTAACACAGATTACCTATTGGTTGTGTGTTCATATGTGGGTTATTAATAATCTGGTAAAACGAAGATGCCTCATGTGCTACCAGTATCCTTATCTTTACTTAAGAGAAGGAAATTTACAGATTTTTTAAATTCGGCAACTGTGGAAACGTTGTGTATTAATTGAGGTAAACTGTTCCAGAGGTGTGTAGTACTTACTGTGAAGGATTTTGAGTGTGAATCAGAATTGTGACTGGGTATGGAAAGTAAGAAATTATCTTGTGATCTTGTGCTTCTAGTATGAGAGTCTGATAAATATAAAAATCTACGGGCTAGGTACGATGGTTCTGACGTAGTAAGTATTTTGTACAATAGGGTAAGATTATGTAAATTTCTTCTTTCAACTAACATCAGCCATGACAGTTTTTTTTTTTTTATAAAAAGATGTGAGATGTTCCCTGTAAGTTATATTGAAAATAAATCTAATGCAGGCATTTTGCACTCTTTGCAAGCGCTTTGATTGATTTTCTGTTAGATCAGAATAGACTGAGTCGCAATAGTCAAGATGTGGAAACATCAGTAGCTTGACAAGTTTAATCTTCAGAGATATTGGTAACAAATTTCTTAGTCGATTTAACGTATGCAGGACACCAAATGCTCTCTTACACACTCCATTTATTTGGTCTGACCAGGAGAGATTTTGATTTAGTATGACTCCCAAATTTTTGACAGTTGTAGAGAATGGAATAACAGTATTGGACAATTTTATATTTGGGAGCTGATAGATATTAATAGAAGAGAGAATTCTTGGGGAGCCAATTAAGATGCACTGCGATTTTGTTGCATTTAATTTTAACCCATGAGCCGTAGACCAGTCGTTGGTTTTGTTTAACTCAGTATTTATTTTCTCAATCGCATTATTAATATCTTGTTGGGGAAAAGAAGCGTATAACTGAAAATCATCAGCGTAAATATGGTATTTACAATATGTGAGAATTTTAGGGAAATCATTAATGTAAAGGGCAAAGATAAGGGGACCTAATACGCTACCCTGCGGCACTCCACTGTTGATACAATGCCATGTTGATATGTGATCCTGATTGACCACTACTCTTTGTTTACGTTCGTGAAGGTAAGAATGAAACCATTTAACCACTGATTCAGAAAATTAAACAATAATGATAATTTCTGAAGTAATATGTCAAAATCAATCGTTTGAAATGCCTTACTATAGTCAAGTAGAGTAAGGAGCGTCAGTTTTCTGTTATCAATAGCCCATCTTATATCCTCCGTTACGTTTGCTAGTGCAGTGCATGTGCAATGATTACTTCGAAAACCAGATTGAAATGTATCCAATAAATTATTTGTTGTTAAGTATTTCCGAATTTGATCATTTACAATATATTCAAAAACTTTTGAAAGCATGAGAAGGACACTGATAGGACGATAGTCTGCGATATTGTCAGCGTTGTTCTTTTTTGGAAGTGGACGGATCTTAACGAGTTTCCTTACTGTGGGAAAAGTACCTGTGGCAAGAGAGTAATTAAATATGTCAATGATAGGATTAAGTACATACGGTAAGATTTTCCTGATCATGATGCTGAAATCCTTTGTTATACGTCTCTTTCTATATAATGATGATATATATTATAATGATGTATATTTACTCAATATTTACCCTTGTTAGATATAAAAGGTGTCTCATAAAGAAAGCAACTTTTAGTGCATAGTAACATACAACTTTATTGATGAAGTTAAGTAATTTCCATATTACATATTTACATATTTTTGCAGTGTATGCTACCACTGAAATGCTCTTCACGACTCTGCAGCCACACTCTCGTTCTTTTGATTAAATTTTCAATAACTTTTTAGCATACTTGTACCTCTAGCTCTGAAATTACACGTTGAATCTCGGCCTTGAAGTGATTACTTCTGGAAGGGATCGTGGTTTGTTGGCATACACACGAGATTTCAAATACTCCCATAAAAAAAGAAATCACATGGTGTCAAATTACAGGATCTGGGTTTTTTCTTTCTTTCTTTCTTTTTTGGCCAATTTACGTCACCGTTGCGAGAAATCATCGGGCCAGGGAACCTCTCTTGGTAACGCAACAATCGATGTGTGACAGGTTGCGCCATCTTGTTGAAACCATACTTTGTTGCATGGTGGTACTGGAAATATTCATTTATTGTGAACGTCAGCGAATAGATTTCACTTGACTTCACCTGACTCACCTAACATTATTACTCGCGATGGAGATGCTTTCCGCAGGACGCCCCAAGGGTTTAATATTCACAACCAAACCGCTTCTCTCAAATTTAGTAATCAGTTTCATTTCAGTCGACTTATTCGGTGCATTACGGAGTTTGTGAACAGACTCTGCACAACATTCACCACGTTTGTACTAAGTTTTCACTATGACAATATGCTGTTCCGTTCTAAAGAGCTCCATTCCTACCTGTACAGAAAATTGATGACGGTAATGCGCTATTCGGCGCTCCGTGAGTACTAACTACAAAGAGAACAGATGAAAATCGTGTAATATTCAGTGTTACCAACTTACTAGAACAGAAATGGCAGGCATTTCAAAAGTTTATGTTCTTTATGGGACACTCTTCACTAAAGACAGTAATGCTGAAGGAAAATGTTACAACAATATTAAGATTATCTAAGACGCAAATCTAATTGTAGAGTTCTAATTGCAAGTATAATTTTCCTGTATAGTCAATTGCGTGGCCTAAGCCACAGAATAGGCATTTGGTCTCATTAGCACAAGGCTTTTACCAGCGACTAAAACCTGTTACAAACATACATTACATCAACATCTGTGATACATGGACTCTTTTTTCCATAATTAAACAACTGCTCACTGAAAACAATAGCATCTAATCAAATAATTGATTTCATATAAATCAATCGAACTCTACTATAAATGAATAAATACAAGTAGATAAAATTAAATACTATTACAATTCATAAATCACATTCATCATCCAAGGGGAAACTACACGTCTCATTTCCTTTTATGCCTTTCCTCATTTCACATGTTCCTTACATCATATGGAACTTCTTCTTGCAGAACCGCGTTATGTCTGCTTCCTTTTCGCTCTTTTTCACTCCAGGTTCATCGTTTGAACATAACTTGCTGTAGAATAGTTGAATCTCCTTCAGCATTTCTTTGCGGTTTTTAGTGATCGTGCCATTGTTTCTTCAGCGCCGTAATCTGCTTCCATCCATTGCTAAGGCTCTGATTTGCCTTCTTAAGGTCTATGTTGTTTTCAATCTTTTTCTTACACAAGGTTGCTATTGAACTTTCTTATAGTTTCTGTAATACAATTCCATATTGTCCCACAAAGTTTCAGATATTCTATTTTGGGTGTCATATTGCTGCTACTAATCTTCATTTATCTTCTTTCCTTCATCAGACAACGTGTTACTTCAGGTCTTCTCATTTTCTTCGTCGCAATACTTTCTATCTCCGTACCTGTATTCATAAGAATTTTGTTATTTCCCTGTTAGCTTCTGAAATGTCCATATCTTTCTCAAGTGCGGCAAAATTATTTTTAAGATCCAGCTGAAATACGTTACATTAGTCTTGGAGAATCTACCTTTTTACGCATATCTTCGTCCTACAGTTTGATCTTCAGTTACACCTTACCATTCGATGGTCACTTACTGTGTTAACATATTCAGAAGATTGTAGTCTTAAATCGCTACCTTCTGTTTGAAGGGATATAGTCAATTTCGCTTATTCTTCTACTTGGGTCCACTTTCTTTGCGTTTTTTTTTCTTGTAGAAGGAATTCATAATATACATTTTCCCGACATAAGCTAATTTTACTAAAAGATTTCCACGTTTGTCTTGTTCGTTTGACTCTTTTTTCGGCCAATTCTGGCGTGGAAATTTTTCATGATAATTTTTCCGTAATTATTTCTTCTGTTATTAAACTTTCTAATTTCTTCATAAAATTTTTCTACTTCCTCTTCTGAATGGTTTGTTGTGGGAGTATATATTGAAACACTTGTAGTGTATACCTTTGAGAGAGAGTGACAACAAGCTGTTGCTACTCACCTGGAGGTACTATCTATCTCTAGGTCATAGTTAATGAGAAATCCAACATTGTCGGTCTTGTCAGTCTGATCTTCAGCAATAGAATCGGTGTTCGCCTTTGAATTCTATTAATTCTCCTTTTCTTACTTCACTTAATCTGACGATGTCTCAGTTTATCTTAAACTTTCATGATTGGTTTTTAAAAAAGTTGGATTGACAAAGTCACTTTGTTGGTCAGGCATGTTGGTAATAGGCCTTCCCCTTGTCCTCCTTCCTATCATTAGTGAAACCTGTAAGTTTCGCTGTTGAAAGGAAATTTCCAGTCTGGATCACTGGGAGTTACAAGTAGGACATTAGGTGCCTAGTCCGCCCGATTTCACACATCTTCGGCTGATTTTCAGCGTGTGGGTCTCTTTCCGGTTAGGTACAAACCATGATTTTCAGCCCATACACACACATGAGTCATACATTCATTCGTTTTTGAATCTATCGGAATATAATATATTTTCATGTTACATGAAATGAGTAAATATGACATGGAGCACATGTTAGCCATCATGTAGACAGCGTATATTTCCGTATTACAATCAAACTGTGACAGTCAAACATGGAGATGGATCAAGTGGCTATTCGTATGCTATTAACACACTATTGGAAGAAAAACATTAAAACTTTGGAAACTACAAAGGAAATCTGTTATGTGGAAGGAAAGGGAACTATGAATATTTCTCTTCCAAGAAAGGTTTACTCGGGGTCAGGCGACGAAAGCGTTAAAGACAAATCTTTGGCGGAGAAACCAGTTCTCATGAACATTGACTTCTTGGTGCAGACTATAAAGACCGATCCATACACAAATACAAGAAAATTGGCAACACAGATGAAATTTTCTCAAAGCATCATATGTCATCATCTTCTTCATCTGAGATTTGGGTGTGGACGACCTCGACTTGTACCTCGGGTGCTCACTCCACAACAAACTTGAAGACGGTTTACTCTGTATCAAAAATTGCTACATTCCCAGTGGGAGCTCATGTGGTTCGGATTCCACGTTAATCAGTGGGTCCACGTCTCATATAGCCTCGCTGCTGAACGGGTCGTAAAACTCAAAGTTAACTCAACTCAACTCAAAAATTGCTACAAATTCGTCGTGATGATAAGCAGGAGTTTCGGATCGTCATATCTTATGAAAAATAAACCTTTTTGTGATATTATGACGATGGTCATCAGTGGTTATGACCAGTGCAAGAGGCACTGTTAACTATTCAAAAGGGTACATTTGAAAGATACGTAATGTTATGCGTATTGTGGATTATTGATGGTCCATTATTTTGAGAACTCATTTCAGAGGGCCGTGCTATAGTTGAGAATCTCTACGGGATATGCTATAGAAATATCTTTCTCTAATCAATGGAGGAGAGTTTTGCTTCAGGTCGAAAATACCTCATGCTACTTGTAACATGCAGTTAACCAAAAAGTACAAAAATGACAGAACTTCGAATTGGTACAACACTTTGCGTAAAGACCAGACCTTGACCCTTCATATTATTATTTGTTTCGTTCCATCGCACATTTCCTAGAGTGACAACTGTTTGAAACTGTGGACTGTGTGGGAAATGGTATACGAGAGCTTTTGCTCTGGAAATCTGTGGAATTGTATCTCCGTGGAATAGTGGCTCTTGTAAATTTCTGAATGAACTCTATTTTTCACAATAAGGTAAGTCGTCAACCGTTTTATATGCTATATTGGGTTGGTGCGATTAAAATGTCTAACTGGCATGAAATACTTTTAGAGAAACAAAACTTATAATACCTGGTTTGTCAAGTAGTTCTCGGCTGCAGACACAAACTTTCGCTATTACTCAGGCAACGATTACATTTCATGACAAAAGAAGTCTGATGTGAAACTCTACTCCATTCGTTGCACGGCCGGTCACCAGAGAAGTTCTTCACTATTAAGAAGTAATCAAAATGCTGGAACAGGTGATAGTCGCTGGGAGAGATATTGGGAGAATATTAAATGAGGTTTTCATCTTGCAATTCAATTCATGAAGATCTGCACAGTCATTTAAGCGACATGTAGGCGTGCATTGTGTAATATGAGGATACCAAATCTATAATCAGTTACTGGATACTTGCGGATAAGTTTTGGTGCACTTCAGGGAGTTCAACAACGACCCGCAGTAATAGTTTCATCTCGACCGACATGTCGCGACATGATGAATTGGACACACCATACCAGCAACAGCACCTTCTGCACATGGAGCGATGGGTGTATAAATCGTCCTGGACGTTAATTTTTCTATCTAACCACTATCCTGACTGTTTAAGATTGTCTAGCAGATCCATTCTTCAGCATAAGTTACAATCGTATGCAGGGTATCTTACCGGTTCTTCTGTACCCTCAAGAGCTGCAGACCTCCAGACGGCGATGGAGATGTGTGTGATTCTCTGCATCCTGCAAGGCCTCGTGCGATGGGTTTGGATTGGCCAGGAAACAACAACAAGGAGATGCAGTTTAACTGTTGATCAGACCAAAACCTATTTTTCGCTTGTAAAAGTCTTTCTTCGTGCAAATTAATCATTTTCCCTGACGAGACAGTCGTATGTACAGTTTGAGGTAAATTGCGGTTGGTGATATTGAGAAGTTTCAGAGAATATGCGTTTGTGTTATTTGCTAATTCAAGTGTTTATAGTATGCAGATCATTTCGATTTATCGAAAAAGAGACGAAAAGAAAGTCTAAGTAGAAATGGTAAAACTCGTCTGTCTCTTCAGTTGTCGCATCAGATGATAAAAGTTTACATATTAAACAGATCAAATATTTACTCTATTGTGATATATGTTTACTGCAAAATAATTGGAAGTCGTTTTGGATGTGGATGTCTGGATCAATATATGTTTATATTTAATACTAATACATTTTTAGATCCTCCCAATTTGTAAATAATTATTGCTCATGTAGCGACCAAATTTGGTTGAGTAGTTGATAAGATTTCTGAGCCAAAAAAAGAATAATTCCAGTTTGCGACTAACCAATGACTGGTTTTTCAAATAAATCTGGAAATAAGAGATCACTGAATTTGTTGCTAGGAATTTCCCTCTAAATTATGAATAGTTATAATTTACGTAAGGGGAAGTTTGGATAAACCTTTTTTCTTTGTTTTAAAGGCAACGCAGTTTGCTGATTCATCAGAAATGATCGGCAAACTTTGTTAAAATACCATAAAATCCAGTGATGTAATGGATCACGAAGTTCATGACTCAGCAGACACGCAAGCAGTATCACCTGTAGTCCATCAGACCCGACAACCAAGAAGCAGTTATACCCGTCATCCGAACAGATTCAGAGAAAAACAAAATCATACATATACTCATATGAGGATGCTAATTTAAATCTAACAAATGATTTTCTTTACTTGGTAAACCTATTATTTTTCCTTTCCTATTATGTGGTGTGTATCAAAGCACTATACTGAAAGATAACTGCAAGAGTTATCGAAGTCCAAATGCGTGAAAATCAAAAGCAAAGAAATGGCATACTTTTTCCTTATAAAAATGTTCAAGTTTCATCGATCAAACTTACAAAACTCGTATAGAATATGAGAGATGCCGAGGAACAGGAATGATTGACAACTTTAAAATGGGTTTTGAACAATTTGAAAGGAAATTTCGATAGTCACTTCGAAGGTGAAGCATATCCCGGAGTTGTAACCACTAATTATCATAGTAAGTAAAGCTTTGGCGCAGTAAATATTTGAGGAATGTAAACCCAGACAACGGTAGAATTTTAAAATAAATTCAAATTTCCTTAGCAGTATTTACTCAGGCAACGCTGGCACTCTACATAAAAAGACACTTCTTCAATAAATTATTCAAAAAATGTTCTTTGTTATGTTAAATTATTACAATAAACAATAAAATTACAATAAATTAATTACAAAAAATGTAATTAAATATTAAATTACAACAAAAAATATATCTCACGAAAATAATAAGTAAAAGAATAATTTACTCATTTGGGTTAAACAGGGTATTAGAAAGTTTGGTAACATTATATATACTGTACACCATGCGTCAGTGTGCGAATTAGATAATCTATATTGGGGGGGGGGGATAAAATTAGGCCAACAGGACATAAAGTCTGAAGGTGCAAATTTCAAAAATGAGACAATAATGCCTTGCTCCCATATATATATA
>NC_137454.1:71690228-71830228 GCF_964235325.1 Thermobia domestica
AAAAAACTTGATTAGCTAACATGGGAAGTGAAAAAATATTTTTGTCGGTAAACGTATAAGACATTGCCGTTTCTAGAAATAAAATTGGGGCCCGTAACTTTTGACGTTAAACGCAGGAAATCCAGTATAGTACTGATAATGATGCCTATATAGATGGCGTTAATGGAGAAAAGTAAGATTTTTCCGTATAATAACTTTAAATGCTCATAACTTTTAAACTATGCATCATATAATAAAATGAACTACAAAAATCGATTTGTCAGGTGAAAAGCTATATAGAAAGACGCCCTACATGATAAACTTGAACAATTTTTTTCGGAGTGTTACAAGGGCGGCTCGGAAAATAAGTTTTGTGACATTACGTTTTTTTGCTTTTTTAAGGCAAACTATTGGTCGTAGAAACAAAAGAAAAGTTTTTTCTTGAAGCATGCAACCTAACGAACACTACTATACAAGTCAGAAGAATGTAACTTGAAAATAAAAATATAATGATCATAGCTCCTATACTATTTATCGTAGAACAAAATGGACTACAGAATTCGATTTATCAGGTAAAAAACTATATAGAAAGACACCATACACGATAAACTTAAAAATTTTGTGGGGGTAACATGGGCGCCGCCAGAATTTTTATATTTGGGGTGGGTGACAATGTATTTTTTGCTTTTTACTGCAAACTATTGGTCGTAGAAAGTACAGAAAGATATTTTCTTGAAGCTTACGACCTAAGGAATACTACTATACATGTTAGAACATTGTAACTTTAAAATAAAAATTTAATTAATTTGCACAAACAATATGGCGTTGATTTTTCTTGAAACTTTGGAAATATCGTTATTAAAGGATATATTTTACATGAATAAATAAAATGAATGATATTACTAAAATAAACACCATTTCGCGCGTTTTTATCGCTACCCTTGCGCGCCGCGTGGTACTTGCGCCCGGAAAAAGGTTTTTGTTACGCGGGACGCGTAAAATATTGCTGCCCGAAAACTGCGCGGCGTATTGCCGGTTATAAAAACAAACAACACTCGGTAACTTGCTATGGTACATGTACACACACGCACAGTTTTATACACACTAATGTTAATGTTGTGTGCACAGATGGCGTTGTTTAAAGAAACAAACATTGGAAAATCATTGAACAAGGGTAAATTGTTATAAAGAAATAATAGAACTATACAATACAATGTAGGAAAAATTTTAAACAAGAGAATAATAAAAAGAGAAACCTTACAGGTGTATGCTTAGAAATAGAATAATAATTTAGGTGCCGAACAATGGTAGATTGTTATAAAAATAGTAAAAGTATACAATACGTTGTAGGAAGAATTTTTAAATAAAAGAAGAGAATAATATAAGAGAAACCTTGCAGCTGTATGCTTTAAAGAATAATAATAAAAGAGAAACATTGGAAACTTGTTGAACAATGATAGATTGTTATAAAGAATAATAGAAGTATACAATACGTTGTAGGAAGAATTTTTAAATAAAAGAAGAGAATAATAAAAGAGAAACCTTGCAGCTGTATGCTTTAAAGAATAATAATAAAAGAGAAACATTCGAAATTTGTTGAACAATGGTGGATTGTTATAAAGAATAATAGAAGTATACAATACATTGTATTTGTATGAAAAGAATAATAAAAGAGAAACCTTGCAGATGTATGCTTTAAAAATAATAAGAGAGAAACCTTGAAAACTTGTTGAATAATACTACATTGTTATAAAGAAACAGAAAAGAATAATAGCTTATGTTGATGTTATAGGAAGTTGCATTGTACAATATATGAAATGTTTATGAAAAGACTTTTAATTGGGTGGCGGATGCCGGAAACGCGGACGTGACGCGGGAAGGGGCAGGGCGCAAACGGTAAAAGAAAGTTGGGCGCGGATGGTAATAAACTTGAAAATGAAGTAAAAGAGAGGATGATTTAGAATTTTAAAAGAAGACAATAGTATTTACCTTGAACGTATATATGAAAAGATTTTCGGGATTTTTTGTTAGTGTAAAGAAACTTTTTATGTTTTTGTATTGTGTTAATGACATGTTTAAATATTGTTTTGAAAAGGAATAGGTGACTTGTATGAACTTGATGCTATTTGTGGACGCCATCTTGTATGATTGAACTGCTTAAATACGCGTTTTGGAAAATGTTGTATGTATTTTAGCTATGGCTGCTATGCAGAAAGAAGACTTTGTGTACGCCGATGAAGAGACTTTGCTTTCTCCACCATGTGTGGAGAAGCCGAAGACAGAGAATAGCGACTTATCGGTAAACGCACGAGCAGATTCTCCATATAGTCTGAAAACTATTTATTTATCATCATCTTCTTCGGATGATGATATTGATATTGAAGAAGATGAAGAATTTTTGGCAAGATCACCATCATTATTATCAAGAACGGTACGATTTTGTAGATTACATTGTACGTGTGGAAATTTTAAAGTGGACAGAAAGTGCATTTTAAATGCTATTAAAAACTGGGAGACAAATAAAATTTTAATTTGTAGTGGTTGTTTAGAAAGTGTGGAGAAACAAATGGCCGACGAATGTTTATTTATGACAAGAAGAATTGGTGGAAATAGCCATATCAACTTTAATAGAAATAGAAATTGAAGAATTGTTTTATACATATGCCAAATCACATATAATTGGCATATGTACACAGGAGATGTTTTACGAATTGTATTATGTCTTGATTGAAGCAAGGGACAAGACATTTTTAACTGAAGTGATTGATATTTTTAGAATGAAAGATAGAGAGCATGTGTGAACTGATCTGCAGATGTAAAGTGAACTTTGTGTTTGTGTTTGTGTAAATAGTGTAAAGACATACAAAAAGTGAAAAAACGATTTATACTTTAAAGTTTTGAAAATGTATGTATGCATATTATGTATTCCGAAAAATATGATTTGTGTATCATGTGGTGAAGAACATATTAGTGAAGTTTGTGTTTTAAAAAACTATAAGTGCATACTTACGCTTTAATAGTATTTTTTGTGAACATTGTTTGCTGCATTTTGAACATCAATGTTTATTTCATCATGATATTGGAACATTTGATGTAGAACATTTATCCAACGACATAACTCTTATTGATTTATTTGAAGTGTTTGAAGAACATCATAGTGAAATTTCAAGTATAAACTTTATACGCAAAGCGCGTGATTGTTTAAAGAACACTGAATTTGTCGGACAAATTATACCGTTTTTCTTAGAACGTAAACATAAAATTTCACCATGTGTTAATGAATACATTATTGACATACAAGTTTTAAGATTTCAAATCATGAATTTATTATACGTGAATTTTGTTTAACTACGTGTGATGATACAGTAAATTTGCATTGTTTAATAAAATAACCAGTAGAATACAATGCACTTCCGTTAGGTTGTCAAAAACAAATTGAATGGTTATCATTAAACTTACATGGATTATACTGTTTCACACATACCTAAACTTATATATTAAGGTTGTAAATAACATGTAACATAGCGTTGTAAAGGTCAGAAAAACAATTTGATTAAAACATATTTTTGCATTAACTAATATTTTTTAATTTGGAAAATGAAAAGTTTTATTAAATATAACATTGAATGCATTGTATGCAAACAAGAAATAATAATAATAATTATTAGTATTGTGTAATGATTGATAATACCATTAAGTTTTTTATATTGTAATTTTATTGTATTGTAATGTGATGAAAATATAAAGAAAGAAACTTTTGCATTATAATTATTTTTCTTGTTTCCTTTTTTAAAAATGGTTAATGAAATAAATAATTCGAAAAAAATTGAAAATGATTGTAAGTAACACATGTTTGATATTTATTTTCTTTTGCATTTACTTATATTATTTGGCGATTAGTATTGTTTCACATGTTTGCATTATTTTAATTTTTCGTAATATTTTACATTTTAAGAAAATATTTAAAGATAAATAGAAATAATAATAAAATATCTAACAAAGTATTACAATTTAAAATATATATGCATATATATATTGCTTTAGAGTAAAATAAAAGTTTAATACTTAAATAATTTATGTATGAACTAATAAAAAAGAAATGTTTTGAAAATATTATTTATTAATATTCTCGTACTAAATTAGTCGAACACTTTGTATGACCGTGTTAAAAATTGCAAAGAAAACTTCCCTTCGTATTTTATCGTTTCTTTTGGAAAAAACTCAGTTAAAAAGGTGTGACTCTACGAATAATTTTTCGTGTTATTTCAAGTAAGACGTTATGTAGAAAATGTTTGGAGAATTTGTTTTACTAATTAACCTTTTTATTTTTAACCTTACGTATTATTAAAACAATTGTTTTACAAAAACTATTTATTTATTTAACCTTGCGCAATAAATTACTCAAACACTACGTGTGAACTAATAAAAATGATTTGAAAATAATAAAATGTGCGAACTTAGAAAAAACATATATTAATATTTATTGTGTTCTGGATATAGAATACAATTTTACTTTGTTTTGATGTTAGTATACTTTAAAAATGTATACATATACATACATACCTGCATAATGAAAAGTAAAACACATGTTTTAATTGGAAGCTCTGGTAACCTATGGAAGCTATGGTCACCAATGGAAAGTAAATACCAACTTTGTAACACGCATGCGCATTCGTTAAAAGTTTATACGCATGCGCAAATTTATTTATGTATACACAGGAACATTACTTAAATGGTATAGTATTTGTGAAGATGTGTAGTAGACGGGTATATCATTCCGAGTATATTTCGCCACGAGAGAAAGAACTTAAACTTGTTAATAGGAAAAAAGTTATTTTTGTAGATGATAATAATATTTGTGAAGTGAAATTATTATATCCTAATGAAGAACATTGTAATTCGTTTAGAAGATTTTATCGAAATGATGATGAAATACAATTTGAAAAAATGTATCCTAATACACATATTGAAATTCATGAATTAGATACTGTGAACTGTAAGTGCAATCGATTTAAAGTAAGTGACTTGTGCATAAAAGATCTTTTTGAAAATTATAAACTGAATGAACCACTACTTTGTTGTGCTTGTTCCTTAAGAATACCAGATGAGTGCCTTCATTTATGTTTATTATCATATAATAATCGATTAAAACGTGCTGTGTGGGAATTTGTAATTAAGAAGAAAACTCGTGACATAGTGTTTGAATTGTACTTGAGGAAACATCGTTTAGACGATAATTACAAACAAAACAAAACGCTTTTAAATAGATTTAATTTATCATATGAATCACTTACATTTATTGATACTTATATTTCTCAGTTAATGGAACTGTTTTAAAAAAGACAAAAATGCCTACAGGAGATAGACCATGTGTGTATAATTGTAGTTCTTTTTTGTGACTGAACAATGCGTGTTGGAATGTATTTCAAGATGGAAACCAGAATATAAACTTGTACGTGAAGGTTGTTTCGAAAACTCCCGTATTATAGACCACCACGATTGTATTACTGCGGACTATGAAATGATGTGCTTTAATGCATGGCGTGTTATGGTACAAGGGGATACTTTTGATGAACTCTATGAAATGTTTTCATCATATCACGATATTGAAATAGATTATTGGACCTTTATGTATGTATTATATAATATTTTATTAAACAAAAATTATGTCGATTTAATTACAGAGCTTTTCTTAGAAAAAGATTTTATTTATGATTTTTATAATTTTTAATTTGTTTTATGTGTTAGTGAAATAAGTAAACGAAGTAAAAGTTATACAATGTAAATACAATAAATTTTGTATTGTAAAATACTTATTATAATTTGAAACAAAAAAATTTAGTATGATAAAATTGTTTACATGTACATGAATTTAAAATTAGAATATAACATTACATATTTATTTATATTATATTCTTTGCAACAATTTTATTTATATGTAATCAGTTTTCAATTATGTGAAAAATAAAAATATTATTTCTATAAGTATTTTTGTCATTTTCATTTTTTAAAAAAATATATAGTGTGTAATTTTTGTACACACAAATAGTTTGTAATATTATGTGCAAACGTATTTAGTTGTAATTTTGCACACATTGGAATTTATTTTGTAATGTTTTACATACATGTTTTCATTTTGTAATTGTACATAAAATCGAATTACACAATTATTTTAATATAATTTTATTACATTAGGTGAACTATAAAAATGAAATATCATTTGTAAAGAAGAAAAATATATAAGAAAGAATAAAATAATCATGTTTGAAATACATACATAGAAAAAACTTTTGAAAGGAAAGAAGAATATAATGAATGTTTAGTTAATTTGATGATTTAAAATTAAATTGTAGTTTATATTTATACTTTAATATAACAAGAAATTTTAACATTGAATTTTTTCTTTAGTATACACAGATATTGTTAGTACATGTTTTTTACAATGACTTTTTAATGAAGCGAAAGAATGAATGAAAAAGGAACCGATTCGTGAAAATAATTTAAATACATGTAAACTAATAATGAAAAAATAAGAAACAGTTTACAAAAAGTTTACGAGAAACTATTATGAACGTTTTCGGTTTATGCTATTGATATTTTCGTTAACAGTTTATTTTGATATTTTCCTAAAAGTATAACAGTAGTGAAAAAAAGATTTCTTAGTAAGCATGTACTACAAATGCAATAAGTTAAAAAGTTGAAAAAGCATATTACATAGTAATAAAAATACTGAGAAAAGTATATTGAAAACAAAAAATGAAACATGTACACATAGACATATACAGTTAGTAATACACATAATATTGTATACTGAAAAGCAATATAAAAAGTGTAAAATAGAAAACATCAAATGGAAACACTTACATAATTAATAATGAGCTTCTATTAAGGCAATTAAACAAAATACTTATCTTAAAAAGTTATAATAGAAAACATCAATGAAGCGATCAAACAAAAGAAAAAAACTTACATACATACATATATAATTGAGTAATAGAAATACTGAAACGAAATTTAACAACCACATATGTATATACAAATTAGTATTACGGAAACTTAATTTACAAAGTTTTAAATATGTTTACTAGTATTGATACATTATTAAGAAAATTCCACACGGATTTGTTAATTTTATACGTATTAACTTTCAAAGGTATCAAATCTAATTTATTCGATTTCGAATTATTTATTTCATTAACCATTTTTAAAAAAGGAAACAAGAAAAATAATTATAATGCAAAAGTTTCTTTCTTTATATTTTCATCACATTACAATACAATAAAATGACAATAACAAAAACTTAATGGTATTATCAATCATTACACCATAATAATAATAATAATTAATATTATTTCTTGTTTGCATACAATGCATTCAATGTTATATTTAATAAAACTTTTCATTTTCCAAATTAAAAAATATTAGTTAATGCAAAAATATGTTTTAATCAAATTGTTTTTCTGACCTTTACAACGCTATGTTACATGTTATTTACAACCTTAATATATAAGTTTAGGTATGTGTGAAACAGTATAATCCATGTAAGTTTAATGATAACCATTCAATTTGTTTTTGACAACCTAACGGAAGTGCATTGTATTCTACTGGTGATTTTATTAAACAATGCAAATTTACTGTATCATCACACGTAGTTAAACAAAATTCACGTATAATAAATTCATGATTTGAAATCTTAAAACTTGTATGTCAATAATGTATTCATTAACACATGGTGAAATTTTATGTTTACGTTCTAAGAAAAACGGTATAATTTGTCCGACAAATTCAGTGTTCTTTAAACAATCACGCGCTTTGCGTATAAAGTTTATACTTGAAATTTCACTATGATGTTCTTCAAACACTTCAAATAAATCAATAAGAGTTATGTCGTTGGATAAATGTTCTACATCAAATGTTCCAATATCATGATGAAATAAACATTGATGTTCAAAATGCAGCAATGTTCACAAAAATATTATTAAAGCGTAAGTATGCACTTATAGTTTTTTAAAACACAAACTTCACTAATATGTTCTTCACCACATGATACACAAATCATATTTTTCGGAATACATAATATGCATACATACATATTCAAAACTTTAAAGTATAAATCGTTTTTTCACTTTTTGTATGTCTTTACACTATTTACACAAACACAAACACAAAGTTCACTTTACATCTGCAGATCAGTTCACACATGCTTTCTATCTTTCATTCTAAAAATATCAATCACTTCAGTTAAAAATGTCTTGTCCCTTGCTTCAATCAAATCATAATACAATTCGTAAAACATCTCCTGTGTACATATGCCAATTATATGTGATTTGGCATATGTATAAAACAATTCTTCAATTTCTATTTCTATTAAAGTTGATATGGCTCTTTCCACCAATTCTTCTTCAGTCATAAATAAACATTCGTCGACCATTTGGTTCTCCACACTTACAAAAGAAACACTACAAATTAAAATTTTATTTGTCTCCCAGTTTTAATAGCATTTAAAATGCACTTTCTGTCCACTTTAAAATTTCCACACGTACACCTTGTCTCAAAAAGGTTGAGCGCATTCTTTATTGCTGTTTCGAGGCAAAAATTTTCTAAGTCCAACTTCGGGTATCTTCGGGAAAAAGTAAACCAGTTTCGAACCTCGAAGCCAACCTTTGCAATCGGGAAAAATCTTGCAGATGTGTTTTTGTTCTTTTAAATATAATAAGACCTGTTACCAATTATATATAAAAAAGCAACATTGATTGAATTACTTAATGATGCAATATTTCGAAACTGTATTAATGCCAGCACATGCTTGTTTGTCATTTTGCTCTCCATACTTAATGGAATATTTAGATACGTAAACGAACCTTTCCATATGTAAAAGAATGGTGAAAGTTAAGACATAGAACATTGTTTCTCCTGAGTAATAAAATAAAAGTCAAAGTAGAACAAAAACAGCGTTTGCAGTGGATATGAATGTAATTATTATCTTAAATACAGCTATACATCGCTAGAAGTATAATTCGTGGAGCGCTTGTGTTAGCTCAGTGGTACGCCGTTGGATTTCAAATCGTAAGGTCGAGAGTTCGATTCTCATCTGAGTCAATGTTTTTTTATGAAATTGTATTTTCCGCAATGCATGAAAAATTATATAAAATAATTACATTAAAATACGTCAGTTGTATATATATAACATATAATTATTGCAGAACAAAGTGATTATTATGTTTAAAATATAACAGGTGTTCACAGTACGTTGGTATTCTATAATATATGTGAATGTTAAATACAAATGAAGAAAATAATATCATCGCAATGAATAAATTATGTAGTGTATTTATTTGCAGCTATTTGTTATATAGGGGTTACTTCTGACCATTCGTATTACAGCATGTCATTGATATTCTTGAAAAATTATCCGAGGCATAAAAAGAGGGTATAAACAGAGAATCCACAGTCAGAACGCTCGCAAGAAATTGATGAACCCTAAAGGTCACGTGAGCAGACTGGAATTTTCCTTCTCAACCATGCCACAGGAGAAGGTCTTTACATAGATTTTCAATTCAATACCTGATATACACCGCTTTTGCAATGTGGAAGTGGTGATGCCTTTGGTCGCTCTCTCTCACTTTCTCGCTCGCTCACTCTGTATTTATATATATGAAAGTGGATGTATGTGTGTTTCGGCATAATTCTGATATGTCTAGAGCAATTTTAACCATATTTCTTACAATCTGGAAAAGTGTACTGTCGGGATATATATCAAAAATGCTAGAAAAGAATCGATATTAGTATCGAATCCATAGTTTCGTGGTCGCTTTGGTAAAGTTCTACTTTCAATTCAAGTCCAATTAAGCTCCCAGTAGCACCCAGGGTGGTTACGTAGCGATAAAAAAATACCGAAATCAACCAATATTAGAGTCGAAGCGTAAGTTTTCAGTACCGCATTTCCCATTAGTCCAACTAGGCCCGTGCCTAGAGGACAACATATTTGAAGAACGCAAAGTTCTTCGTTTGAAAAAGTTTAAAAAAATCGAGAACAAATATACTATTTCATGAGCAGTCCTCTTTTACTATTCTAATATATTTAATGATAGCGTAAGAAATCTGAAAATAATTCAGAACATGTTTCCCATTTATTTTTTGTTACGTAATTGTAGCTGTAGCATCTAGTGAGTGGTATTTAACTGCAATAAATTCACTAATTAATCATATTCGAATTAAGTTATATTTGTAAGTTAGGGATCAAGGGACGGAGAAATGTGTAGTTATTGGAGGCGCCGAGAGCAAAAGTGCGTAGGGACGCCGAGCTTCTAAATGCAGCACTGTTCGCTAAATTAATTGGTAGAAATTTTAATGCCATTTAAGACCAAATTTAGTCCTAGCAGTGGCAGTATCCGTTTGCTGTCCTAGGAGGAATGAAAGGGACTGACATCAAAATTATAAAAAAAGACCTACATTAGTGTCGAATCTATAATTTTGAGGCTCTCTTAGGTAAAGATTGGAACTTCAGATGCCATGTAAGTTAAGCCCTCATTAACACAATGAAGGAGTTTGTGAAATTTGTGACATGTAGAAATAATTGAAAATAACCAATGTTAGTATATAACCCATATCTTTCGTGGTCGCCAAGTTCAGTGGGAGCAGTTCTGATGACCTTTAAGTTTAAGTTCAACTTCCAGTAAGAGTAAGATCCCCCAGCACATCTAATAAGGAGAGCGTAGTTCTGGAATGTCTGGGACAATCTTTACCAAACTTGGGGGACATATTACTTTCAATCTAAGAAGAAAATATTGTAGTAGTATGAAGTTAAGGAAGTTGAGAGGTGTGACATGAAAAAATAATGTAAAAGGACTGATCTTAGTGTTTTATCCATAATTTTCTCGGTCGTTGAGATGGATAGTGATGCACCCAATGGAGGTTACATCCAAATTCATCCCCATCTTTACAGGATGATAGCCTGGAAGAGCTAAAAATAAAATCTCAAAAATTACTTAAATATTTGTCGAATTCATAGTTTTCGGGGTGAGAAAGCGTTTCTAATAACTTTGGAAGGTAATTTGAACCCACTCAAGATGGGCTTTTTAATCATATCAATTTCCCACCTTAAGAAGAAATTATCATTACAATTATGATATTAAGCCAACCTTCGCAATCGACGAAAAAATTATGTGGATGTATGTTTCGTCTTTTAAATTAAACAAGACATGTTAAAATCAAAGATGGAGTGGGTCAGTGGGTCGGTTGGTAAGTGGGTGAAATGGGTCAAGATTTGTGAGTGGATCAGTGGATCGTGGGTCTAAAGGATATGACCTACTGCGAAACACCACTCACCGTGACTCACACTGGCCCACCCGGTGGCCACCCTTTTAGTCCAAAGATATTTCGTCCAAAGAACATTTCGTCCAGAGACATTTAATCCAAAGACATTTGGTCCAAAGGCCAATTCGTCCAAATGACATTTCGTCCAAAATACAAATGGTCCAAAGGACATTTCGTCCAAAGAAGAATTGGTCCAAAGTCCAATTCGTCCAAATGACATTTCGTCCAAAATACAATTGGTCCAAGGGACATTTCGTCCAGGGATGTCCAGGGATGTAAAGCAAAGAAAGGTGGCCATTTAGTTTTCAGGCGTTTACATTTTTTCTGAATGTCTCAACATATATTTGTTTTATCGAAAAGAAAATTGCGGATAAATCTCTATTTCAAAATTTCCTTTAGAAATAAGAAGCTACACAAGTAACACTTCCCAAGTGTAATACTCCAATTTTGATAAAAATTTGGCAGGCAGATACTACACATAAAATAAGTAAATACGTGTTTTTTATTTTCTGCGGAAAAACGGTTTTAGGGGGCAAAAGCCCCCATCCAAAATTTTGAAAGTTGTCGCCCGAAAGGCAAGAAGAAGTGGACCGAAATGAATGAAATCGTGCACAAATATTGTAGACGAAAACTGAGGCCTTTCGTGTTTCACAAGTGTCTCCATCTGATTTCTTCAAATTTGGCAGATCAACAACAAGCACAAACAGTATAGTGTATTTTATAGCATTTCAGGAGGCACCTTTAACCCTTACAATGTTTTTCCGCATAAACAAAAACACGTGTCGATTAATTTCCTGTTTGCTGTTGATGTGCCAAATTTGAAGCAAAACGGATAGGGATACTTCAGAAACACGAAAGACCTTATTTTACATAGGGTCTCTAAAATGTCTACCCACAATTTCAGTTGCTTTGGTCCACTACTTCCTGCGCTATTACGGTAATATTTACTTTTTTTCGGAGAAGGCCTAGGCCCCAACACTGTTTTCTGCACAAATTAAAATACGTTTCGTTTTTTGGTTTGAGAATTGTCCCTATACGAGGTTTCGTTGCAATTCTCCATACTCTTTAAGAACTTCTGACATATAATTATTTGCACCTTTGACATTTCGTAATCAACAGTTTAAAAGGTCCGTGATATACGCAACCGTTTTTTTTAAAAGGAAAATACGAAACCCAATTACCTCAATTTACGTCTACAATATCTGTGCACAGTTTCATTCAATTCTGTACACTTCTTCTTGCCTTTTAGGCCTCAAATTTCAAAATTTTTGGTGGGGGATTTTGTCCCTTAAAACAGTTTTTCCTCAGAAAATAAACTCGCATTCGTTTATTTTTTGCGTATTGTCCCTACACAATATGTCGTTCCAATTCTTCATGTCCTTTAAGCACTTCTGACATACTGTTATTCGCACTTTTGATGTTTCACGATCAAAGTTTTGTAGGGGTCTGTGTCCCATCCAAACCTTTTTTTTTCAGGAAAATACGAAACCAGTATTCCCTCATTTTATGTCTACAATATCTCTGCACAATTTCATTCACTTTGGTTCATTTCTTGTGACCTTTCGGGCCTCAAGTTTCAAACTTTTGGATGGGGGCTTTTGCCCCCTAAAACCGTTCTTTCGCAGAAAATAAAAAAAACGTATTTATTTATTTTTGGCGTATTGTCCCTACTCAAAGTTTCGTTGCAATTCGTCATGTTCTTTACACACATCTGACGTACTGTTATTAGTACTTTTGATATTTCGTGATCAAAGGTTTGGAGGGGTCTGTGCCCCACGTAACCATTTTTTCCAGGAAAATACGAAACACGTATTCCCTCATTTTACGTCTGTAATATCTGTGCACAATTTCGTTCACTTCGGTCCACCTCTTCTTGCCTTTTGGGCGTCAACTTTCAAAATTTTGAGTAGGGGCTTTTGCCCCCCCTAAAACCATTTTTCCGCAGAAAAACACGTATTCGTTTATTTTGTGTGTAGTATCTACCTGCCTATTTTTTTCAAAATCGGAGTGTTACTCGGAGGGAGGTATTACTTGTGAATCATAATGTTATATGCATCACTTTTACTCTTCTAATAGAAGCAAACCCTTGGCCCCCAAGCGTTACCGAACCAAATGTTCTTTGGACGAAATGTGCTTTGAACTAAACATCCCTGGACGAAATGTCCCTTGGACCAAATCGGACAAGTTACTAACGAAGAAATAGAAAAGATCTTTAGAAAACTTAAAAACAAGAAATCTCCGGGTGTAGATGGCATCAAAAACGAAATATACAAGAAGACTAAAGATTTATGGGTCCCCTACCTAACGAAGCTTTTCAACCTACTAATAAAGAAACAAGAAATTCCAGAGCCGTGGAAAGCATCAAAATTAATTATTCTCTCAAAGGGACCAGAAAAGAATCCATCCGAAGTAAACTCATATAGACCTATATGCTTATTAAAAAATATATCAAAAATTTTTGAGAGAGTAATATTAAACAGAATTCAAAAATACAGAAACGTAACTGAAGACAAACTACAATTTGGATTCAGAGCAGGAAAATCAACAGAAGACGCCATAAATACTCTTCTAGATGATATCAAAGAAAAGATATACGAAAAGAAATATGTATTAGCGCTCTTCATTGACATCGAAGGAGCATTTGATAATTTATGGTTTCCATCCTTGATTGAAAATGTAAAAAAACTGGAAATGCTAGAATACTTACTGAATTTGATAAGAAACTATCTAGAAAACAGAAAAATAATAATACCCAATGAAGAGGGCGACATAGTAATTAAAACAGAGAAAGGATGCCCGCAAGGATCAATATTAGGACCCCTACTATGGGACATAGAATTACAACCATGCTTGGAAAAAATAAACAAAAAGCATGAAGTCGATAAAATAGTGGCATTCGCCGATGACGTCGTAATAACAATATCAGGAAACAGCCGAAGGGAATTAGAAGAAAAAGTTAAAAAGATAACAGAAACACTTGAAGAATGGAGTATGGAGAGTAAATTAAGGATATCATCAAAGAAAACCAAATATCTAATTTTCGGCACAAAACTACAAAGAAATCCGACTATAAAATTAAATGGAGTAGGAGTAGAACGAGTGCAAAGAATAAATACCTTGGCATAATGCTAGACGATAGACTAAAATTTGATGAACATTTGAAATATATAGTAAAAAGGGGAAACAGTGTAGCGAATAAATTGACCACTATTGCAAGAAACAGATACAGGTTACCATTAATAATACTAAGACTATACCAAGAAACTATTTTGTCAGCTACCATGGCGTACGCATCCAGCGTTTGGATTGATAGACTATTAAGAAATAAGATCTACAGAAACCAAATCAATAGACCACAAAGAAACCTATTAATCAGAATGTCTGGAGCTTTTAACACTACTTCGCATAGCGCACTCTGTATAATCCTTGGTATCCAACCAATGAACTATGTGTTACTGCAAAGGGCAACTAATTACTGGTTAAGAAAAGAAGAGAAAAGGAAAATTAGAGAAATTTTTAACAGGGATCTAAAAGACGAGAAAGAAATTAATGACGACATAATACAACTATGGGATAAAGAATGGCAGGAATACAGTGGAGCGCAACGATTACATAGAATCTTTCCTAGCATCGTCGACAGAATAAAAATAAATCACTTAAATCCTACATATGGATTGGTTCATTATCTATCAGGCCATGGACCATACGAACAAAACCTCAAACAGAATCAAGTTAAGACCCAGTCCAATGTGTGAATGCGGAGAAGAAGGAACTCCTGAGCACCATGTCATGTGGTGTCCATTATTAGAAGAAATTTTAGAATTAAGAACTCAAATAAGAGAAAAACCACTGAAAGAAATAATACAAGTAGAGGAACACTGCAAAAAATTGGAAAATTTGACAAATGAATACTCCGAACTAAGACGAAAAACTTACAGAAGAAGAATAGAAGGATGAATGCAAGTGGAAGAATGTGTGAAGAAGTCCTCGGACCGGAGAAAAGACTCCTGGAACCCAAGCACTGGATTACCGTGCTTTCGCCGAGGACCAGAATGCGTGATGCACCTCCAGCCTCTCGGTTTGGAAAGGAACTCCGGTGCAAGAGTGAAGTTGCGTGAGTGCATGAGTAGAGGTGAAGCGAGGATAGTGTCTCAGAGAGAAAACATAGAGAAACTCTCGCCAATAGGACGGCCCATCAGGGGCGTGCCGGCCGAAGGATAAAACGGACCAGGGCCTGCACTAAGTGCTCTGAGTGGGCCCTGGACCTCAAGCCAGCACAAATGGGTAGAAACTGGCATTGATACGAAACTGAGAACACTAAAGCATCAAAGCAAAAGTAACAGGAAACGCTTATTTAGAAGCATAAGAAAATTAAAATTTTTTGAAAATGTGAAAATTTAGATAAAAGTAAGTGTAGTGTGTGTGTTTCATAGTGTAAGTACTAGTTGGTGAAGGTTACTGATTTTATCAAAAGCAGTCAGTGTCAATATCCGTAGTGAGTGTAGTGTAGTGTTGATGCAGGATAGTGAAAAGAGGTAAAATTTACAGGTGAAAAGCCAGTGTAAATAGTGCAAATGTGAAATAGAACACACAGGAGAGAAATGCAGGCAGAAACCAGAGAAACCAAACATACAGAGTGAAAACCTGAAGAAAAGAAGAAAGAAGAAGATGACCAATAGGTAAACACCAAAACACAAAACATACGATATACAAAACAACACACACGTAACAAACTCAAACTCAATAAAACAAAAAACACACAAAATCTCACAAGACTAGAAATGAGAGTAGAGTTAAGCAAATATTAAGTTTAGTTATTATTATTTTTTTGTTTGTTTGTTTTTATCTTTTTTTTTGTCAAATCCCTTGTTTTAGTTTCACGTCCTTTTTTCCTTCTCTTTCCTTCTTCAAAATTATGAAATAAATAAACCCAAAAGAGAAGTCATTCGCAATGATGATACTTCGCCGGTTTTGAATGCTCAAGGCACCGGCTGACAGTAACGCGGCTGAGCGAATGAAAAAAAATGTCTTTTGGACGAAATGCCCTTTGGACCAAATATCTTTTGGACCGATTGTGTTTTGGACGAAATGTCCTTTGGACCAATTGTCTTTTGCACCAATTGTGTTTTGGACGAAATGTCCTTTGGACGAAATGTCCCTGGACCAAATGTGTTTGGACTAAATGTCTCTTTACAAAAATCCTTTGGACGAAATGTTCTTTGGATCAATTGGCTTTTGGACGAAATGTCCTTTGGACCAATTGGATTTAGGACGAAATGTCATTTGGACGAAATGTTCTTTAAACCAATTGTGTTTTGGACGAAATGTCCTTTGGACCAAATGTCTTTTGGACGAAATGTCCTTTGGACCAATTGTCTTTTGGACAAAATTTTCTTTGGAGAAATTGCCCTTTGGACCAAATGTCCCTGGACCAAATGTGTTTGGGCTAAATTTCTCTGGACGAAAATCCTTTGGACGAAATATCTTTGGACGAAACGACCCCCAACTACCCACCGTCCAATTCTGTTCTGCGCATTGTAGACAGCATCTTCTGAACACTGGTGAGCTTGTCTACGTTTTACTTTCAATATCTCCATTTTCTTCTTCTGAATCTCCATTTCTAATGAAAAAAGCTCAGGAATTTTTGGATTTTGATATTTGCAATTGTAAGAGTGGCAATAGCAATAGGAGTTCAATTTTGAGATACAGCTTGTGAGCTTTTAGAGGAGCTAACTGCTGGAAAAAATTTTGAATCAATTGTAATATATGAATTATTATACCTAGTATAAAAAACTGAAAGTAATTGTGTCTGCGTGATTATCACGGTCAAATTGCAAAGTCAAATGAAATGACATTTGGTATATAATCAGGCCCCAATCCCAACTGGGAAATTATCATAAGCATATCACTTTCATTATAACACATATCATTAGTGGGGAGTAGGTGTCCGAATTTTTGCGAAAAACTGACTATCTTACAAGCCGTTCAACTTAGAGAGCTTAAATTCAGTATATAACTCTTTACTAAAAATAAACAGAACGCGTCCTGGCATTTTTAAAAATGTGTTTTATGAGCGGGGGGGATTTTCTATATTGGAAATTGGTAGTGGGTTGATTTGTAAAAATTATCGAAAACGATTGATATTAGTTGAGAAACTAATTGAGGAATGAAAAGTAGTCCTTTGCATTTTATACCCACTGCTTTCTAATATAATAATTGCTGAAGCTGGTGTTTAATATATGGATCGTTCAGGGCATAAGGCAATCAAACCATAAAGTTGTGAGAAAAATAAACAACATTTGTATTCCAAGCTTAATTTCATGAGCATTTTAAATTAGTACAGCATGCTTAATTATATGGAAAACTAGTTTTTCTTTCTTTTCTTCTGACGTTGGTCTACTTTATTTTGATTTGATACCTTCCAATTTCATCCTGTTTTCTACTGAAATGTATATGTAAGCCAAGAAAGAAATAATTATATATGATAAATTTAAAATCATCTTAATTTGGAAGATGAGAAACGCTTTACCATTGTATATCTTAAAGGTCAGATCCACCGGTATTGTAACAGAGCGGTGCTTGAGCGATTGACGGTAGGAATTCAAACTCCGATAAGTGAAAATTTCAAGTCTTGTTTTATTACAAGTGTAACCTCTTTAGTCAATGGAGAGAAGGACGTGGATCATGAGTCAGAGTTGATTACGTTGGTGGGTCGGAGTTGGCCACAATGGTTCAGAGTGGTTCATAGTTGGTTGTGGGTCAATTCTGTATTCTACCATTAATTTCATAATTCGCAATCACCCTGTCCTTTAGCTTAAAGACACAATCGTGGAACGTAGAATTTAATATTAGTGATGTAATAAACCCATAATGGGTCACTTCTTGTTTTACCTTGGTGCATTATACTTTTCCAATGGTAAGACAAGTGTTTACCTCTTCTGGGTAGTTTCACAGTTTCACATTTGTAGAGGTGGTCAAGGAGTTTTCAATGAAGGATTTATTACCATCTTGAACGCTCGCTATTTTGCACAAGTTAGCATAAAGACTCGGGACTCTTACCATTTTTTTAAATTTTAGTAATACTTTTAAATGACATACTACTTGGTTCCCCTTACCATTTTCAAATTTTGAGTTGCACCCCTCCTGAGACCCACCGGGGAACCTTGGGGCAAATATTTTTCCTCGACACGGGGTACCTTTGAAATTATAAAATACATGTTTTCCGGTGTTGACATGTGTTTCATCGTTTCAGACTTTTATTAGTGTCAAAGGGCTTCATGGATACCATACTTCTTTATTCTCTTAGTTTTCAGATACAAGCTTCCATGTCGTAAGCGTCAGTGGACCACCGATGCGAAACTGGCGACATTTCGCCAAAAGTTGGTGATCCCGCAGCTACGATCCGTGGTGGCCCCACTTCGGTTTTGAAAACTATACCACCAGCGGCAGAGACTTAACGAAACGCCAACGAACCACAAAATTTCTCCCCCAAAATATGTTAAATCGCCCATATGCTTGATTTGTTTATATTCAGGTGAGTGTAAAAAAAACACTAGGGGAAAAAAGCAAGTATCCCAAGGTGGGCGCGAACCTTCAACCTCAAGTTTACTTGCCGCATATTCTTCTGACTTCGCCACGAAAACGATGAAGAAAATCTCGCTTGTAGAAGGATAAATTATTGAGGTCTTAATTTAGCCAATCAAACAAATCCCTCTATCTCGAGTTCTGTGAGATGGTACTGTGAACCGTTTCGAGATTTATTGCTTTCTGGTGGGGTACTATCTATGTGCAAAATTTGAGAAAATCGCCGACGCGCACCTTCGGAAACTCTCCTCTTTAGTGCAATGTTGACAAGAGATGGTGTGGGTCAATGAAACCTTGATCCACAAAATACTGACCCACTACACATCGTGACCCACAATGACTCAACACCCAACGTGACCCATTCATCCACCATGACCCACTCTGACCCACCACCAACTATAAACAACTCTGAACCATTGTGACCAACTCCGACCCACTAAAATACATCGTCATTAAGTTTGATCCATTATCCACGCCATCCTCTCTACTGATTTAAGAGGTTATATTTGTAATAAACCAATTTTTTCCAGTAGTTAGCTCCTCTAAAAACTCATAGCCTGCATCTCAAAAGCCAAGCAGTAAGTCCTATTGCCATTGTTACAACTGGAAATATCAAAATCCAAAAGAGCCTGAACTTCTTTCTTCATTACAACCAAATGAAAAAAAGAAGAAAAATGGAGGTCTTGAAAGTAAAACGTAGACAAAGTTGCCAGTGTTCAGAAAATGCTATCTAGAAGGCACTGAGCAGAATGGGTTGGTGGGTCAATGGGTCAGTGTGAGTCACAGTGATGGTGCTTCGCAGTGGGTCACGCCTTGCTGACCTACGATCCACTGACCCACTCATAAATCTTGACCCATTTGACCCACCGACCAACTCAATCTCTGATTTTACATTTAGTATATCATTTAAAAGACGAAACATACATCTAACAATTTTTTCTCGATTGCGAAGGCTAGCTTGATACATATACTGGTTGAGATGGTAATTTCTTCTTAAGGTGAGAAATTGATATGATTAAAGAGCCCATCTTAAAGTGGTTACAAACTACATTCCAAAGTTATTAGAAACGCTTTCGCGACCCCAGAAAACTATTACTTCGACACATATTGAAGTAAGTTTTTACATTTTATTAATCATATCTTCAAGCCCCTCATCCTGTAAAGATGGGGATGAATTTGGATATAACGCCATTGAGTGCCTCACTACTCATCTCAACGACCGAGAAAACAATGGATAACACTCTACAATCAGTCATTTTACACTATTTTTACAAGCCACTCTTCCCAACTTCAATCCCTTGAGGTATCTGAATTCCACAATATTTTTTTCCTTAGATTGAAAGTAATATGTCCCCCATGTTAGGTAAAAGTTGCTCCAGACATTCCGGAGTTTCGCTGGAATATACACGTATACATACATCAAAACATTTAGAGCTGCGTGAGCAATGTTTTTGATGTTGCTCCTGTAAATTCAAAATCCAGGAGGCATAGTCGCTCATACCAAAACGTGGCATTAAATGACATTGTGTTCGTAACAGTGTCACGAACTCAAACTATGGATTTGACACTAATCTCAGTCACTTGAGACATTTTATTTTTCATCCTTTATCGCCCGCCATAATAATGGGTTTTGAATCAATTGAATTGATTTGAGTTTAACGTCCCGTCAGCAGTGAGGCTATATGAGACGTAGACCTATTAATTAACGCGAACTACATGAGCTCTCGCTGGGGGCCGAATCTGGGTCTCCCACACCGAAAGCGTGTACGCTATACGCTTAACCACAAAGGAGCTTTACGATGAGAGTTAAATTTGGACTTTAACGCTTTCGGAGTTGTAATTATTAATTTCTGCAACAACGAGAACTATGGATTCGACACTAATATCGATCGCTTTTACTTTATATATATTGGCGGAGAGAAAGGGACCACATCCATACAAAAGCCTTGCAGATTATTGAACTGAAATCCTTTGGAAAGCAATCCTATTCTGCCTTCTTTCTCGAGTATAAATAAGTCTCTTAGACATGACTTTGTGTTCGTAAATTTCCTGTTTACATAATTTTTGGGATCGGGAGTTTTATGTCTGTAACGAAGATTGGAGTTTGTATAATAATTTCTGTGTATACCCGAATGGTCTCTTTACCTTTCAGAAAGCGTAAATCACTTGCTGTAATGAGAAAATTCAGAAGTAACTTCCGATGACAAATAGCTCCAAATAAATACACTACATAATTTATTTATTGCGATGAAATTATTTTCTTAATTTGTATTTAACATTCACATATATCATAGAATACCAACGTACTGTGAACACCTGTTATATTTTAAACATAATAATCACTTTGTTCTGCAATAATTATATGTTATATATATACAACTGACGTATTTTAATGTAATTATTTTATATAATTTTTCATGCATTGCGGAAAATAGAATTTCATAAAAAAACATTGACTCAGATGGGAATCGAACCCTCGACCTTACGATTTGAAATCCAACGGCGTACCATTGAGCTAACACAAGCGCTCCACGAATTATACTTCTAGCGATATATAACGGTATTTAAGATAATAATTACATTCATATCCACTGCAAACGCGGTTTTTGTTCTACTTTGACATTTATTTTAGTACTCAGGAGAGAATAATGTTCTATGTCTTAACTTTCACCATTCTTTTACATATGGAAAGATTCGTTTACGTATCTAAATGTTCCTTTAAATATGGAGCGCAAAATGACAAACAAGCATGTGCCGACATTAATACAAAGTTTCGAAATATTGTATCATTAAGTATTTCAATCAATGTTGCTTTTTTATATATAATTGGTAACAAGTCTTATTATATTTAAAAGAAGAAAAACACATCTGCAAAATTTTTCCCGATTGCAAAGGTTGGCTTCGAGGTTCGAACCTGGTTTACTTTTTTCCGAAGATACCCGAAGTTGGACTTAGAAAATTTTTGCCTCGAAACAGCAATAAAGAATGCGCTCAACCTTTTTGAGACAAGGTGTACAATGTAATCTACAAAATCGTACCGTTCTTGATAATAATGATGGTGATTTTGCCAAAAATTCTTCATCTTCTTCAATATCAATATTATCATCCGAAGAAGATGATGATAAATAAATAGTTTTCACACTATCTGGAGAATCTGCTCGTGCGTTTACCGATAAATCGCTATTCTCTGTCTTCGGCTTCTTCTCCACACATGGTGGAGAAAGCAAAGTCTCTTCATCGGCGTACACAAAATCTTCTTTCTGCATAGCAGCCATAGCTAAAATACATACAACATTTTCCAAAACTCGCGTATTTAAGCAGTTCAAACATACAAGATGGCGTCCACCAATAGCATCAAGTTCATATAAGTCACCTATTCCTTTTCAAAACAATATTTAAACATGTTATTAACACAATACAAAAACATAACAAATTTTCTTTACACTAACAAAAAAATCCCGAAATTCTTTTCATATATGCGTTCAAGGTAAATACTATTGTCTTCTTTTAAAATTCTAAATCATCCTCTCTTTTACTTCATTTTCAAGTTTATTACCATCCGCGCCCAAATTGATTTTACCGTTCGCGCCCTGCCCCTTCCCGCGTCACGTCCACGTTTCCGGCATCCGCCACCCAATTAAAAGTCTTTTCATAAATATTTCATATATTGTACAATGCAACTTCCCATAACATCAACATAAGCTATTATTCTTTTCTGTTTCTTTATAACAATGTAGTATTATTCAACAAGTTTTCAAGGTTTCTCTCTTATTATTTTTAAAGCATACACCTGCAAGGTTTCTCTTTTATTATTCTTTTCATACAAATACAATGTATTGTATACTTCTATTATTCTTTATAACAATCTACCATTGTTCAACAAATTTCGAATGTTTCTCTTTTATTATTATTCTTTAAAGCATACAGCTGGAAGGTTTCTCTTTTATTATTCTCTTCTTTTATTTAAAAATTCTTCCTACAACGTATTGTATACTTCTATTATTCTTTATAACAATCTATCATTGTTCAACAAGTTTCCAATGTTTCTTTTTATTATTATTCTTTAAAGCATACAGCTGCAAGGTTTCTCTTTTATTATTCTCTTCTTTCATTTAAAAATTCTTCCTACAACGTATTGTATACTTCTATTATTTTTTATAACAGTCTTCCATTGTTCGGCACCTAAATTATTATTCTTTTTTAAGCATACACCTGTAAGGTTTCTCTTTTTATTATTCTCTTGTTTAAAATTTTTCCTACATTGTATTGTATAGTTCTATTATTTCTTTATAACAATTTACCCTTGTTCAATGATTTTCCAATGTTTGTTTCTTTAAACAACGCCATCTGTGCACACAACATTAACATTAGTGTGTATAAAACTGTGCGTGTGTGTACATGTACCATAGCAAGTTACCGAGTGTTGTTTGTTTTTATAACCGGCAATACCCCGCGCAGTTTCCGGGCAGCAATATTTTACACGTCCCGCGTAACAAAAACCCTTTTCCGGGCGCAAATACCACGCGGCGCGCACCGGTAGCGGTAAAAACGCGCAAAAATGGTGTTTATTTTAGTAATATCATTCATTTTACTTATTCATGTAAAAATATATCCTTTAATAACCATATTTCCAAAGTTTCAAAAAAATCAACGCCATATTGTTTATGCAAATTAATTAAATTTTTAGTTTAAAGTCACAATGTTCTAACATGTATAGTAGTATTCCTTAGGTCGTAAGCTTCAAGAAAATATCTTTCTGTACTTTCTACGACCAATAGTTTGCCGTAAAAAAGCAAAAAAAAAGTAATGTCACAAAACTTAGTTTCTGAGCCGCCCTTGTAACACTCCGAAAAAAAAAGTTAAAGTTTATCGTGTATGGTGTCTTTCTATATAGTTTTTCACCTGACAAATCGATTTCTTTAGTCAATTTTATTATATGATGCATAGTTTAGGAGTTATGAGCATTTAAAGTTATTATACGGAAAAATCTTCCTTTTTCCATTAACGCCATCTATATAGGCATCATTATCAGTACTATACTGGACTTTCTGCGTTTAACATCAACGTTTCTGCGTTTAACATGCCTCATACGTTTACCGACAAAAATATTTTTTCACTTCCCATGTTAGCTAATCAAGTTTTTTATTTTTTCCACCATATTTTATTTGTTGCTATTCAGTTCCCGTACGTTCTTCAAACATGCAAGAGGACAATTTGTGTTTGGTAAGTAACAATGTTTTAAAATTTGTATAATCTCCATGTGCTTTGCAGTAGTAGCCAAAAGCGTATAATGTAGCATTACATAGGCATATATTATACTCAGAACCTAATTTTTCCCCCTTTCAAATGGCAAAAAATCTTTAAACTAACGCTAAATAGCTAAAAATAAAAAATAATCATTCAAAAGCATTTACATATACTTCAATCTCAATTTACTCTTAATAAGCCGCCCACATAATCATATTCTGCATACGCCACTGTTCTCAACAAACGAATTATTCCTTTTCGTTAATTTAACTCAATCATTTGCTATTCGTTTTTTAAAAATGTCTTCTACAAGGTAAATAAACATCCTATAAGTACGTAAGGGTACCAATATTTTCATTAGAATACGCTAGTTAAAAGATATCTATAAGTAAATGGCTTATACCACGGTGATATCATTTGTGCTTAAAATACAACTAGGACATGTCTAACAAGCATCTACGTACGTTAAAATCACAATATATATATATATCCTAACATGGTATTCAAGTTAATCTAAAACACTTATATACATAAGGAGGCACAATATATAAGCCTACAATATAATCCAATATTAATACAATACAATCAGTTCAGGCGTTTGCATTCACCTAGCATATCACCAAAACAAGATATGCAACCCTACATTACGTTAAATTAAGGCTACATGCATAAAAAGTCACAATATATAACCTTACAATACAATCCAATATTAAAACAATCGAAACCAAGAGGTACTCCGATGCGCAAAAAAATGCGCGTATACTATAACTCACGATTTGCCGCATTTATTCCTTTTTCCTTACGTTTATGGGTAAAATTGAGTTATTAGTATGTGGAGATAATAGAGAGCATTCCATCTAAGGAGATATTTCCAAAAAATATAATAAAATAATAAAAATATAAACAAAAAACAAAATTATGCTCGGTTTTGTGTATACTGGCAACGATGATTTCTAGGGATTTTTTCAGTAGCACAGCACGATTGCGGAGGGAATTCAGTAGGGGAGTCGAGGAGATGGATCAAGGAACTGGATACTGGACTAAAATGTTGCATTTATTGGTTAAAACCTAGTGTGTAGATTGCCTGCCAAATATAAATTAGCTTCTGTAACTAAGATGTCGTACGAAAATATAGAATTAAACAGAAAAACTCTTATGTTAAGGTTCGAAGCGATACGCATCATGGTTATGAAGATTATTTCTAAAGAAAAAAGAACAAACACAACGAAGCCTCTGTGGTTAGGTGGGTAGAGTGGCGGACTCGTAGTTATTTTATTATTTTGACACCACATTGAATCCCATCCTATCCCATCCCATTTTTTTAACAAAACATTATTGGAAGTGTATAACTTTGATGTTAATAAGAACCGAAACAGTATAATAAGGAAATAACTTATTGATAGTATCCTTTAATCGACGTATTTATTCAGTATTAGATTACGTGTACTATTGGAAACAGTTATTGTTTTCAGTTTTTGTTCTTGTATGTTACCTGCCCGTTCTTGAACAGCAGACAACTCACTTCGGATTTGTGTGTCAAGAACAGGAAAAAAACATACGCGACCTTGACAGTCTTCCTAAGTTTACCCCTTGTTATATCGACATGACGTTACATCGAATGATGCTTGTTGTCGTGAAAAAAGGAAGAAAGGAAAAAGCTGATGTCAAATTATCGTTTGTCTGTGTGTGTGTGTGCTTGTGTTTTTTTAGAATATTGACTTTCTCCCTCTCTCTCTCTTTTTCATATCCACAATTGCAAGAAATTATGACCGACCTTTGTGGGTGTATTGGGAATAGGACGATTTATTTTGGATTGCTAACAGACGACATTTTTTTTAACCATTTGCTTTAAACTTTGGCTTTGTGGCTCTTAGCACTCACGAAAGGTCATTATAAACTATATAAGCAGTTCCCGTTTTCACCGACCGCTGAAAAGATATTGGGGAAGAGAAAAGTGCTTGCCGTAAAGATAATGAATAAAAAAAACAAATTAAAACAAATAATTTTTAAATCTTTATAATACACTGTAAAGTTACGAGCGATTACGGCTAAGAATTTAACGTGAGATTAAAATTACGAGTATTATGTATTATGATTAAACAAATAATATACAATAAGTAAACTACAAGCAAATTATATATTTAACAACCTGAGTGCTTAAAAACAATTACTTTATTTTTAATTTTTATTTCTTTTAAAATTATTTACTTTGATTAGATGGCCGTTTTGATTTATAGGAATGATTTTTTTTTTAATTTTATTTATAATTTGCGCTAGTGGCAACGAATCAGAGTAGGGGATAATTTATATAACACTTGCGTTTTATTATGCACTGCACAAGGAGGGTGGGGATTAAGTCAGCCGCAGTTTTTTCTTTTGGGCTTTTTTTTTTTACAGAAATTTGGTTTTCTGTAAAAGTCAAAAACTAATTTGAGTGTTATGCTTATATTTACTAAATTCTAACGACGACAAATCACGATTTCAAAATGCAATCATAAGTCTGTGTAAGGAATGTTTTCGTTGAACGAAGCTAAATTATACAGATCTATGTATGCGGAACACGAATATTTCCAAAAGATAGCATGAATATGAACGATAATCATACCATATTTCTACATTATATAGTAGCGTGAAAAACTGATATTAAAATGATATAACAAACAGGCATAAGCTTTTTTTTCTAGCACGGCAACACATTAAACTTAACTCATTAAATTTTGGGAATTACAAATTATCACCTTACGTGTCGTTGTATTCCCATTCGTTTTCACGTTCGAGCGACGAAAGAAGAAATTGTAGTAATAGTGATAAAAATCGAATTCGAGATTTCAATGAATTCAAGTTTCACGCCCCCACATATCGAAAAAGTAATTTTGATGTCTGTCCATCTGTTCGTCTGTCGGTTCATCACGCTTTTTCATGTATTCAAATAGAGGCCATACTGTTCGACGTATCTGGACCGAATTCTAGACATGAAGTTTTTATAACACTTTAAAAAAAACTAACTAACTATATGGCCTATGGAACCCGGAGGTTCAATGCCGCGTTCACAAAAGCTCTCCACTGACTTCTATTCTTAGCTAATTGCATCCAGTTTCTACTTTGTATTCTAATCTCTGCGAGATCCATCTTAATATTGTCCTCCCATCTGCGCCTAGGTCTTTCTAATGGTCGTTTTCCTATGGGTCTTCCAGTCAAGACTTTGAAAGCATTTCTACTTTCTTCCATTCTAGCTACATGACCCGCCCACCTAAGCCTCCTAGACTTGACGACCCTAACAATGTTGGGTAGATCATAAATTGTGTAGTTCCTCGTTATGAAGTTTCCGCCATTCCCCATTCCCGTTCCTCTTGGGTCCGAATATTCGTCTCAGGATCTTGTTCTCAAATACTTTCAGTCTATGCTTTTCCCTCAGAGTAAGTGACCATGTTTCGCAGCCATACAGAACAACAGGCATAATAATCGTTTTGAATATTTTAAGCTTCAAATTCCTCGACAGAATTCGCGACAACAAGAGATTTTGAACCGAATAGTAACACGAATTCCCTGCTTTGAGTCGACATTTAATTTCTTCGTGAATATGATTTTCGTCTGTTAATATTGATCCTAGATATTTGAAACTATCCACTTTATCAAAAGTATTATTTAATATTTTAACGCATTCATAATTTGCTGTATTCCGGTCCCGACGCACTTCCATGTATTTAGTTTTCTCTGCATTTACTTCTAAGCCCATGTCCCTGCAAGCGTTTAATAAATTATCTGCATTTCTTTCTATTGTTCTCCTATCATTCCCTATTAAATTTACATCATCAGCATATGCCATAAACTGGTCAATACCGTTCAACTCTAGGCCCTGGTTGCTATCTTTGATTTTCCTTATAGCGTATTCCAGAACGAAGTTAAATAATAATGGCGACAACGCATCTCCTTGTTTCAGGCCATTTTCGACGTGAAAGCTCGTGGACAAAAATTTTCCTACCCAGACTTTACTTTGGGATTCATTTAAACATATTTTAATTAATCTAATTAGCTTTCTCGGTATTCGAAGTTCTGTAAGAACGTTGTATAATGTTTCTCTCCTAACCGAGTCGTACGCCTTTCTAAAATCAATAAATAATTGATGTACCGGGGTATTGTATTCCCACTTTTTTCCGAGTATTTGGCGAATGGTAAATATTTGGTCGATAGTTGATCGATTTCGTCTAAATCCGCACTGATAATCTCCAATAATTTCATCTGCGTATGGGGTCAGTCTTGCTAACAGAATATTTGAAAGGATTTTATAGGATGTTGATAGAAGAGAAATGCCTCGATAATTATTACAGTCAGTTTTGTCGCCTTTCTAGTAAATTGGAACAATGATTGATTCTTTCCACTCTTGTGGCAATTCTTCCTTGTTCCATATAAGGAGAATGAGTTTGTGTATCTTGTTCCACAATTTTTCGCCTCCAGCTAAAATTAACTCAGCCGGAATTTCATCTACACCCGGAGATTTGTGTTTATAACACTATTGTTTCGAATTCTATATCCTCCGACACCTAAAAATAAGGGTAGTTTACTGAAGGATGAAAATTTAAAATCATTAAATTGTCTCAAAAACGGCTGTAAAGATTTTGTTTGTATTTTTACAAATATAGTATGAATCATTGCTCTGAAAAAATACGTAAGGTGTAATTTACTGTATGGGATGCATTTTTTTGAACAATTTTCTCAATCACATTTTATAAATAAATGTATCATTAATAACCTGACAATATGACACAACTCGTTCGTCCTGTAAACATTCAGAAGAGGTAGTTTAGCCTACTCTTCGACGATTTTCCCATTAACGCCTGACCCAATTTTGTTCATATTTCATAAATAAATGTTACATAAATAACCTAACGATATGGTATAATTTCATCATCCTAAAAAGCTAGAAGTGGTATATTACTTTTCGGAGCAAGTTTTACCCTACGATTTTGTCGATAATTAATCTAGCAATTTTGTTCGTATTTCATAAATAGCATAACTCGTTTGTCCTGAAAAGATATACAAGGGATATTTTATTCTTGGGGATGACTTTTTTTAACGATTTTCTCAGAAAGTACTCAGACGCTTTTGCTCATAGTTCACATACAATTTTCTCCTTAATAATTCTAATGTATGGCATAAGTTATCTCTAACAGAAATATGACGAATGGGTACTTTACTTTTGGACGTAAGTTGCTTCGAACAAAGTTTTCTAAAACACATTATTTTATTCGCATTTCCCAAATAAATGTTTCAGTAATAGCTGCAGCCTAACACGAGTCAGTTTAAGAAATTCGAGCGAGAAAATTCAGTGCGTTTCATCCGTACCCATTCTTAAATATATTTTTAAATGTTACACTCAATCACAATTTTCCTAAGAAAATCGAAACTTCTTTTTAAATGTGCCTTGCTGTGGCCAAATGGTTCAAGTGCATTGGTTCTGGATTTGATTCCCGGTGAGAGCTAGTGTATTTTTATCCAACGTTAATGAATAGGTGCAAAGAGAAAAGTGTTTAAACAAGTCTAACCAAGCTAATGAATAATACAAAGAAATAATACAATATTACGAAATTCTAGAAGAAACGTTGTTAATATTAGATATTTGCGTGTAAAAGTCCAACCCTTGACTGTCAACTCCAAAGGTAAGAACGTGAAACATCCAATACCAGGTTAATCAGTGGTCTCTAGTTAAAGCTATCCTACTAGGAAGTGATTGAGATACCAAAAAATATTGTAATCGCTGGGAGACATGTTAGGAGAATACATTGGGTGAGAGAGTTTAATACTGGAACTCATGAATAGTCTGTGCACCTTCGTTGAGTATTGAAGTGCGTAGGTTTATATAGGTTTGCATTGAAATGAGCATTAATACACAACATCTGTTGAACATTACGGGGGGCTTGCGGACAGGTTTGCAGTACATTTTACGGGGTTCGATATTGTAACGATCCTAGCAAACTCCCCAGCCTTTCCGCACTGTACTCTATAAGTTAAATTCGTGCTTAATTAAAACTATGTGTTTAAATTTAACACTGTTAACCGTTAATACCTGTGCACAACGGGCAACAATCCGCCAGTAATTCTTTATTTTTGCCATAAATGTCTTTGTTCATAAATTTCTTTGTCTATGGTTTTGCATATACGTAGCGTGGGCATTAAATTTTGACTTCTACGCCATATGCATCTAATTACAAACACACCTATAGAACGAACACAACAAACTTGGAATATATAGTTTATGTATGGAAAATCATATACGAGGCGCTGCACGGGAGAGCAGTGTGCATACATATGGCAGTCAACTTCCTAAGAAATTTATAATAATAATAATAATAATAATAATAATAATAATAATAATAATAATAATAATAATAATAATAATAATAATAATAATAATAATAATAATAATAATAAACAAAACGAAACAGTTATTTACATAATGTATTTATTTAAGCATGGAAGTGCAATAGATTTAAGTTATTTCTCTCTCTCTCTCTTTGAAGGCAACAACCTTTAGGGTGCCAAGACGTAGAAAAGGACTTGTGGCACTCATGACTATAGAGTGGTGTGTGTTTGGCACATCGGGTTCCTTCGTTGTTAGCCCCAGCTTTCTAGACCGGATGCAGTTATTCCCGGTAGAAAATACAAGAAAATATACATTTCTATTACTATTAAAGTAAATAATTACACTCATTCCCTCAACGTGATACTTGTTTGTTTAACTGTATACAGACAGCTGATCCATGGGAGAATCGTTGATAATAATAAATAAAATAAACTCGACAAATATTCTTGTAATTTGCTGGGCACGCCAGTGTGCCTGTTATCCGGTTGTGGCATACTGGAATATAGGGTATGGCTTTCTAATTTTTCCCCAACTATTTTAACTGCTTCAATTGAAATTAATCTATAATAATAAGAGTGAATTTAGTCTTCTTACCCTTCGATTTAGAAATAAGGTCCGCTAGAATTGTATATTTAAAAAATAATAATACTCAGAATTTTATAGAGTAGTTTGTTTTATTCGAAATGACATACTTCCTGCAACTGTTTGGGTTGGAATTATTTGAGATCAAATCTTTAAGTTTTACGACCCACGGTTATACCGACTAGGCTAAAGAACACGGTGATGATGAGAAATGAATGAAATGGTGGAATGAAGAAAGTGGGAGAAAACGGGAGAACCCCGAGAAAACCCATGCACATCGTGTTTGTCCACCACAAAATTCACTTGGTGCGAGCTGGGGTCGAACCAAGGATCCCATGCACCAAAGGTGAACGCTTTATCACTGAGCCACCGCGGCCCCTCTGAAATTATTTATAGGAGAGAGTGACTACTTTATGAAAACTTGATATCGAACACATTTGTTTAAAGATACCAGCTTTTTGTGAAATATTGCTTAATATTCAGGAAAACCTAAGTCAATAAAATAATAATAATAATAATAATAATAATAATAATAATAATAATAATAATAATAATAATAATAATAATAATAATAATAATAATAATAATAATCTTAAATTAAAAACTCTCTGGACCTAGTGCATTGGCACAATTCCACGAATTAAAAAGAGTTTGTTTACTTCTCATGTAAGTGTAGAAGGACTTAATCCCTGTTGCTTTCAATATACGAAGAAAGTGTCCAACTGTCAAATGATATGCTACATAAAATGCCCTATGCAACATAATGTAATATAGAGTCATCATTTCAGGTTGTCTAAAGAACACTTTCGTTTTAGCAAGAAAGGAAGAAAATAGAAAATACTCAGTTTTAACCTAGTAGAAAGTTTGCAGATTTAAGAGAAAATGTACAGAGTTGTTGGATATTAAATGTAGTAAGACACCGTAGTTCATTGTATGAAATATACTGGGAGTGACCAAGCCATTGCCTATGGAAATATCGAAAGAGATACGTTAATGGTGTTAGTTGCCAACTGTTGTAGAAATGAAAAATTTAAGGAAATCTCTAAAACTCTAAAATCACACATCCAAATTGACTAACTGCTAAGTAAAACTGCTAAATCTGACTAAAGCAAAAAAAAAAAAAAAAAAAGTCTTAATGACCTGTGTTACAGTTTCAGACACATCATTCTCATATCAAAACTACGATAGAAGTAAATTATGAATACAGGTGAATTTCCAGTTCTGGAATACCAACAAATGATTTTGCTAGATGTAAATTTTGGGAAAACATTTTTATAAGGTTTTAGATTTATTTATTGGTTTGTTTATTAGCTTCTCCATGCCGTAAACGTCGCCAACACCTAGTGGCCCACTTGCTGGTAAATGGCGATCGTCAATATAGCGACGCGTCGAAGGATTGCCGCTAGTGTGCCACTAGTGGCAGGGATTCGTCGAGTCGAAGCAGATATCTAGAATCGGGGATATTGAAGTTACCACCACGTAACAGCGAGGACTTCATTTTGATCCCCGCTCCTTTGATTTGTCACGGAGAATCGCAAAGGGACCAACACGAACTATCGCCAGTCATGTGCATGCGGTTATTATTATATATTACTTTTCCCTGACGAATTGTTATTATAAGGACAATACTTGAGCTCCGGGGGTCAAGAGTAACTCCTGCCTTTACATCATGAAGTGAAAAATCTTGAGATGGGTGCGTATAATTGTATGAATTTAGTTGCGGAATTGCGGAAGTGGGACCAATTTTTGGCTGCGGGACCACAAATTTTTGGGGACATGTCGCTAGTTGCCTATCGGTAGTCCACCGACGCTTACGGCATTGGGTTGTCCCCTCACAAGTGAGGCAGATTGTAATCGACCAAGATGGGAAAAATGGGAAACATCTTCCGACTTCGACTTCTGAATAATCCGTTTAGGATCAAGTCGAATCAAGGCTGCGTCACGGGAAGGTAGAACAAGTGAGGCAATCTTTCCAAGCACTACGCTGAAGAGCCTCTGTCTCATTCAAGACTTAGACTCTTCAGGAAAAGAAACAAGTTTATTACTTGTAATTTATTCTTTGAGTCAAAGTATTTTGCAATAAACCATCGTTTTGTAAGATATTTTTACGATTGTATACTATTAATTTCGAAAATTGTATACATAATATAATTTCCCATCATGGATTTGAAAAAATCAAAGTTCGAACAAAGAAAGATCTTCGATCCACATGTCTCTTTCATTATTGACCCTTAATTTATTTTAGTCCTAGGCAAAGCGAATCGACGAGATGGCTCTAAGTGAAAACATTCATTTAGATGGTTAAGTAATCTGGAAATTCCTGCTGTTATTTCACGAAACACAACAAATCTTGAGAAACAAAAAAAAAATTTTGCTTACCAGGGGAAGGGAGTAAATCATCTGCTTACGTTTGCTTAACTAGGAAGAAGGCAAGGGCGCCGATCCTAGGGGGCCGGGCCCCCCAAAGCTCATGTAGACCCCCTTTGTATTTATGAATATACAATATTTGGCATAATTTGAATGCAATTTGCCTTAAAATCCTAATATATATCGTCTGCATTTGAATGCTCTCCCAGAAAAAAAATACAGAGAAATCGGCGCCCTTGGAAGAAGGTCTAGTGAAAGGAATAAAAATGTGATAACGTAATGCTTGAACAACTCTATCTAATGGAGAAAAGTAAATTAGTATTCAACACTTCTTTCAATTGTAAGCATTTTAAAGATTCTCGTAATTTAGTAGCGTCCCGGATTTGCATTTTTGAAGTACGGGTACTCTATCTATACCTTAACGTTTCAGACCACGCACTTAAGCCGCTTTGCCACAAGAGGCACATAGGAGTTTTTCTTTCGATTTCCTTAGGAATATTGAGAATGTTATGACTTTTAAAACTATGTTTAAAAAAAGAATACATATCGACACAATAAGATGGTAATCTACAGATGGTGATCAGAAAAATGGAAACACCTGAACGAAATTGCAACTTACCAGATTAATATGGTGTCGGGCCACCTTTCGCCTTCAGAACAGCCTTGATGCGACGTGGGATGGAGGCATAGAAGTCGTGAATGGTAGCAAGTGGAATTTTACACCATTCCTCGTGCAGGGCATCGGCTAATGCTATGATAGAGGATGGAGGTGGAAATCGTCGCCGGAGTCGTGTTTCCAAGACGGACCACAGATGCTCAATTATGTTGAGATCTGGGGATTGGGCGGGCCAGGGGAGGTGTTGAACTTCATCCCGATGTTCCTCAAACCACGCTGCAACAACGCCAGCTGTGTGAATTGGTGCATTATCACCTGGAAGATGGCGTCATTGTCCGGGAACAACATCCGGACCATAGGATGCAAGTGGTCTCCTAAATTGCGATATAATCGTTGGCAGTGATTCGTCCGCTAAGTGTGACCACAGGACCCAATGAAAACCATGATATGGCGGCCCACAGCATCACCGAGCCGCCGCCATGTTTCACAGTTGGGCGGAGACACTGCAGATCATAAGCTTCTTTGGGCGTTCTCCACACATAAACACGGCCCGTGGTTGGGAATAGGGTGAAGGATGACTCATCCGACCATATCACACGTTTCCAGTTCTCAACGGTCCAAGTTGCATGGTCACGGCACCATTTGCGGCGTGCAAAAGCGTTATAGTCCCTGATGAGCGGTTTGGCCCGTGCAACACGACCCCGTAAGTTCATGTCATGTAATTCGCGGCGGACTGTGATTGTCGAAACAGGGTGGGGGAGGTGCTGCTTGAGTTCCTCCGTCACTTGCTCCGCAGTGGCACGATGGTTCTGCGTGACAATGCGCTTTAATACCCGGCGTGACCTGTCATTCATGATTTTCTTCCGCCCACTGTTCCGCTTCCCCGATGTGGTTTTCCCGTGTGTTGTGTAGGCCGTCATCACCTTCGACACTGTCCCACACGACACACCTACACAGTAGCCACTGGCGTCACACTCACTCCACATAACCGCGCACCAACAATTTACCCTCTTTGAAACTCTTTGAGAGGTCTCCCATTTTACACTACCTCCGTCTGCTGCAGCCACTGGACACTGCTGTTCCACTGCGCCTGAGGTAGTATGGAGATCGACCTAACACACCACCACCAGCGGTCCGGCGCTGCGGGCGCCACGACACCACTGCCAACCCATACATCTGACTTGTTGCCAACTACAGGTGTTTCCATTTTTCTGATCACCATCTGTAATACCTAGGAAATATATTGAATTGTTTTTAATTTGTTCTCACACTACCAAAACAGTATTTATTTATTTTTTATTCCAACCTTTTAATATAAGCATTTCACACTATTGTCTGTTCTAGGACAATACAATTCTAGTTCATGTATATGCTAGATTTGGAAATACAGTAGAATTTCGCTTATCCGACATAAACAGGCAGGCAGAACGCTGGATAATATGGATGTGTTAAGAAAAGACCTGTTAAAAGTAAAACTTATGATATAATTTTACATATTACACATCTAATAATAATGTTTTATAACAAATAACTGCACTGCACTGAATCAGGGACGTATCCAGCGTGAGGGCCTGAGGGCTGTCCCCCTCCGAAACTCAAGCACTTTTTAATAAACATGCTTTTACCCTTTTGAGATTCTTTTATATCAGTTTACTAATAGTCAGTGTCCAAACTTTGGGCAATGTGCTGTCTTGTTATAATTCTAAGAACATACCATAATGCCATTATACCATTTGGAATTAAAGAACAGGAATTAAATAGGATTAACATTTTGTTTCCGTTCTGTTTTTAACTTTAATATATTAGAACGATACACTCAATGTCTTCTTGCTATTTTTGTTATGTGATATACGTAGCAGACAGTTTTCTTTAGTTACATTTCTCTCGAAAATATGTTTCATTTTGTTTGTGCTATAATGCAGTTTCCAAAGTAAACCGGTTTATAAATGAAAAGTAGGAAAAAGTTTAAGAGAAATACAGAACTGTATTATTATTATTATTATTATTATTATTATTATTATTATTATTATTATTATTATTATTATTATTATTATTATTATTATTATTATTAATGATATTGATATTTTTAAAACATTAGAATTACGTGCTTACGAGGATTCGTGTTGGGCCCCCTCCGAATAGAAAACCTGGATACGTGTCTGCACTGAATGATAGATGTATGAGTCAAGGTGTAGACGGGCGCGCTAGGCGATATACTCCAAAGCATGAAAAATAGATTAAGACCACAACTTGCAGTTCTTCTTGCCGATTGGTGCTTTCTGCAATGATATATCGGATCATACGGTATGTGTAACAAAGGATGGTCGGATAAGCGAGACCATGGTGTATTGGTGTTTCACGCACCTAAACCTGTAAAATGTTTGTATAAACGATTATCTTTCACTCCCTAGCTAAATTTGTGGGTATGATCACACACCTTGCCTCATAAAGTATAGTCTTATAAAGAAAAAAATATTTTTCTTTTAGCTAAAAGCTAAAGGGAAGTCAACTTCAGTAATTTACTTTAGTTTTTTTTAATAATGGCAAACTAGTCCATTTCATCACGATAAATCACGTTTGATACTAAGATGTCTTTTTCTGTCCGTATATATCCTTTACATTTTGTTGGAGACAAAATTGTTATTTTCCCAAGAAAACAGGGTGAGAGAAGCTATACAACAACATTAACTGAAAACTATAGCTATTACCTATAATACTGTAATCCTGGATATCAATAAGTTGTCCTTAGTATATTGCTTCGGTTCTTATTAACATGAAAATTATGTTTTGTAAAAAAAAAAAAAAAAAAAAAAAAAAAAGAATGGGATAAGATGGGATTCGATGTGGTGTCAAAGTAATAAAATAACTACGAGTCCGCCACTCTATCCACCTAACCACAGAGGCTACGTTGTGTTTGTTCTTTTTTCTTAAGAAATAATCTTCATAACCATGGTGCGTATCGCTTCGAACCTTAACATAAGAGTTTTTCTGTTTAATTCTATAGTTTCGTACGACATCTTAGTTACAGAAGTTAATTTATATTTGGCAGCAATCTACACACTAGGTTTTAACCAATAAATGCAACATTTTAGTCCAGTATCCAGTTCCTTGATCCATCTCCTCGACTCCCCTACTGAATTCCCTCCGCAATCGTGCTGTGCTACTGAAAAAATCCCTAGAAATCATCGTTGCCAGTATACACAAAACCGAGCATAATTTTGTTTTTTGTTTATATTTTTATTATTTTATTATATTTTTTGGAAATATCTCCTTAGATGGAATGCTCTCTATTATCTCCACATACTAATAACTCAATTTTACCCATAAACGTAAGGAAAAAGGAATAAATACGGAAAATCGTGAGTTATAGTATACGCGCAATTTTTTTTGCGCATGGGAGTACAAGGTATCCATACTACTACCATAGCGCCTAAAGCTATGCAACCCAACAATACATGTTTAAAACACTTACATGGAAACAAAAGATAATGGGCCTTATGCAGAGTCGTTGTGATGCGTGATTAGTGGCATTCTAAAGAGTTCGACTAACATATGTTCCCTGCAGTAGTCAGGCTTTTAGTATGATTCTAATCATAACGTCAAAACGACTCTGCATAAGGCGGAATATGTCTACAATATGCTACATATATTCATGTCCAAATATCAGAACCAATATACATACATACATGCATCCATTCACAAACTAATCATATATTCATACATACATATATTCATATATACATGTAATTTGTCATTCATCTAAACTTCGTACACCATTAGACCCATACAGTATCCAAAAGACGACATTCTATGCTAAAATCCCATATCAGCTACTGAAAATACCATATGAATACATAAAATACGTTTCTTAGAGTTGCGGCCATTTCCTCCCACAATTTCTGATACATTTATTTGCAATATGTACTACTCTATACTATATATATATATATATATATATATATATATATATATATATATATATATATATATATATATATATACCAATATACCTCTAAAATATATGAAAAACAAGAAAAATCATTCTTTCTAACCCCTTTCATTACCAGTTCATTAATATTCATAAATAATTAATTCATTAATCTAGTTTTTAAAAAATAAAATTATTTATGCAAAAATATCTTAAAGAAATCTTCTTTCAAGTCTTCTTCCAAAAGCAAAAAAAAAAAAAAAAAAAAAAAAAAGGGAAAGTTGCCTTACTAAAGATTTCATTCATTCTTTTTCCCCTTTCAAACTCAGGTAACAATGGACATTCTTCCTCTGCCACTAGGTGGCAAGTTTGTTTTAAAAAATGCGTAACAATTCACACGCCAATTAAAAGCGGTCCTATACTCGAAAAAGGACATTACACTTCGCCCTCCAATTTTATGGAACACCCACATAGAAACATCTGGCTGTCTTTTCTTTTCTTTACATGCCGTCAAAGAATTCTCTTACATTTTCTCAGCCTCCCACCAGTTAGCTACCATTCTCTGTCCTTTTAACAATTATGTATTATCGACATTTACCTTGTTTCTAAATACATGTAACTAAGTTATGTGACATGTTCAAAATGCTCTTTTTTGACTTCCAACGGTTAAAGTATTGTCCAACAGCTATCTATCAGTTTCAACTCTCAATATCTTCTTTTCTTTTAATGACACAAGGATGAAAATTATGTGAGAGTTAGATAATGGTCTATTATTTCGAATACAAAGGTATTTATGTCCAATCCTTTGTTTCTACGGCCACACACGTTGGATAGAAACAGTCCCAACAACTACTAGGCTACGACCTAAGAAGTAGTACAGGAAATGATGAACAAAATGGTTGACACTGGGAAATAATATGGAATAGAAATCAACATCGGAAAGTCAAAAGTCATGAGAATATTCCGTGAAAACAAGCCCTTAAGAACCAGAGTAGAACAAAGAGAGCTTGAAGAGATCTATCATTTCAAATATTTAGGAAGTATTTTGACGAGAGACGATTACTGCACTAAAGAGATCAAGTCAAGATTTGTTGTAGCAAAAGAGGCATTCAACAAGAAACGATCACTCCTAACTAGCAGGCTTAACACTGGACTAAGGAAGAAGCCAGTCAAATGTTACATATGGAATATGGGATTGTATGATTTAGAGATTTGGACATTATGGAAGTTAGAGAACTTAAGAAGCTTCAAAATGTGGTGTTGAAGAAAGATGGAGAAGGTAAAATATACAAAGAAAGTAACAAACGAGGGTGTTTTAAAACGGATAGGAGAGGAGAGGACGCCCTTAACCAATATACTTCGTAGAAGCCCAAACTGGATCTGCCACATCTTGTGAAGAAATAAACTTCTTCATACCGCCATAGAGGATGAGATGGAAGGAAAATGAGGAGTAGGAAGAAGAACACAACTTATCGATTATTTGAAAAGTTGGACGTCCGTTTCCAGCAATTTTTAAAAAATTTACAGGGAAAATATGGATAATTTGATCGTTTGTGTGCTTGATAATATATAAGGATCTCGAAAAATATCTGTATTTGTTATATATAAACGGTTACAAACAGTGGCGGCGATTGGACGTTAAAAGTGGGGGGGCAAGACATGATCTGAATATTTGTATATCAATGTTAATATACGAATTTCCCTGGTTGGAACTATATACATTAATAGGCCATTTCAGAAAAGTGGGGGGGCAACTGCCCCCCTTTGCCCCCCCTAATCGCCGCCCATGGTTACAAACATAGAACTATTCGGCGAGCGGAGGTAACTACTTGGCGCAAGGTAACCGAACAGTTGCATTGTGGAAAAGAAACGAGCATTTATGTATTTATGTTATCAACATGGTGAATGTACAAGGACAGTGAACTAATAGTTTTAACGTTGATAACGAGCAAAATCTTTTAAAAGTTTGTGAAGAGCACGGATTAATGAACCTAATAACAAATTGCAGAAAATGTGGAAAGGAGATGACAGCAGAAAAACGTGGCGAAAACGGACACCCAACTTCAGATTAAACGCCTTTATATTTTACATGTGTACGATTTCTTTATTATGTAAGAAAACCACATTTTATATATAACATTTTAAACTTTGGTTATGAGTCTGGTTTTAATGGTAGTACGGAAACGGATCATCACAGAAAGTTACTAGCTCATTTACATATTCCTAACAGTGATTTACAATATAAATGTAAAATGACGTTACAAACAGTTTGGGGGGTACAAGCAGCTATCAGCAGCAGGGGCCCTCGACGTAGCCAGTCCAGGCCTGTTCTGTGGGACAGGCCCGTATCCAGGGGGGTCTAGGGGGCCGCCCCCCTAAATTTTCACTGGCCTCAATAAAATTTTAACGGTAGGCTTGCAAATAAACTATAATATGGTGATGAACTATAATATGGTTAAATCGGCCCCCCTCTAACTTCAGCCGGCCTCCCCCCTAAATTTTTGGGCTGGCTACGGGCCTGTTGTGGGATCAACAATGTAACAGAAAGCGATAGATCTCTACCACTTCCGGATTAAATAAAAGTCAAAAGGATTAGATGAATCTATTCGTGTTGCAAAACTATGTATGCTTCTCCCTATTTCTTAACGCTCTTGCTCTAATGCCAGCCGACAGACGAACGGATGGACAGACAGACAGATGAACATAGCCGTTCTATAAGACTTCCTGTACGTATGCATAGTATACTGTAGTTTGGAAGTCCTAACAAGCGAAATGAGCTGTTTGTTTTACGAAAATTATGTTTCTCGACAAATTCGTTTCCGTTTTTTTAAAATTAGTTTTTCGTTTCTCCGAAAAATTGTTCGTTTTTCCGAAAAATTTTTCGTTTTTCGTTCTTTCGAAAAATTTTTGTTTAAAAAAATCGTTTTTGGTTTTTCGATTTTTTTTCGTTTTTTCGAAAGAAAAATTCCGTTTTTCATTTTTCGTTTTCGAAAAAGTATTTTTTCAAAAATTTTGCCATCCCTAGTATATATTCATACGGTAGGTGTATCCAGTACATACGTATACACTGCGTAAACACACGTAAGGAGAATTTTTTCTCATCTGACGGTGTACGGAATGTGCCAATGAACGAAGTTAGAATATTCCAATATTTATGTTTCATATACATTTTAAGTGGAACATGCCGTGTTTTTGAGTGACTCACAAAATCACGCGGGTAACCACAAAATTCTTTTCTTTCTTTTTTCTTTTTTCGTTTTCTTGATTTTTTTTGCCGATTGTGCTGAATAACTACGATATGCAATTTTGACAATGGGCAGTAGTGCCAACCAATGAAGTAGTAATTATCAGAGTTACTCTGCGAAAATATGCGATTTAATGGGTAGTAAAATAAATAAATAAATAAATAAATAAATAAATAAATAAATAAATAAATAATCGTATAAAGTGGAAGAGCATGCAGAAAACACCAAAACAGACAATTTGTGAGAGTTACGTAGTATATAGTACTGAAACAAAAAGTTGTCATGTGTCCCCGCGTAGTGTAGTCGCTAAAGCTCAAGCCTTCGGTGCGAGCGGTCCCGGGTTGGATTCCCGGTGGGGCTGCTCGGTCGAAAAAGTGTAAAAGCTTTTTCAGGCCAGCCACCCTGAATAAGGTTTCCTGGGTTTTCCTCATTCACACCAGGCAAATGCCGGGGTGGTACCTACTCTAACTTCCTTTCCCAATTCTTTCCTCCTTGCTCGCTGAGGGACGTCATCCTCCAAAATGTGACGGGCTAAATGGCCTTAGACGCCGAAAGTCCAGAAATCTAAATCTTAAATCCTTTAAAAAGTTGTCATTAAATCGCGTTAACAGAATTCACTCACGATAGGTTGAAACAAGAAATTGAACTTATATATTGAAATTCAAAATGAGAAGAGAAACACATGGATTTTACGTTTCCCCTTACGTGAAATTGCATTTACACCACTTTATTACGCGTATCGTCAATATACTCTTTAAAATTTGCAATTTTATGACTCGATTTTATTGTTCAGGCCCCAGACGCGTCATTGTCCAACTTAATTGCTCTGGACAAAGCTGATAGCATCTATTCCAGTGATGTATCCCGTAAGCAATATACAAGGTGGTGCAAAATTCCATTTACAACGCTTGGGAGAAGAATCTATAGATTGAAACAAACAAGCAAGTTTATGTGACATTTTGTTCAATTGAGCGTCATTTCCGAGTTACAAACTGTCGCAAAAACGACACCACAGCGGAATTTTGCACCGCATTGTATGTTTTTTTTTTTTTTTAACAGCACCATTTCAACATTGCTCGGGAAAGGAGGCGGGTGAAGAGGGAAGAGCAAGATTCTTCACCGATAAGAATTTTTCATTAATGTATTTCTGTTTTTATTTATTTTTTAATTTAACAATCACCAGATACAGCTCAGAGGCCATTTTATACTGGATATCTAACAACAACAACAACAATGGAAATGACTTGGAAAGGTATCGGCCAGGACCTGTTTTAGTAGGTACCATCCCGGCATTTGTCTGGCAGGACTGAGGGAAACAATGGAAAGCCCCAGTCAGGATGGTCGGCAGCGGGAATCGAACCCACGACCTCCCAAAGGCAAAGCGAAGCCAACGCTCTACCACTTGAGTTGCAGTGTTTAAACAGTACTGGCCATATTAGAAACATATTCAGGGGCTGTGTCCTGAGTGTCTGGACTCTTCCGAAATCCTGACTTTTCTGTAATTTAATATAATTTTAGGGATGATGTTACAAACTTTAATAAAATTTATCATCATATTGAATTACTTCCTTTGTCCAAAGCTTTGGACCCCTCCCGAAACGAATTCCTAAGTAAGCGCCTAAGCCATATTCAGAAACAATTTTACATGTGACTAACACATGCCGTCCTAAAGATTTGGCTAACACATGATTATTATAATTTTGTATTCAGAAGAATGTTTGTGATGATATCCACAATTTTTATCGGAAGAGGGAAACCACGACTTTTTCTCAGGGTTGTACAAATACGTTATGAGAAAAAAGTTAACACAGAGAAATGTTTAATATTATCTCTTACATTATTTTCTGATAACATGTTTGGACAGCCCTTCAGAAACGGATAGCATCGATATAGGCATCAATGTCGTGGATAACATGCTTAGTACGACGTAATCACATGCAAAATCATTTCTGAATGTTGCTAATATCTCAAACTAAGGGAAGTGTCGTCCTTGCTCAGTAATAGATGGCGCCTCTGATGAAAAAGTTTCCTTCTTAAAAAAAAAAAAAAAAAAAAAAAAACCTTCTGTACGCTCTTCTAATTGCTTGGGTCTTTCTCTTGTTGACTGAGTTTTGCTTTGGTTTTGAAAAAAAAATTACTGAAACAAGACTTTTAGGAATGATAAAAGAAATGGATCAAAAGATTGCCACCTTGGCCAAGAATATTAGGAATAATTCAAAAACAAAATCATCAAAAGATTTCGATCTTGGCCAATAATTAGTTTTTGGATCAGGGGGCTACAAAGTTGTTGAACGATCCCTAAATCGAGTTTCCACGGAATAAGCACATCATACTGAGTTAAGTGATAGTTTGGGTTTGGCTATATTATAGTTAAGTGTTAGACCTATTCCTGTACTAAGGGGGTGAGCCATTTTCGGTATTCCTGTACTAAGGGTGTGTGTGTTGAGTCGGGTCATCCCTCCTGACTGCACTTCTAGGGGAGGGATATCATTCGGGGATCAGACAGTGTTGCAACACTTGGTACAATTGTACTAAATTCAGCCCTTTTTGTCATTCATCGGCCCATTGGTACCACGCAGGCATTTTCAGCCCCTTTTGTGAAAAAGTTGGTACAATTCTACCAAATTCAGCACCATTTATCAAATACTTGTCACGTTTTAAAAGTGCCAGTAAGACTTTTCCTATATCTCACGTTACTCATACTGTGCGTTGAACTCTTAAAAAATGCTGTTAAACACTCATTTCTGTAGCATCATAACGCTACGAACTTTGTGTAGAAAATTCGTTATTCGAACTATACCGGAAAACAAATGACATAAGATGAGCGCATCCGAGCCGCGCATGAAGGAGACGAGAAAGAAGCAGTGTGGTGAAAAATTAATTAAGAAAAATACTTTCTTCATTTAAACTCTTCGAAAACGGGGTAGTGTTATAGAACTTTACCTCTGTTACTTTCATGTTATAGAGCCATGCAGGGGTAAAAGTGGACCTGAAAAAGTAGGAGGATGCATGACCTCACGCCGTTCCTATCTTTGGCCATTGTAATTTTTTAGAAGTGGGGGACGCCACAGATATTTTCTGAAAGTGGACGTTCTCCGACACTGTTATCCCCGATGGTATAAATTAATGAATGCAGCCCTTTTTGTTTCAATTTGGTACTATTTTTCAGCCCACTCCAGAGCTAGGACTGTGGCAACACTGGGATCAGAGCTCCATTTTACATTGAGGACTGCACACCTATATTTGATGTTACTATTTTAAACTTCAGTGAACTTCCGTTGTGCAGCATGAAGATAAGATTTGAAATTATCTTGATGCAACCATATTTATGCGCGGTTGGAACCCCTTATTGTTTGTACATCATATCTGACGTAATCTAACTTCACCAATCAACTCACGCGTTACAACGTTTAGCGATCTGCTGTTGTGTAACCTTGTGTCGGCTGCTAGAAGTATTCGGACGTAATAAATGATGTAGTGAAGATAGATTATAACGCAACATTGTGTCTGTTAGTAATCTGAGTGTAGAAAATGATGAACGAGTCGAGGAGATAGTGTGAGTACATATTTCAAAGGAGGAAGTTTTGAGTAGTCAGTCAGTGTGACAGATAGTGTTGTTGAAATTGGTGGAATGACGAGATCAATGGCGGAAAATAATGCTGACAGTGAAAGGTATTAACACTTAAAACTTTCGGATATGGTTTCAAATTTGTTTAAGAACTGCAGCTTTAATCAGAAATCTTTTATTAAGTAATGTGATTTTAGGTTCTGTCAATTGCAAGTATAGATAACGATGACAGTCATATTTTAAGAAGTTTCCTGACAAGGTCATTAACGTTTGAAGGTCGACTTATATGAATAAACTTTAAAAAAAAAAAACTTTTTGATTATATAATTACATAGAGATATTCTGAGCTGCGAATTTCACGTACATTAATCTCCCTCCCTCTCCTTTTCCTCTAATAGTATCAAACGTTTACCTATTGACGGTATTGAGAAAGATTTGCAATATATTTCATATATAATTGATCATAGTAGATGTTTTAGTTCCTTAATCTATGACAAGGGATTTCGGACAATGTTTAGCAGAAGGGGTGCAGCTTTTTTGTCTAAAAAAAGAAATAACATTTCGGTAGTTTCTGTTCCCATTATGTTAGTTTAGGCTAGTTTAGGTTTGGTTAGTTTATGTTAGTTTATATATTAGTGTACGTTCCGAGCATAATTTTCAAAAAAAATGATAGAATTTCACTTCTATTATTATTAGATTAGGTTAGGTTATATTAGGTTTAAGTACTTGCATCTTTCATTTTTCCTGTAATTCTTGCATTTTTTTTACGTACTTCTAGACCCTTCTGCTAAACATTTACAAAAGCAACTAAAAAGAAAAAAGTCAGGAAGTAACAGCTTCTGATTTAAAACTACTACAAGTTCTGTTCCTCAATACGGTAAATGCAAAGTCTGCATTGCGGAACTTAACTACTCATGCCTACGGAACAGACCTCGTAAGTAAAATAAATGTAAGGTTTTGCTTTGATTGACAAAAGGAAATGACATTCACTTTGGATCTCAGGAATTATATAAAGGTTTGTAGTTTGGGAAGCTTAATTTAAGAAGTTCATTAACGTGAAGGCAAGTGTTGATTCAGAACTGCACTATGGCCTGTGGGCTGCAGAGTAGGTCCAGCATGTTACGATTTAGTTTAGCTTAGGGTAGAGCTGATTAGTTTAGTTTCAGTTAGTGTCCTTATGCCTGGACCTACTTTGTGTCAACATTATAAACAATAATAGTGTATTTTTTGTCATGATTTAAGGAAATTTAATCATTCGTTACTCGACTTTACAGCATGGTTTTATTTTGAAACCATATGTCTTTGTGATCAGATTAAGCAGGAAAATATTGATATTTTCGTTAATGACAATTGTTCACATCATGTAATTGGTCTTTCTTGTAAGCTAATCGTAACATCTTGCAGGTTGCGTGGTGCTTCGAGGAATATTGAAGTGAAAAGCAAATTTAAGGAAGTCAGGAATAAAAGAGCATAGAACCGGTGGTGGTGTTCAGATGTGGTCAAAACATTTCTTAAAATGGGATAAATTGTACTTTCTTTCTTTTTTTTTTTTTTTTGGAGGGGGGGAACTTTTCTAAAAGTTGATACTTTTCTTTTTGCTCTAAATATAGCCTGATTTTGGTTAGGTTAAAATAGGTGTTTAACGGGAAGTTTAACTTTATAGGAATGACATTTGGTATCTCCCCAAATCCATCAACGGTTCTGATGTCAATACTGTGATTTATTGTGAGCTGTTGTAAATGACCTCGTTTATGCGTATACCTACCATCGCTGATGCACCTTCTCCCTAGGGACGTATTCTCCTCGCTGCAGCTCGGGCCCCTTGCTATACTCCTGCTCTGACTCGGTTACGTAGCATTCGCGATTTTTAGTGCCCAGCTAGCACAAGCTGGTTCGTGTTTTATGTACAATAGTTTTTATACCATTTGTCCACACTGTATTTATACTCATCACAATTACAAATAACGAACCGTAATCAATACTAAGTGAGCCAGAGTAACTACCAAGTGATTTGGGGCAGAAACTAAATAATAGCCGTTTATACCTACCTTCACGGATTGTATACATCAGCATTTTTTTTTTATACCTAGTTTTTTCTTTCCCCCGGCAACATTTTGTGTTCCTCCATTACACATATTGCATTTCAATTCTATTCGCTTAACAGGTTACTCACACATTGGTAATCCTTCCGTAACAACAACCCATTTCTCCTGTAAACATTCTGGTTTTTTTTTTTTTTTTAACCTAGTTTTCCCCCCTCCTCCCCCCGAATACAGAATTAACCCGTAAAATGCTTCGGGTTTTGGGAACCAGTTGTTAAAATCATCTCTTTACCTTTAGATCCAATAGTTACAAACAAAATAATTCTCTGGTTCTATTTTTCAGAATGTAGTCCTTCTATATTATTTTCTTTGTAGCTTTTAAAGTTACAATTTAGACCTGCTGCAGTTGGGATATGACCGTTTAACTTTCTACAGCATCTTATCAATAGAAGTATACTAATTCTGCGGATGTGCAAACCAGTTCGTTTTTGTAACATCCGTTTAGTTTCCTTGCTGTGCAAATATTGAATTGCGCTTACCTAATCTTGGTCAATATTACGTTGCTAGGCCTAACAGTTTTCATTGGAGTAAATAATGATATAATTATATAGCTACCGGTTGTTGAATGATTTGAGTGACGCCAAGCATAGGACCTGTGAAAAATCGTACCAATATATATATATATATATATATATATATTTCCAAAACGCTTGCACCACCACTTAAGTTTATTTGGTGGTACTGGTAATGCTTTTAGAACGAGAAAGAATCATTATGTCAGCAAAAAGGTAGGAAATACCAACCACATTTGTAATAGGTTTGTAGGAGGGAACGTGCCATTCCGAAGATTTTCAAGATGCTTTAGGCTCATCCCAAGAGGTCAGTAAACCGTTGATCTACCAAGACATGCAGTAGTTCAGATCGATGATGTAATTTCTTCTGTTTGGTTTTATCGTTCTTGCAAAAGCTGGAAATGAACAGTTATAAAGGGGTCTATGGAGAATGTAGGTTTCACACTTTTGTTTCTTGTAGGTCCCAGGGGCTTCAAAAGAATTAGCAGACCTTGCATATTTATACGCTAATATCGTATTCACACACAATAACAAGAAGAAAACTGCAAATGTTTCAATAATATGAGGTTATTGATATGAAATCTTGCAAAAGAATGACCGCAGAGGTCGTTTACAGAGGAAAAGAAAATGCCAGTACTGAAACGTGATTTTGTTCCCGGTTATTTCAGGCAACCGATGTTGCTCTTGTGGTTATGATTTCATTATGTAGGCTACACTGTGCACTAAAAAACTGAATATACATCTGTCGTGACATATATCTCTTATTTTGTAGTGGAACTTTTCAGCCCACTAAGTAATCAATGAAGCATGTCTTTGGTTCATGATTTTCGTTGCTGTAGATCCACAGCTCTATTAGAGGAAATAAAATTACACAACGAATTATTACATCCCAGTGTAAAAAAAATGTTAACAATTTCAAGCACAGGGTCAAGGAATTGCTACAGAAGCACCTATTTTACAGTGTTGATGAATGTTTAAATAGAGATTTAAAATGACTTTTTCAATTAAGTCACCCAATGTCACTCGGAATTGTGATGATACAGCACCATAATAACTTTCTCTTGAAAAAGAAATCTCGGTGTATATGATGTATATACTCGTATAATATTCAAAATCCGAATCTTTGATTTCAGTGCTTAAAATATATAAATTCTGAAGTGATTATTTCTAGTCATTAATACAATAAGCAGTACGTACAAACGGAAGAGATCACCATCCCAGATTTCAGCTATTATATGTATTGATCAATGATGTACATTATATAAATCTTGAAAATCAGTTCCCTGGGATGAGTATAGACTACATAAAAGTGTAGTTTCCCATATAAGTTGAGTTGATTTTGAGTTTAACGTCCCTTTCATCACCGAGGCTATATGAGACGAGACCTACTGATTAACGTGGAATCCGAACCACGTAAGCTTCCGCCGGGAATCGAACCCGGGTCTCCTAGCGAAACGCTTAACCACGAATGAGCTCGTAGTTTCCCATATGTCCTATTAAAAATGTTGCCATTTTATTCCCTTTTGCAGTAATTATTTCCTCGAAAAAGAAAAGTCATTTTATCCATTCTCTTTTATTTGCATGCTTTTTGTGAATGCAGCTGATGTATGAAATGTTTGTTTGTGTTGTGGTTATGTTACTAGGTTCAGCGATATTCCAAAGTGATTTTGGTCATTATGATTGGTTACATCTTTTTTTATTTCTTTCTTTCAGCTGGTTTTGGAACTTATTTCGTTGGACACCAATGTCCTCAAATCTACTTCGTTCAGCAGAAAAGAAGATTCTGTCGTGTAAGTAAACATTTATTATCTTGTCTAATGTTTGTAATAGACATGTATGTTAAAGGTTCACATGTTCTGTACTTATGACCATATCTTTCGTTTGACATCAGTCAGAAATAATATTTTACATACACATCCTGAAGAGATAGCTCAAAACATGCTGTTATCTACGAATCATGAGAACTTATTGTTCCATTGTAAGCTCTTTGTTTTCGTTATCTGTTGCAGTTGTGTGTAGCCTGTAGGTGTCTTACATAAAAATCATCTTCAGATTCAAAATTAATATCAGGGCACTGTGAGTGAAGCTTTTTTTTTAATGACTTAATTGAGGAGCATGCTGAGAGAACCTGTTCTGCTTTGTAGTAGGCAAAAGAAAGAACAGTTATTTACATGCTTTAGACCCTAACGATGCTTTTCCATTCTAGCGCATATACCCAAATTTTGCTATATTTACCTGTAATGTGAATTAAGGATACCTTAAATTTGGGGCTATGCACTTAAATGGAAAAGTATCGTTAGAGATGTAATCCATGTAAATAACTGTTACGAAGCGAAACAGTTTCTCTCAGCATGCTTTTCAATTAAGTCATACAAAAAAGTTTCACTCACAGTGCCCTAAAAATAATTTTGAAACTGAAATTGATTTTTATGTAAGATATCTATATATAATTATTACTTATTAATTAAATAATCTATTTTTGCTATAAACAGGAGAAGCATACTGTAAATTTAGAACTATGTTACAATTAATATGGAATAAATATTATATTATGAACTCATATGTTTCTCCTGTTAATGAGATGGTTGAGCTTGTTTTTTTGCACGCCAACTTCTTGATTTGTGGCTGAATTTTCGTTAGGGCTAGTATCAGTAGTGATTCTAGATTCAATCGATTTCTGCATTTTGTTGTGAAACAAATAATTAAAACACTTGTATTAATATACGAACACAAATAACATAACGAGCGTAGCCGCGGGATCTACTTGTTGAAGATAAACGGTGTAGTAATAAGTGATAGGAATTTTTGGAAGTAAATGCAATATAAATTCTCTCTGACAGAATAGTTTCCAGATCATTTAAGAACTATATATACATAATACTTATTTTAAATTTTACGCCCCCCTCTGAAGTCCGTACCTCAGTTTGAATAACACTGGGTTAGACAAAATGTGAGGACCTAATCTAAAAAGGAAGTGCGTATTTAGAGTGTGTACGATCACCTATAGAAATTCGAAATGGAGGTTAGGTGGATATTATACCATTTTTCTGCAGAAAGTGATAGAATTCCTTTAGACAGAAAATATGAGTAATGGGACAAATTCTGTTTCCAACAGTAGTTCGGTAATGCGAAACTCTGATGCTTGTAGATGTCAGGGAAGGCCAAAACTAACTTCCCCTTTGCCAACAGTTATTTGTAGAGCCAGTGTCCAGATTCTGTATATTATTCTATACTTATGTCCTCAAATCATGGGTGGACGTTTCTAGTTACGTCAGTTGGAGTATTATCTTCGTAGAAGAGTACATATAAACTTCCCACGATTGTGTACTAAGGCGAAGGGAGATGGTGATTATGAGATGAATAAAAGTAAATTTAAAAAATATATCTGCCTATTGCTCACATAATCAAATTGATCACGTTTTAGTAGATAGAAGAAGACAATCTAGCATAATTGACATCCGGTCGTTTAGAGGGGCTGATTGTGACACTGATCACTACCTGGTAGCAGCGATAATACGGGAGAGATTATCATTGAATAAATGTAATACTCAATGTCCGAAAACGGAGAGATTTAATTTAAAGAAATTAGAAGAGAGCCAGGTAAGAGAGGAATACCAGATTGAAGTTTCGAATAGATTCTCGGTTTTAGAAGACTCGGAGTGCACTAGTGTTGAGGATACTTGGATTGAAATTAGAGATAGCATTAAAAGTTCAGCAATAGAAAAATTGGGACACGCGGAAATACGTAGGAACAAACCATGGTTCGACCAAGAATGCATTAAACTAATAGAGAAGAGAAAACAGGCAAAATTACGGTGGCTACAAAATCCGAATGAAACAACTACACAAAATTTCGCAGATATCAGGCGGGAAACTTCCAAAACTTTTAGAACAAAGAAACGGGATTTTTTGAAAGCTAAAATTAAGGAACTTGAAGATAATAGTAAAAATAAAAATATTCGGGACATGTATAAGGGGATCAGCGAATTTAAGAAAGGCTATCAACCTCGTGCTTATATATTAAAGAAATCTGATCTATTTAAGAGGCTCACTGATACGGATAGCCTCTTAAATAGATGGAAAGATTTCTTTGACGATTTGCTGAACACGCAGCCAAAAACTAATGTGCGTGGAGAAAAGGAGATACACACCGCAGAACCGTATATTCCAGAACCCAATCGAATAGAAGTGGAAGCCGCTATAAAGAAATTAAAGAAACACAAATCTCCGGGTGTAGATGAAATTCCGGCTGAGTTAATTTTAGCTGGAGGCGAAAAGTTGTGGAACAAGATACACAAACTCATTCTCCTTATCTGGAACAAGGAAGAATTGCCACAAGAGTGGAAAGAGTCAATCATTGTTCCAATTCACAAGAAAGGCGACAAAACTGACTGTAATAATTATCGAGGCATTTCTCTTCTGTCAACATCCTATAAAATCCTTTCAAATATTCTGTTAGCAAGATTGACCCCATACGCAGATGAAATTATTGGAGATTATCAGTGCGGATTTAGACGAAATCGATCAACTATCGACCAAATATTTACCATTCGCCAAATCCTCGAAAAGAAGTGGGAATACAATACCCCGGTACATCAACTATTTATTGATTTTAGAAAGGCTTACGACTCTGTTAGGAGAGAAACATTATACAACGTTCTTACAGAGCTTGGAATATCGAGAAAGCTAATTAGATTAATTAAGATATGTTTAAGTGAATCCCAAAGTAAAGTCCGGGTAGGAAAATTTTTGTCCACGAGCTTCCACGTCGAAAATGGCCTGAAACAAGGAGATGCGTTGTCGCCATTATTATTTAACTTTGTGCTGGAATACGCCATAAGGAAAATCAAAGATAGCAACCAAGGCCTAGAATTGAACGGCATTCACCAGGTTATGGCATATGCTGATGATGTAAATTTAATAGGGGATGATAGGAGAACAATAGAAAGAAATGCAGAGATCTTATTAAACGCTTGCAGGGACATGGGTTTAGAAGTAAATGCAGAGAAAACTAGATACATGGAAGTGCGTCGGGACCGTAATACGGCAAATGGTGGAGGCGTTAAAATATTAAATAATACTTTTGATAAAGTGGATACTTTCAAATATTTAGGATCAATATTAACAGAGGAAAATCATATTCACGAAGAAATTAAATGTCGACTAAAAGCAGGGAATTCGTGTTACTATTCGGTTCAAAATCTCTTGTCGTCGCGAATTCTGTCGAGGAATTTGAAGCTTAAAATATATAAAACGATAATCATGCCTGTTGTTCTGTATGGTTGCGAAACATGGTCGCTTACTCTGAGGGAAGAACATAGACTGAAAGTATTTGAGAACAGGATCCTGAGAAGAATATTCGGACCCAAGAGGAACGAGAATGGGGAATGGCGGAAGCTTCATAACGAGGAACTACATAGTTTATACGGTTTACCCAACATTGTTAGGGTCGTCAAGTCTAGGAGGCTTAGGTGGGCAGGTCATGTAGCTAGAATGGAAGAAAGTAGAAACGCTTTCAAAGTCTTGACTGGTATACCCATAGGAAAACGACCATTAGGAAGACCTAGGCGCAGATGGGAGGATAATATTAAGATGGATCTCGCAGAGATAGGAATACAAAGTAGAAACTGGATCCAATTAGCTAAGGATAGAAGTCAGTGGAGAGCTTTTGTGAACGCGGCACTGAACCTCCGGGTTCCATAGGCCATAGAGTTAGTTAGTTAGTTAGTTAGTTAGTTATCTGCCTATTGCTAAAAATATGTCAGCACTACCCTTTTGAGTAAGGCACATGATCAGTGGTTAGTTGGAGTTTAGCGTAGAAGATGTGAACCTACAGTTTAAGGTAAAATCCGAAGTCCATAATGTGTTCATATTTTAAGACTCTCCTACCGAGAATCGGACTTAGGAACCCGTGTACAAAAGCATGTAAAGTGAGTAATATTAAATTTATATATAATATTGTACAATCCCTTTTTTTTTTTTTTTTTTTTTTTCAAAGTAAGAGGCATTTAAATAGACCTGCAAAATAGATCAATAAAATCCAGAAATTAAAATCCCGTCCATTCAAAGAAAAAAATATTTCCCCAAATAAATTAATGGCTAAACAACAAGGACAGGTACTCGACACCCTTAATATAACACACAGAAGTGCTCTTGTTTCTGGTAGATCAGTCGGATCTATTCTTTATCTCTTATCCAATCGTTTGCTAGGCCAAAGATAAGTCTGAATTCTATACTCGGGATACTTTAACTCTTGTTTCATCCTGCCACCAAATTTTATTGTCAGCTGTAGCCAATGAGGGACCTAATGACGTGATCTCAGATTCGGGTATGAATTCCAGTTTCTTCAAAAACTTGTCTGCAATACCAAATTATTCTGGCTTAGAGAAGTGTTTGTGTTTGTTTGATTAGAAGCAATTGCATTCCTTAATCAGTAAACTAAATCAGATTCTTTCTAACTTGAAGTTCACTGTAGATCATGAAAAACTTCCTTTTCTCTGTAAACTTTCATACTTAGACCTAAATATTAGAAGACCTAAAAACAAATTTGTCACCAGCGTTTACCATAAGGCCGCTGCAGGTACACAATAGATATATTCTAAATCCGCGCATTTGCTAGTGACCAAAGCGAATATATATTGGTCATATAATTTAGGGAAACAGAGAAGCAAGACGTCAGGGGAATGGTACAGTAATAATACATGGTCAAGTAATTAATAACAAACTATAGAGCCTGTAGCCGACACCGTGAAGCAGAAATGGAAGAAGGAGAGCTATGGAGTGGATTGTCCGTAGGGTCCGGACCCCCTCTCCTTGTAACATCCGATGTGTGTAGAATGTTATATACATGTATGCATTCATTTTCATATGTTTGTCCCACGTGATACGTCTGTGTATCCCCTCAACATTGCTAGGATCCTCCCTCCCCCCTAAAGTCCTGACTTGCTACGTGCCTGATTGAGGGGCCGCGGTGGCTCAGTGGTAGAGCTTTCACCTCTGGTGCTTGGGGTCCCAGGTTCGATCCCAGCCCCCGCCAAGTGGATTTTGTGGTGGACAAACACCGTGTGCGTGGGTTTTCTCGGGGTTCTCCCGTTTCCTCCCACTTTCTTCATTCCACCATTTCATTCATCACTCATCATCACCGTCTCCTTTAGCCTAACCGGCATAACCGTGGGACGTAAAACTCAAAGATTTCATTTTTTGGTGCCTGATTGAAAGTATACGTTGAACGTGAATAAGAATGATCAAGAAGTATGACTAAAAATATAGGGTACAAAAAAATGTAGTGCAACATAATGGACTGCCCACGATAGATGGTTGTGGAAAAGTATTGGGGAGACCTTCATCCAGCAGTGGATCGACAACGGTTGATGATGATGATGATGATGATGACATAAAAGTAAGACAATAATATACACCCCTGTGTGAATATATTGCAAAACACCAAAGCAGCACAATATACTGCAGATAAATAACCGCTGTGCACATGTACATAGCCGTGATATTATCTAATAAGGGAAAAAAGAACCGCCCCTCTTCTCTGTCGTTATGTGCTACGCCTCTGCCCTCACTTGTCAGAGTATTGTCGAATACAATGTCACATTTTAGTGTATGTTGTGCTTCTACGCATATTTTCATCGAACTCACTTCATATTTCGTCTCATTATCCACAACGTGTTGTGTTGCCAGTTCCCCTAATTCCCCCCCATAACTAAGGAACTGTTGCGATCTAGGATTTTTCTCGTCTATGGATTTTCTTGTTCACTAATACAAATTGATTGACTATAATCACGTTCCACATTTCGTGACATCAGAAAAAGGTCCCTTGTGAGTACGTACGTTTGTTCAAAGCAAAAATTTGGAAAAGAATATTATCCAATTTAAGAGCTATTACACCGATGCCAATGAAAAATCTAGAGTCTACGAGATAAAATGTAATTGCGTGGATGGTTATATAGGTATTAAAAACGGTTTAAGGAACAGCTTATTATATATAAAGTCAAGAATGACGTGTTTCTGAAATGTGTTTTATTTTTCTCGAAAATCCAAAACTTGACATAAATTAAGGTTGTTTAAACGAGGAATGAGAAACAATAATTGAAAAATACATATACTATTGGCACAATAATATAAACATTAATATGAGCTGATGATGTTCCCTACTTGAACAAAAGAACATGCAACTTGAGCTCGCCACAGCAGGGACAGCGGTCATTTGACGTGGGATCGGTAGCTACCGACGATGTGTTCTTCGCACTGCCCTACCGTGATGTGTGTTCTGTTTCCATGATGTTTCTACTACGTACTTGATCTCCTATTCTCTGTGAACAAGGTTCCAAAGGAGAGAGCTGAAAGCTAGAAAGTGTAAGATATATCCAGGGTTTGTATAATTTGATCGCAGTAAAATGATAAATAGTTTTTTTGTACAGAAGAAGTGATACCGCATTATTCTCATATTTCTTGAAATACTCTGATATATTCTCATATATTTTGAAGTAAAAGTGGCATGATCGGATGATTAGAATATCTTAAGTATTGAAATGAAATGAAATTTATAGTACGTCACACGATTATGCCCTTTAGGCTAAACGAGATGTTCGAGTGACGTAAAACCTTAAGTTTCATTTCATTTTTACTGTTGGTGCTATTTTCTGTATAGTGCTACTGGGCAAGAAAATGGGAGAACCCCGAGAAAATCCACGGACACAATATTGCCTACCACAAACTGACGTGCCCAAGGACCAATCCGGCTACCTCCCGCAGTAGAGATAAGCGCTCTACCATTGAGCCACCCCCATTTGAAGTATTACTATCTATATCCAGTCAAGCATTTTTCATAGTAGTTTTGAATTCTTGACCTTCTTCCCTTCACATGATCCAGAAATGTTGAATGCGTATAAATGTCTTAATTGCTAAGCCTTCAACACATCTGAAACTTCAGAGGTAAGAAATTAAATGTAAAGAATTCACTACGTTCAGTTTCTAAATTTTGAATTTGTTGTAGGCTGAAAGAGGTGATGGGAACTTGCTTATGATGATGATAGATTGTGAAATGACAGGAAATCTGCATATGGCTTGATGGTAATGATTTCGTTAGTTAAATCTATTTAAATGTCCCTTCGTGAAAATTAAATTTTATTATGCATAATTTTAATATTTAATAATCAAATTTATAACATAATACAAATTCATTTTGAAAAAAAAAAAAAAAAAATAACGAACATTTAACTGGAATTAGAAAATGAAATCAAATTATCAATAAAATCACGTCATTAAAATTCTAGTTCATGTTAGAGAAAACAGAAAAAGAAACTTCGTATAAATGAATAAGCTAAAAAACGTTTATAGCATGAACACCGTTAAGGAATTCTAGTCAACTTTCGTATAGGGGACCATTTAAATAAATAAATAAATAAATAAATAAATAAACTTTTATTACTGCGTGCAGTATTGAATTCGTCTGTAAGTGGTTTTAGATAGTTTTGTTGTACTTTTTGTTGCAAATTATAACACTTCCATTATTTTATCTTTCTTCGTCAATGGTTTTATTCCATTGTAAAATTCGGTTTAAAGTTATATTACTGAAAGTAAAGACAATAATGTTGATACCGTTTCTTTCCTATGCTTAGTGTACTTTTGTATCGTAAATCTAATAAAGGACGCTGGCAGTTGTTGTTCTTTTGTATACTGCTAGTATATGAGTCGCAAACTACTTAATGAATCATAATAAGGGTAATTGACTTATCGCATGTTAGTAATTACGATATGATTGTGATTACGTTTAAAGTCCAAAGAGTACTGCAATACCAAGATCCGCTTTTAATACTGTTGCTTTTAAGTTTAGGTGCTTAATGAAAGACAAAACACCATTAAGGATTTCAAAGAAAAATCGCACAATAAAAAACAACAGTGCAATTATTAACTGTAATGTAGATTTGAAGTTGCAGAGAATAATTAAGAACTGAATTATTGTGTACGAAGGTACTTGTGTTAATGGATACAGAGCAATTCTAAGTAGTCAGCTGAAAGTAATTCCGTGTACCTGCATTCGTGACGGTCCAGGTTGGATTTCCAGATTTATCTGTTCGTACTGGAGTTTGTGGGTTTTGAGTGTCACTAGATGATTACTAGGATGTTTTCAAATATACGTTTCTTTCTCGTCTTTCGCTCCTTTTCCAAAACCTGATTCTTGATGGATGTCGTTATTCAAATGAAGAATGAGCTTTACTCTAGTTTTAGTATAATGCTCTACTATCTTACCCTTCAAGAAAGGAGTCTGATTATTGATGGAATTAGATGCTAATGGAAGAATTGGAGCAATGAGAATGGAAAGTTCGGAGAAAACTCAGACACCATAGTGTTTTCCGTTAACTTTCATGACCTAGAATTGAATCGTACAAGAGATGGGCACTCTATCGCTGAGGCATCGTGCCGCCGTTTTTACTAAACTTGAGACTGATTGAGTGTTATATAGGAAGGTAAGTTTCTTATCCAAAAAAAAGCACTATAATTTCATTGCAAAATATTCTCTACCTGGTTGCAGCTACTTTGAAATACAAAATATCACACCGCACAGTAATACATCGGGTGATAAATCATTTTGAAACGACAGTTCCATTATATAAGCTTTCTGTTTCGAGAAAATGTCACTTGAAGTTATTTTTTCTGCTTTGATTTAATGAGAGAAAGAACACATATGCCTTTATTTGCAAATATTATTTCACTAGAATACCCTCGTTATTCGCGGTGATTTCTCTGTTACCGCGTTTATCTCCGGTAAACATATAATTAAGGCATAATTTATTATGCAAATTCTTCAAAATACAACTTTAAAATATTTGTCTTGCTTTTACGATGTCCTTTCTGCTTCAGTTGAAGCCAGACAGCACTAACACCATCTTATAGATAAAGAAATCATTCAGGTATATCACTACAGCATAGCGAGCAACCATCTTATCCGTATGAATGCACAAATCGCGAAAGAGCATTAAGAAGAGGCTATACGTCCCAAATAGCAGGCAGTTTACTGCTAATTGTCGGCAAGAACCTCCAACTTGATTGTACATAGGAGGATGCTTCCTTTCATGTACGGGGAAGCGATTTTGGTTGTCATCTGAAAAACATTTGGGATTCCAGTCAACGCAGCACAAAACTTGCGCTTTCGATTGCGACATTAAGTATATTGATTTGTCCACTTTTGCGTTGCGTTGCGCTCCCCAATTTTCGCGAATGCTAGTACAAAATGACATCCTTCAAACTGTAAGCAAACGACGTAAAATTCTGCAGCTTCTGTCAATATTAAATTGTCTATTTTGTATATTCACTAGTTATTTCATCAGTATCTGGTTTCAAAATGTAAATGAAAGCATATACTTAAATTCAATATTGTACGTTTTTCATATGTTGTTTTGTTACTACTTTAATTCGTTTTTTGGATATTATCCTCAAAATTAGAACAGATGAGGTACAGTGGGGGGAAAGGAAAGAAATAACTTATTAATTTTGTATTACATCTTACATCAGCAACGGAGGTGTATAACACTAGACGTATGTTTAAAATGGGGTGTGACACGTAGTGCGTTCGATCAAGGACCGATGAACCAACAACACGCACTTTGGCCACTTAAAACAAACAAACAAACAAAAAGTAACAGTAGAATTTGTGACTCTACGCTTGTGTTGATTATGTATTGTGATGGTAGGATCCTTTTTATTAGTGTGTTAAGTTTCAATGCCGAATTCAAGTCGGCTGCGCGTGTCTCAGTGATAGAGCGCTTACCTCTGGTGTGTGGGGTTCCTGATTTGATCCCTGGCCTAGTAAGTTTGTGGTGAACAACATTGTGTCCGTGGATTTTTCTCGGACACTTCCATTTCCTCCTACATTCTCATTCCACCAATTCTTCCATTATCATTCACTTGCCTTGATCATCCATTTCCCTTAGTCTAACGGGCATTATCGTGGAATGTTAAACCGAAAGATGTCTTTTTCTCCGAATTCAAGTGTATCTGCGTCGTGTACCTCTTCAAAATGTAACATTAATTCTAATGTTATTTAGATGGGAGAAAAAAGTATTCAAGTGTCTAAGAAGAGTTCTATGACAGGGACACTAGAAAAAAATTTCAATTTTACACTGTAAAATTGCATTATAAATTGGTTTGAAGTTTATTATTTTTTTTTTAATAAATAAGATGCCTCCATTCCAAATTTATTTCTTTAGTTCGGTGTTGATAGCTACAGGCAAAATGCTTAATTTACAACTTACAATAGATAGATAATTACTTCGAAAACAATATTTATATGCATGCGTTATAAAATATCAAATATTATATACAGGGTGGTAGGTAACTCTACCGAAAAACTTTGGGAGGTGATTCCTTATATGAAATGAAAAAAAAAAAAAGTTCTAATAAACATAGGTCGATAAACGTCTCCTTTCAGAGTTATGAACAACCGAAAATTTGAAAAATCATGTTTCGAAACGCCCTGCCTCAGAAACTATAGGACCTATCCCAAGCGGTTTAAGGAATTACACAGGAACTAGTATGCGAGCTATCTAAATATCCACCTTTTACCATCCTCCGTTATCGGCGAAACGAACGCGCTATCTAAATATCCACCTTTTACCATCCTCCGTTATCGGCGAAACGAACGCGCGCATACTAGTTCCTGTGTAATTCCTTAAACCACTTGGAATAGGTCCTATAGTTTCTGAGGCAGAGCGTTTCGAAACATGATTTTTCGAATTTTCGGCTGTTCATAAATCTGAAAGGAGACGTTTTTCGACCTATGTTTATTAGAACTTTTTTCTTTCATTTCATATAAGGAATCACCTCCCAAAGTTTTTCGGTAGAATTACCTACCACCCTGTATAGGTTATCAAGAAATGCTGCTGCATTGTGAACATTTTATCCTATGTTAGCTCTAGTAAACACTTCCAGGTTTTCAGGATACGCCAGTGCTCGTAATACAGGATTAATTAAAAAAAGAATTTAGATAATTTAATTTTTTTCGTTGGATAGTGATATATTCTTTTTTAGTTTAATGTCTCGAAATTTTCCTAGGCTAGGGAGACTGTGATGATGATAATGAACGAAGTGATGCAATGAAATGTGGGAGAAAACTGGATAATCCTGAGAAAATCCACACATATAGCGTTTTTCCACTACGAAATCGCATGGCGCGAGCTGGGATTAAACCAAAGACCTCACGTACTAAAGATGAGCGCTCTACCATTGAGCCATCGCAACCCCAAACAGTATTTCAGAAACATATAGACCTGTTACTCCATTATATTTTCGATAATTTTTTGTAATATATTCCCCAATTTCATAATAGTCAATTGTAAATCAAATATATTTACATTAATTTATTGTTGTATTTGACGTCGAACAGGAATAGTTACAAAACAGGCGATTGCATTTAAGCAATCAATTGAAATCGATAAGAGGCAGATATGTAATATTTATCGTTAAGACGCAGTATGTTTTTGAAGACATTGAACTTTAGAAAAAGGGATACGGTTTATACACAAACGATATATTGTGTCTTTGTTCTTTTTTCTCCAGTGTTGTAATATTTGTAAAGTAGTTTCGTATAGAATGTATTGTATAGTCATCATTTTTTCTGTAATTTCAAGCGAGTTACTCAACTTTAGTGCGATTTCCTTTAACGTGGAGATGGTCTAATTTTCTATACAATCAATTAAGTTTCGATTTTTGACAAGAACATGTGAGAAAAGAAATAACTTTTGGTGATGTCTGTATATATAATTTTCATTAAGATTCGTTATTACTTCAGTTGACGTTGCATTGCGACACCTTAAATTGGTTTAGAGTTAATCCAGTTTCTGTAGAGTGTGATAAGTATTTTAAGGTAGTAGAAATGCATTATGAAATGAAATATTGAGAGTAAAATTATTGAAATTACTTGTCGGTTGTCTGTTAGAATACTGTATGCAATTTAGAATTAAATACACAGAATTGAAATATGTATCATTTACGGAATAATGATTCATTTTTTTTTATCCATGCGAAATTTTTGAGTTCTTCAAATGCTATCATGACAATCCTCTTCTCCAGGTGCTAACAAAGAAAGGAATTTTACTTTTTTTTTTTTTTTTTTTTTTTTTTTTTAAGTCATGTAATTTTCTATAACCCTGGTTTTTGATATCGAGCGATCTTTGAAATATGTGCAAGTCGATGAAAGGCCCTGGAAATCTAATATTACAAACATGCAGTTTACTTTAATGAAAGAATTATGCTATTCACTGCTGAACATCAATTAAGCTTTCCTTTAAACATAACGAATGTAGAACTCTCTTTCGTGATTATATTGTTATTGTACGCACCTTTGGCGGGAGAGACCCGGGTTCGAGGTGGGAGCTTATGTAGTTCGGATTCCTTGTTAAGCTGTAGGTCCACGTCCAATACAGCCTTGGCACTGAACGGAATCCAAAAGCTTCAAATCAAGTAACCAATAAAGTGTGTAATTATTCAGTTTTTCTTAAAAAAAAAAAAAAAAAAAGAAACTGAATCTTTTTTTGAAAACACAAAAAGTTTGTTTCCTTTCAAAAAAGGTTTTGATTTTAAAACCGATTTGGTTTCTATTAAAAACTTTATGCGTCTTTGTTAACTTGTTTGGAAATTAGTGTTACAAGAACAAGGCCAGATACCGGCGGCTTCGGAGAAAATCACACTGGTTTCAATAAAACTCAAAAATTGTTTGGAGAAAACGGAAAATTGTTTTGTTGAAAAACCGAAGGCGGTTTCGGCGAAACATCAAACCGGATTTTGGAGAAAACCGAACCGGCTGTTTTCAGAAACTGCAACCCATTTTAGGCGGAAAACCGAACTGAGTGTAATAAACCGAAATTTCAGTTTGTCTACAAACCGTTTCCTGTTTTTATGAGAACCTGTTTTGCCCATTCCTAGTAGTTACCTATGCTGGATTGTCTCATAGGCGACGTATTGGGATTAGTACTATCTACCGCGACCATCTTGTAATCCAAGTTTAGTCCAGGTCCATGAATTCCTAATGGGTATCCTTAAAATGCGTTACCACCAGTGTATTAAAAGAATTGAAGAGCTAGGACTTCCCAATATGATGAAAAGATTATTATTTACAATTAGGGACGCGGGATGAGGAGTACAGTAGAACTTTAGATACTGTGACACGGAATGAATTGTACGCTAAACCTGCTTTCTTCCGAGTTTAGGGATATAAAGTATTGCTGTGATCTCCATTACCCGTTTCTGCGCCGCCATTTACAGTTTACGTTTCATTAAACTTCCTATTTGTGACTAACAGGTGATATTATATTTCCAAAATATTTCTGATTTGGATAGAAACTATTCTTAATTCTGTCTGTTGATATAATGTCTTGAATATTTGGGTAAGATATTTTTAATTTTTTTTTATACTGTTGAGTATGACGGTTATTTGTTTACTTAACGCGGAAGTGCGAGTATTATTTTGGCTTTCTGCCAATATTCCATTGCGTCATATTGTATTTTTCTCTTTGGCGTGTGCCCATGATGTGTACATTTGATTACGTCAAGTTCTGTTTACTAGGTCAAGGTTCTTAATAATTGTTGCCCATACCTGATAATGTTTAGATTTTATGATGTAATTACTATTACAATTATTATTTTTTATAATCTGTCTAGTCTAGGGTTGCCACCTTTCCAAAACAATATGTAGGGACACTTTGTGCTGCTATTCAGGACGGGGTTATGTACCAGCGTTTCTTTTTCCGTAATGTAATATAGATCTTTCTATAGTGAAGAGTGAATAATACACATCTAATTGATAAAAGGAAAGTGAGGCAATTTAAATAATAAAATTCTCTTTAAAGTATATAATAAAAATTTAGTCAATTTGAATAGTACGTAGCTTGCATGTAAAATAGAAGATAGAAATAGTTGATTATCCCGACACTTGACTATAATTTTTGTTGTAGGAATAGACCATTTGTTATTCTTACTGTTTCAGCTGCTCCCACTCTCAGGACTACTGCTATTGTTGCTCACATTTAAATCTATTTCTGGTTGCTGCCTTGAAGTCAATATTCACCAGGGCCGCAGTGGCTCAGTGGTAGAGCGTTCACCTCTGGTGTATGGGGTCCCTGGTTCGATTCCAGCTCGCGCCAAGTGAACTTTGTGGTGGACGAACACCGTGTTGCGTGGGTTTTCTCGGGGTTCTCCCATTTCCTCCCACTTTCTTCATTCCACCATTTTATTCATTTCTCATAATCACCGTCTCCTTTAGCCTAACCGACATAATCGCGGGCCTTAAAACTCAAAGATTTCATTTTTTTTCAATATTCACCAGTTACAAAGTGAGCTTAAATTTTCTGTTGCCAGGCATATTGCTACCTCCCTCCCCTGCTGTGACATTTCCTCGTATTATGGAGGCTCTATATAATAATGTGGGAAGATTCCAATAATAATAATAATAATAATAATAATAATAATAATGATAATAATAGTTACCAATTTAATCAAAATATATCAAAGTCAGGACATTTCAAAGTCTGGATAGCTCCAAGACATTTTCTCCAAAATCGGGACAGATGGTAATCCTATTCTAATCGAGTTTATATCATATATATAAACACCCCGGACAAAAAAAAAAAAAAAAAAAAAAGAAGTGTTTACTATATTGGTCAATAAGCCGTTACATCACTCGGGCGCGGATAACAGCGTTGATTTTCTGTGACGTGCTGTCAATGTGGAAGAAGATTACGTTCAAGTCCAATTTAGCTCATTCCTTGAACAACTGGTCCCGCAGAGCCGCCAGCGAGGGTATGATGTCTCCTCTTTACGGCCCGTTCCAACATGTCCGAAGTTTTCTCGATAACGTTGAGATCAGGCAAAATCGCAGGCCAGGTGAGATATTTGATATCCACCTCATATTCAGGAAATCATTCCCGCACAATCCTGGCTCGGTTAACAGTGCAGTTATCGTCTTGATACTGGGGCTCTGGGATGTGACCATCTTGCAGAAACTGGACTAATGGCAACTCCTCATTAGCTAGAATGGACACGTAATCCACAGCCTTCATGCGGTTGGGCACCTCTATCAAGGGATCTATACGAGCACATTCGAAATACACTCCCACAGTATGACACTACCACCCCCCCTTCTATACAGCCCTTTGCAATACTCAGCTTTGTAGGCTTCTCTGGCCCACCTCATCATCCTGGAACGGCCATTATTGGAATACAGGCAAAACCAGGGTTCGTCTGACCAGAGGATGTGTCGCCATTGGTCTCTATTCCAGTGGCGGTAACCCCTCGCCCATGACAGGGAATTTTTCTTCTGTTTGGCATTCAGGCTGGAGCGCATTCTGGAACGCTACTGGGTATGCGTACACCATGCAATTGTCGTTGGAAGGTTCGCTCAGAGACTTGACGATTGGGTCCTTCATTCAGGGTTTGAAAAAACCCGGGTATTTTTGAAAAAACCCAACCCACCTGGGCCCATGTGGGTTTTTTCGGGTATTTTCGGGTTTTATTGGGTTTTTTCGGGTTTAATTGGGTTTTTTCGAAATATTCCAATCTCTTTGGGGTAAAAATGTTAAAATATGATTTACATTTCATGAGTGTCATTGTCACAACTTGCAACAACTTTCTATTCACTGCTCTTTTGAAAAAATTGCCGCCATTTTGAAATTTTATATTGGATCGCCGAAAAAATCTATACAGCACATTTAGAATGTCTTGTGCTTCTACCCTCAAAATATCAACTTAAAAAGTCCGAAAATTGCACCTTGTAGCATGGATACCCGCTATTTTGAAAAATGGACGCCATTTTGAAATTGTATGCCGCCAAAATATATACAGCTAATTTAGTCTCTCGTGCTTCTACTTTGAAAATTTCAACTTGAAAGACCTAAAATTGCGCTTTGTAGCGTGGATATCAGCAGCGGCGCAAATTTGTCTTCAACATTGGGGGGACGGGTAAGACGGTATATGTGATGTACAAAATATTTATGAAGGCGAAAAACAATGCTGAGGAGGATTACCCATGTCGGTCCCGGCGTACTCCACAGGGGACATAATATATGACGACATTATTGCTGCATAACTTTAAAATCCGACCGGCAACATAGAAAACTGTTCACAAGGGATGATCCAAATATGATCATTCCCTGTAAACAGTTTTCAATGTTGCCAGTCTGATTAAAGTTGTAAAGCAATAATAATATCGTCATATTTTATGTCCCCTGTGTGGGACTCCGGGACAACATGGGTAGGGGAGCAGAGTTGTCTTCAACATTGGGAGGCGCTCAGATTTGAGGATTATTCTGGGAGGTATCAATTTCATCTCACTTTTCTTTGTGATAGTTGGACACAAATCATCACATTTCTTCCTAAAAGACATTTCCAATCGGATTATTGAGGGGGACAGTTCCCAGATTGTAGGGGATATGTCCCCATCATCCCCCCGGGATTTTCGCCAGTAGATATCAGCACTGGCGTCTCTGGCATGTGAAAATTGGGGGGGGGGGGGCATCGAAGAAAGTGATTAAAATGGTGCTACCTAGTCCAACCTATTTATTATCTTCGATTCCATTTGTTACCTTTTTGCTTACCTTCACGAATCCCCTAAGGTATATCAAGAACTCTGATATAATCGTTCCACAGCCTGAATAATATATTCCAAATAAATATAATTATTATTATTTATTTGTTTGTTTGTTATTCTGTCGTTAGTAAATAAATTAAATTAGAATGAAATATTGAATATTTTGTACTTCAAAATATTGGGGGGGGGGCGAGACCCCCCGTCCCCTCCGCCAGAAACGCCTATGGATATCAGCAATTTTTTTTAAAGCCCGCCATTTTGTAATTTTACGTTGGTATGCTGCCAAAACCTAAACAAAAAATTTACAGTGTATCTGGTTTGTATCCTGAAAATTTAAAAGACCGAAAGTTGAACACTGTGTGGTAAAGGCAGACAAACTAACAAATGTAGATCGAGTCATCCTAGGAGCCTCAGTGACGTTCGCCAAATATGAATACCAAATAGCTATATTAATTTAAAACAAAGACATAATTCATCAAAATGTCTTAAATATTTTTCAACGTAAAATAAATGGTCTTACTGTTGAAGTTCACTTTCGATGCTTTGTGCATTCAATTACGGGAATTACCCGAGCACTTGTTGCAAGACCGTTCTTTTCCGAAAATTAATTTAAAACAATTAACAAAGATAGGCCTATAATTCATATTTTATAAAGTAAATGTTTCAAAATGTCTAAAATGAAATGAAATATCCTCCAGCGTAAAATAAATAAATTTATTGTTGAAGTATTCACTTTCGTTGCATTGTGGGTTCAATTGCGGGAATTTCCGGAACACTTCTTTCACGACGGGTTTTCCCTGAAAATGCAGCTTGCTTTACTGTACATCGAAACTTCCATTAATACTGAAGTTTGAATGCAGCACTTGAAATAGTAAGCGTTACGTACTCTTCGGAGCTCCAAGCATTAAGCTTCTTAATTTTGACAAGAATTTTTACGTTATTGCTAGTGTTGATTCTACAGAATGCTTATTTGAAGGCTAGCAACGAATGACTGAACTTAACTGTTGTTGGAAAACCAAATTTTACTGAATACTTTTGTTACCATCAAAGGTAAGAAATAATACTAATAGTTTTACTAATGTATTTACATGTTTACTGTTAGTACGGCACCTATGACCTTAAACCCGTCAACGTATGAGGGATAACGTCCCTCGGCGGTGCCGAGTTAGGAAACACACTATTCACGGAAAGTATTTTCTAATATAAAATCGCCTACTTTACTTCAAACAGGCTAGAAGCATAATCCGCACACAAATTTGTTCTACAATTATCTCAAGCTAAGGTGAGGTTATTTATTTATTTATTTATTCATTCAGTGCATTTAGAGCTTTATAAAGGTCTTATGTTGAATATTGTTGTCTATCTTAACATGAAAGCATATAATTCGCCCAAAGAAAGTTTAAAATCTGATAAAAATAACTTTCAATGTGATCACCTTAGTTGTACCAATAGTACACTAACAAAAAAGTCAAAAACCCAGGTGGGTTTTAAGATGGGTTTTTTCAGGTGGGTCCAACCCGAAAAAACCCGGTGGGTTTTTTCGGGCTGGGCCCACTTGGGCAAACCCTGCCTTCATTACACTCCTGCAGCAGTTCCTGCCGGGTTTCAAACCGTTTAGAGATCTCTAATCTTCCCAGACGTCTACAGTCGCACTTGGGCATGATGGGTTTTGTTGCTCCGAGAGGATTGATTTCTTTCAGACGTCCTCCATTCCACATGGGCAGTATTGACCGTGGATTCGGACACGCCAACGAACTGCGCCGTCTCGCGCAATCAATGCCTATATGCACGCACGAAAATAATGTTCTCTTTTGCCACTCTGTCACATCCCTTCTTCACCCCATGGTTATGTACATCTTACCAGGCTCATACTGTCACAAATAACATGCAATACTTACATTCGCTATGCCAAGCCCCAAGGTCCCTAGAATGGCCATACTTTGTAATATTTTGTCCGGGGTCATCAATCTTGAGCTTGTAATTGAAAGTGCATGAATACTCTTTTGTATCTTAGCAACAGTGGACTAAGTTAAGATAAATTTTCCGCAGTTTTTATTTCTGAAGACATTTCTAACCTTATATAAACCTATTAAATTAGCTCTATTACCCGACTAACGTCTTTGAGACTTAACCATTTTCGCTGAGTATTATACGTCACATGTGTCGTTTCTGTTCTGTCCTAATCTGTACACTAATCGAACTGTACACTAATTATTTTGCTTCCTTGGACTTGGGGGGAGAGGGGAGGGAAATCACGTAGTTCATATTTTGCTGCGACGAAGCCACAAGCAGTAGGATATTATAGCCATCTGCACAATAAAATAACTTCTTGCGGCTCTCCCCACTGTAAAAAAAAGAAAAAAAGTCATTTTTTAAAAAAAAGCTTAATTCAAACCTGTTCAAATGATGTATGAAAATATTAACATATCTGTCCGTAACTTAAGGGAAGATTTTGGGAATTCGGGCTGGGGGCGAATCTGCCTCTGAATAAGGGAAGAGGAGTCTTAGGTGAATGATATGCAGCATCAATGATGTAGTCAGCCCTTTCCCACAGGAAAGCTGTGATGTTATTGCTTTGGTTGATTTTTTTTTTTTTACATAAATCATCCACTTGAGATGTTTTTTTAAAAGTATTTTCAGCATCAGAATCAAAATTTAAGCAACATCAATGGGATCCTTGACCACGAAAACATATAAGAAACGATACCGCACGCTGTAATAGGCAGCACTTTTTATTAAACTTCCGAACTTTGCTATGCATAAGTCTTAAAGAATGGCTAAGTCCGTCTGTCTGTCGACAGGTATTAGAGCAAAAATGGAAGAGATATCGCGTTTTTTTTTTTTTTTTTTTTTTTGCAATCGATTCAGCTTCCCACTAATAGATTGCATCTCCTCTATTAACCCTCTATTCGTACGGCAGTGGTTGAAATTAATCATTTTCTATTTTAACGTTTGTTGCAATGGAACAAAAACGGTAATAAATAGCGACAAGCGATTTTGATTGTTAATTCAGCGTCCCAAGAGAACATACCGTCACCACCCGAAACACACTACCGAAATGGAAAGTGATTGAAATTTACTATTATGTCGTTTTCAATACTGATTTCCATAGAGCAAGAACGACAGAATATAATGAGATTTTTTTTTCAATCGTTTCACCGTCTCAAGAATAGGTTCCATCTCTTCTGTTAACACTTGATTCAAATTGGAAGTGGTTGAAATTAACCATTTCGCGTGTGTCAGGGCTGATTCCCGTACAAGAACGGTAATAAATAACGCCAGGCGATTTTAAATAATCGATTCAGCCTCTCAAGAGATTACACAATCACCAACCGCAATACTATTAAAACGGGAAGTAACTGAAATTTACTAGTACTTCCGGTTCCAGTGCTTCTTTACATAGAGCGAAACCAGTAAGAGATTTCGGAAAGCAGTTTTATTGACAGATTCAGCATTCCAAGAATTAGTTTTGTCTCGATTTTTCTCTCTCTCTTTCGAAAGCAGAAGTGGAAAATTGTGCGGGTACAACACTGATTCTGTAATGAAAGTAACGGAAGTAGATAGCGACAAGCAGTTTTTTTTGATAAGGATTCAGTAACAGAAGAATATGTTTCACTTCTGATTTTATTCCTGTATAGCAACAAATAATATCAATTAACTCTTCCAGTAAGTAATAGACGTCAATTAACTCTTCTAGTTTCAACATTAAATTCTATAGAGTCAAAACACTAAGAGATAGCGACTAATGGCTTGTTGATATCGATCAACTTCTGAGGAACAGGTTCTATCTTTAATCTTATTCCTCTTTTCCAGCATGTAGTTATGGATGTATTATTTGGGAATTGAATTCACATAGTTTGGGTGTCTACCATAGTTTCACACTGTGAAACGAAACTCATTTATTTCTCGTCGAATTTGGCCGCTATCTGGGCTTTTATGGTGGTCTAAGGCACTCCCGCTGGTCGAATTGCAATTTGGAGGTACAAATTGATTTCTTGATCCCCCTCAAACTCAGAAAATGATAAATTATAGAGCAATATTGGCAGCTATTAAAAAAAAAAAAAAAAAAAAAAAAAAAATATGCAGCAGCCACGTTGGCCGCTATCTCGGATTTCAGCAATAACGAAGCGAAATTCGGTTACAGTCAGATTCATGTTCAGCAGAGTCTTATTATTCCTAATAATAAATGTTGCAAAAAAATCCCGTTAAAATTGCTTTTCTGAAATGTTTACCAGTATTTCACTTACTTTAAAATCTTCGCCGCTATAACCACTTAACCGTTCGTGTTAAAACAAAAAGTTACTGAGCCTTTTCAAGTTTCTTAAAATTGTATATTAAAACATCACAGTATCATGATTGGTAATGGAGATATGGGGCCCAATTCCGTAACGGTTTGCGGCAACCCAACGAAGAAGCTGCGTTTTAGTTTCCGACTATAATAATAGCAACTATAATTGATTTTTTTTTTTTTTTTTGCAACTTTTGCCTCACGTTACGCTCAGTTTTCTTTTTCTTTTTTGTTTTTGTTTTGCGGAAACTGGTACGGAATGAGTCCAAGATCATTTAAAAGTTTCCAGAACTTTTGACCAGACTGTGTATTTCATAAATAAATGTTTCAGTAATAACCTGTTAATATGGCATAGCTACTTTATTTGTCATTAAAAAAATATCCAGAAGTACTAGTTTACTTCTGGTAGTGGACGAAATTTTCCAAAAATGCCTTATAATTTTGTTCATATTTTGTAAATATGTGTTTCGATAATAACTGCAACATAAAATGAATTACTTCAAGAAATTGGAGCGAGAAAGTTTAGTGCAGTGGCCTGTACCATTTATTCTTTTTCTTTTCTTCCTTTGAGTTGCGCGGTGACTCAGTGGTAGAGCGTTCACCTCTGGTGCTTGGGGTCCCTGGTTCGATCCCAGCTCACGCCATGTAAACTTAGAGGTGGACAAACACCGTGCTCGTGAGTTTTCTCGGGGTTCTCCTGTTTCCTCCCACTTTCTTCATTCCACTATTTCACTCATCTCTCATCACCGTCTCCTTTAGCCTAACCGGCATAACCGTGGAACGTAAAACTTAAAGATTTCATTTTCTTTTCTTCCTTTCTTTTTTTCTTTTTCTTTTTTTTGCTGGCTTCTTGTGGTTCAGTTTGGAATCCTGCGACATTTAATACCGGCACAAAGATTCGTAAATTGTGGATATTTGGACTGAAATTGATACACTCGGCTATCCTGAAGTAGCAAACGTAAACCATTGATATTGAAATTTTTCAGTTATTTATGCATAATAGCGGTGAATCACTTGTTAATTGTTCATTTCTTAAGATGGATTGTTAATATCCGATGATCTGTTAGGAACTTGTCACAGTTTTCATGGTGTAACGATGTGCATTACATTTTCCTACAAAATTAGACAAAATTAGGTACCCTGTTACAACGTTCAGTTTCGGAATGGTATACATCAATCACTTCCAACTAGATATTCTGTGGCGTGACTGTTTGCTGCTCCCATTGTCTGTAAAGCAGACAGTAAAGGTGACGTTGATAAAAGACAGCGCCGGCATGTAAACAAGAACATCGATGATTCTGCAGACACGGTACTCGTGAATTCATATGTATTACGAATACGTGTTTTATTCCCTTCTCCTACCTCGCCATTTTCCCTTCCCACTGGTCTAAAGCTAGCGCATATTCCCGGGTTTGACTCCTAGTTGGAGAACTGAGAATCATTCACTTTCATTAATAATCCGTGTCTTTCAGTCTAAAAGGCATAACTGTAAGGAAAAAGAAATAGGGCGTACATTTATGAAACGAGACAAGAAAAATTCCGAAAAAAAAAAAACTTTTCTAGAATCGAAACGAGGTAAGTAAGAATTCTTCGAAAATAGAGACGAAACTTCTGCCAAATTTACGAGACGAGAAAACATGTTTCATGGGCAACACTAGTTGGAATGAGTAGTACCATTTAGGAAAGAGAGAAGGTGTGTGTTTTATTTATCAACTGATAAATTCAAAGTGGCAACCGAACGATTTTTCTTACGATATACTAGTTCTACTCGTAGCAATATAATACAACACCAGTCTTAAAAGGTTAAGGTTAGACGATGCGTTGTCATTAGAAAGCGAGGAAATAGATGATAGAAGAAACAAATTTGACAGCATCCCTTTGCTGGATAAATCCCTTTGCTGGATACCGGTGACCTGTTAGTTCCCCATGGAAGCAAAATTGACCGGAATTGGAATAGATAGTTTGATCATCACGCGTAATGACATTATACGTACAATTTTGTATTGAGGGTGACAAGTTAACCTGTTAGCCCTCAATGGAAGCAAGATCAATTTTAAAATTAGGCTAGATCGTTTGATCGCGATGCATAGTGACGTAATACGCATGATTTTGTAAGGCAGCACCGCGGTTGCTCAGTGGTAGAGCATTCATTTCCGGTGCATGGTGTCCTTGTTTCGATCCCAGCTCGCGTCAGGTGAGCTTTGTGGTGGACAAACACCGTGTGCATGGGTTTTCTCGGAGTTCTTGCATTTCCTCCCATATCTTCATTCCATTTCATTCATTTCTCATCATCATCGTCTCCTTTAGCCTACACGGTATAATCGTGGGACGTAAAACTTAAAGATTTCATTTTTTGAAATTTTGTAGGGAATGTTAACATGTTAACCTTGAAGCAATAAGGGATCATGATTCTCCATATGTGGAAATTTCACGACTTGGCAGAGTGCTGTATACATAAACTGGGATTGGTGTGCATTTAGTTAGAACTAACATTGATGTTACGTATTTTACGCGTATCAACATTGCAGAAGATTATTTTTAAAAAAATCTCAATGTAATTCTCTCATTTTACGAAATGCTGCAGATCGCATTTTATTGACGTTCAATAAAGCGGACCCAAGACGTCATTCGTATTTATTTATTTATTTATTGTAATTTTACTTAGTGACCAACATAATTAAATTCCCCGTTAATACCTGTGTTCGTGTATTTGCAATATTTTCTTACTAAAGTGTGATGAACTAAAGGATGCGAACCGAATATATTCTTGCTATCTGTTAAGATAAATTGTTATAAAACTCTCAGAGGAAGTTGTCTTATTGTGAGAGAAGTTTATCACCTCGTGTCCTTCTGTGTTATGTAACTAACTTGGAAATCATGCTTAGCGGCAGTATATAGGAGGTCGTGTCCTAGGGAAAGGAGCAGATATGACCGCTTTGTAACTATTGGCGTTTAACATTGAAAACTGAATTGAGCGCCTCAAGGCCACTACTGAATATCAATGATATAACGAAATATTGGCATAACATTGTACGAACGTGGAACAGTGCCTGCATACGTAAGCGTTGGATTTTTACTGACGTAAACTTAATTTCATCATTTATAAACAAACCTGTTTGCTATAGTTTACCCTTGGTGTATTGATATTGAGAAAGGTCAAATGATGTTTGCGAATACTGACCTTACAAATTGTAAGTTCATGTAGAGAATTGAATCGATGTATGAAGTCAATTTTTATGTTTCCTAAGTCTCTACCACATATCGTGCCATTTCGGACACAGAACCGATATTCTGTTTCCATTATGTTCACATTGTATCCAGCTTCGAACGTAGGTATTATTAGCTGAGTGCATGTTGTGCCATATGTACAAATCACCAGCAGTCATTGAAATATGGTCAGTATGTGATACGCTTAATGATAAGTAAAAAGTAAAAAAGTACATAATTTATTTCAAATTCCTTAATTCATGCCATAGAAAATTTAAAAAAAAGAAAGAAGAAAAGATAAGATAATATCATTATATGTTTGGATAGTAAATTTTCTCCTGCTTGATGGATGAACTACACTGCATCTTGAATGATCTTTCGGTTTCGTTATTTTAACGCTAAAAATAAACTTTCGTCTGTACTTTTTCGCAGTCGAATGAAGAAGATGCAATATCTAATTACAATAATAACCCTTTCGCTGCATTATTATTTTTGAGGCCAGTCCCTAAATTTTGGCACTTATTCATAAGAAAATTGAAATCTTAGAATCGAAATCAAACGTTGTACAAATACTCCGTCACCTCAGTATGCAAATTATCCATTTTGTTACGCTCCTGACACATCCGATTGTGAGTGCTGTCAACCTATTTACAACAGTATCTATTTCATTATTTGCCAGAGTGTATTTTCTTAACGTAGGTGTAGGTAACTTGATATAAATATCACTACAAGATCTGAGAAAGGTATATATGTTATCCCCGATCTCTCCGAGCATTCCGATTGTCAGTGTTGCCATCCTGTTATAATATTTTCTTGTTTTGATATTTTCTAGATAAATTTTGTTACTATTGACAACTCTTATGATTCTCCGCACCCTTCACATTATTTGCACCCAATCTGATATCAGTATATTTTCTATTATCGAAAGACGTCTGTTCTGTATTTCATCCACCCCATGCATCTCATTTGTCAGTGTTGCCAGCCTATTTCAAAATTAATTTTCTGAAAATACTTTAGTAACATTCATAGTTTCCGCATGACGTTCGTAAAGAGTACTTCGTGTTCCCGTCAAGAAAGAACTGTATGGTAATCAATCTAATAGGCCCTAAGATTTCAGTGTTGCCATCTATCAGCAAGAAAAATGAATTGTGGTAAAAAATCATCACTTCGATGCGGAATTAACCACCTTCATCTTCAGACTCAAAGTCTAACAAGAACGCAGCTATCTGATTGTCGCTGATTGTATTTTCTTTGGATGCCATAACTTACTGCTCCAATGAGCACTGAAGTACACTTTACCAAATGAAGCAAGACTCTCGTAATAACACGTATAAGAGTGCCTTAGTTCAAAGGATCACCGCCAGTTGACAGAACAATGCAGTTATTGTCGCTACGAAATGTTCTGTATCATCAGTTCGACTAAAGTCGAATATCGCAGTCAAAGGTAAAAGTCATCAGTCCAACTAAAGTCGAATTTCACAGCGAAAGGGTTAAAAGTGATTTACAGTTTTATCTTAGAAATGAATTAAACTAATTATCTCGCTTTTCTTTTTCCTCCTCTTCCTTCTTTTTAACAATGACATTAATTGACGCATTAATATTATTCAATGTATATGTTATCGTTGAAACGAGCATTGAGCCGTCGTGAGGCATGCACACTCGACGATTTTTGTAAAATCCATCAAGAAGAATAAAAAAAAAATGATCAAATTTTACTTCGTTTCAGTCTCATTTAGTGGAAACTTAGATGTAGGGCGATAGCTAACAGACAGAAGGTGGGACATCGAGCGCAATCGCTGATGTTGTTACGGTATTTCTTAAGCTGGTAAGGATGCCAAATTTGTTACCCTAAACTTGCAACTATTTTCTGTTGAGTGAAGATTTCTCGAATCGAACAGCTCTTCCTGAAGTCAATTTAGTTGTATTAAATGTTAGTTTACAAACAATGAAAGATAGCTTGTGATAATCCAATTTTTGCCAGTTCCGATAAAGCAGTGCAGTATGAGTCAACGCACGTGCGACATACTTTTATTTTACGGAAATATAATCATTGGTTATATAACGACATTTTAGAAACAAATTAGAACAAAGGTTAAGACAAAAGATAACATAATCATTTAAGGGAATACTATTAAATTGTGTTAAATACATGCAAATAAAGTTATTCGCTGGAACTGCTATTTCCTTGCTTAAAACAAAATGGATCTAATTGGAAATTTTTCCAGACTTAATGTTATTATCTACATAATTTCAGGCAGGTACATTCTGTGACAAGTGTGCTGACGATGTCCCAATATAATATTCTAATTTCGGAAGGAAAATAATTTTTAAATTCGTTTTGCCAATTTTTAAATGTAAACTTTAATTGCTGATGTTACTGAAGCATCCCACGTATTTATCTGTCTGATATATGGTGGGTGCTTGTCATGCATCGTAACTTATCAGAGCTAAATGTCACGTTAGGATCTGATGTTTTCCCACTACTATTACTGAAGTTGCTGTAAACATATAAACAAGGCAGCATGCACGCACATTAAAGATAATTGTGGCGAATATACTTCTGATTTTTCATAAGTTGTTTTTTTTTTTTTTTCATGAATACATTTCCATAGTACGTATTTCCATAATTATAAATTTGTTCCTTTTTTTCTCAAGGAAGTAGATAACCTTGAAAAACTGCAATTCATTTAATATTAGCATTTTCGAGAATGAGAAAAGAACTCTTTAAACATATGTTGCAGAAATGCGCAAATATAATTTTCCTCTTTTTTCCTTTGCCTTTTGCTGTGTTGAACATCTTGTGTATTTCTTGTAAGGATACATATACGTGTATATAAATATATAATATTTATACAGGGTGGTGTAAAACCTACCTGTATTATTACTATTATTAGAGTATTGAATATGGCAGCTACTACTCAACAGTATTTTTATAATTTCAGCATATGCTCTTCAAAAAGTCGTGTCAGATATCCTGTGTCACTTTGTAAAATTGTTGAATTTAGAGGAATATTGAAATGTAATATAAATGAAAGGATATTTATTCGGAAGTAAAACGTAAGTGAGAACTGTAGTTATTTACTTTCTGTAGTTACGTATTTACAATAAAAGTTGATATATAATGTGTGGAATGAAAGCAATCCATCATGAGCGCCTGAAGGTGGGGAAGGGTGGGGCCCGGGCCCCCTCCTGGCTCACGAAAATATATACGTAATATAGCAATCATCGAGATGGCCGGGTCCTAGAAAAGTTTCTTCGGTCGCCCGTGCGATCCATGACTACTTTTTAGTCTTTTGACGTACAAAGAAGCATTTTCGTGTTATATCTAGTCTACGGAACAATTTTTGATTAAAAAAATGAACGTAATGTGTTTTCGAGAATTAAGACGAGACTAGAATTTTTTAATGATATCTCTAATGTTGTCTCGAAAACAAGACGAGCGCTGTCATGTTTCTCATATCGTCGCGAATTTGAAGATTCACTTCTTGTCTCGTTTTGAAATGAAAAATCGGACAGTAGTACAAGAGAGTGGAAGTGGTACTGTAAAACTACTATAAACCCGGAGTGAGAACTATCGGAGAATATGTCTTAGGGAGAACCCTCCCTCGGGTCACCCGCTAAAATCCTCACTGGCCTAAAAGGTTTTGAAATATGTATTTCGTGTTTAATCGATTTTTCAGATTTACTTTTTTCGAAATTCTCAAGTTCCGTTGGAGCAAAAGTGTTTAAATTGAAGATATCATCATTGTTATAATTTACGACAATTTTCTGTTCACTGGTTGATAAAACACTTCAGATTTTCCATTTTTAAGTAGTTTGGTGTACCAAAACATTTCTGATTTTAACGTTGAACACTTGAAAGAGAGAGAGAGGAGAAATAAACGGTAATAGATAGCGACAAGAGGTTTCGATTAAGTGTCCGGAAGTGACAGAAATCCACGACAACTTACGGCTTAAATATTGATCTACATAGAGCGAAAACAATAAGAAGTAGCTAAAAGATTTTTCTTTTGGGAATCGATTTAGTATTTTTTAGAATACGTACCGTCTTCTTTTCTTACGCTCTATTCAAACCGAAAATGGCAGCAATAAACTATTTACAATTTAAATTTTGATCTCTATATAGACTAAGAAGTAAGTTTCGTCCCGTAGTGTGAAACTACGTTAGACTTCAATTTATAGAAATTCAATACCAAACTTGAAGTAGTACATTGTGTATAGATACTGATTACAGCAGATTAATAAGATCGAAGATAGAACCTTTCTTCTCACGCAGAATCCATATCAAAAAGCCATCACTTCCTGTGCGTCACTGTTTTTATTATACGGCGATAAAAGTTGAAACCGGAAATCATTAATTTGAACTAATCTTGTATTGATTAGATGGTTAAGGGAGAAGATAGAACCTACACTTGGAAAGCTGAATTTATTGCGAAAAGGTGCATCTCGATATCTCTTATCGTTTATCTCTACGGAAATCAGTATTGAAACCGTAAGTAGTATAAATTGCAATCACTTCCTCTTTTGGTAGTCTTGCGGGTTATTATTGTTTGTCCTATGGTAATAAATGTTGGAACCGGAAATGGTTAATTTGAACCACTCCCGTTTTGAATAACACTAGTATACAAAAATTTGCTTATTATGATTTCCTGATGAATTTTTATGTATTTTGACCCGCTGAACACGAATCTGGCACTTATTTTTATGTAGTGGCAATATTTTCAATGATATAAGCATGTTTTATTTTTCTACCTATATTCGGAATAGCAGACAGAATATAGATTCTAAAGATTCATGCCAGAATTGTAGATGGATTAAAGAGAGTTTAAGCAATAATTAAGCTGTAGCCAATCCTGGTAGTAATGAAATGCACATTTTCCACAGTTATTTTATATTATCGTATAAGTCTATCTGAGTGTACGTGCGTGTAGTTAAATGCCAGTGTGTAGTTAATGTATTTGAGCAACATGTCGTCGGATCGAAAGTGCAAGTTACGTGCGGATTCCTTTTGTTATGTGTGTGGATTCTATATTGGTCCGAAGCAAGTGAAGCATAGGATTTTGCCTGGAACAAAATTTTGTGCAGCCTATAAAGCTTACTTCAGAATGGCGATTGGGGATCTTGACAAGCCATGGGTCCCACATGTGTCTTGTGGTAATAACAGGTCGACGTTGGAACATTGGTTGTGTGGGAATAGGAAAAGCATGCCGTTTCCTATTCCGCGAGTGTGGAGAGAACCTACCAACCATCATGATGATTGTTATTTTTGCATGATCGACTTAACGCACTACAAGAAAGGCAAGAACAGGCGTCAGCTACAATACTCAAACATACCATCCTCCCGAGCACCTGTTCTGCATAGTAAGGAACTCCCAATTCTCTCACCTTCGCCCCAAACGGTTTTCAGTGAAGAAGCAGCTCATTCCTACAGTTCAGATAGTTCGTTCGTTTTGGAAGATAATGAGAAACCTCATTTACTGAAACAAAAAGAACTAGATGATCTGATTAGAGATCTACAATTATCGAAAAATAAGTCCGAATTGCTATCATCACGACACAAAGAGTGGAATTTTCTACTTCCTTCCTACAAAATATCTAAGTACAGAAGCAAAGACCAACATTTTCCCCTTTATTTTGCTGTTGATGATTCATTGTGCTACTGTGCAGAAATCGGTGGTCTTTTTAAGGCAATTGGCTTTCAATATGAACCAAAGGAATGGCGATTGTTCATGGACAGTTCCAGTACTAGTCTGGAGGCTGTTATTTTGCACAACGGAAACCAGTATCCTTCAACCCCTGTTGCATATTCCATCCACATGAAGGGAAGTTATTCAAGTGTGAAGCTGATGTTGGAGAAAATTAAATATGAGGAACATCAATGGGACGTGTGTGGGGATTTCAAAATTATTGGTTTCCTTCTTAAGTTGCAAAGAGGTTATACTAAATATTTCTGCTTTCTATGTCTGTGGGACAGTCGGGCAACTAACCTGCATTATGATCAAACCGTGTGGCCTGAAAGAACGAAGCTTATTCCAGGAACACATAATGTGATAAATGAATCATTAGTGCCCAGGGAGAAGATTCTCATACCAACATTACATATTAAGCTGGGATTGGCAAAACAATTTGTGAAAACTGGGATTGGTAAAACAACTTGTGAAAGCTCTGGATCGGAATTCACCTGCTCTACAATGTATTAAACAAATGTTTCCAGCTTTATCAGAGGCAAAAGTTCTGGCTGGCATTTTCACAGGGTCTCAGAGTCGTGTCATGCTTAATAGTGCTCCACTTAAACAAAAAATGACGGAGTTGGAAAGAAACGCTTGGGAGGCTTTTCATAAGTTGATGACGGAATTTCTTGTGCATAACCAAAGTGAAGCGTTTGATCACCAAGTTAAGATACTCATTGATCAATATCGAGCATTGGGATGTAGAATGTCTTTAAAATTGCATATGCTTCAATTCACACTTGGATTTCTTTAGGGAGAATTTAGGGGATGTTAGCGAAGAGCACAGGGAACGTTTCCATAAGGACATTCAGGTAATGGAAAGCAGATACCAAGAAAGGTGGGATTGTGCAATGATGGGTAATTATTTTTGGGAGTTAGTCCGTGACGAAGTGAACGTTCCCCACAAAAGAAAAAGAACCACTAACCTTCACTTTGGTTACGGAATTCCAGTACTTGATGAACACTTTGTCCTCCAATCTCAAGTACTTTTGTATATTTTTTATAAGAAATGTAATATTCATATATTTTGGTATTTATGTATTGTTATATACATTTTTGTTACCCAGAAAGTTGATGTCCAAAATGTGTGTGTTATGTTTGTAGTTCAATGTTCCTATAAGATACAATTGTATAATATGTTACTGTTTCAATAAAATCTGATATGCTTATATCATCACAAATTTTGACATTACACGAATATAACTGCCATATTCGTGTTCAGTGGGTGCAAATCATTAAGTAACCGATGAAAAACCAACATAAGCACGACCTTGATCAAAATTTGTATACCAGTGTAATTAATGGAAGTGGAAGAACCTATTCTTGGGAAACTGAACCGATTGCAAAACACTTCATCTTGGTATCGCTTACCGTTTTTACTCTACGGAAATCAGTATTATAAACCGGAAGTAGTAGTAAAGTTTAACCATATCCGGTTTTGGTAGTATTGTGGGCTGGAATACTATGTTGTCTTGAGACTCTGAATCAATTGCAGAATGCTATTTGTCGTTATGTATTACCATTTTTGTTGTATGGCGATAAATGTTGAAACCGAAAATCGTTAACTTCAACTACTTCCGGTTTAAATAGTTAATGGATATGGCAGAACCTATTCTTGACGAGCTGAAGGACTTGCAGGAAACAGCATTTCGATATTTCTTACCGCTCTTGCTTATGGAAATTAATATTGGAACTGGAAGTGGTAGTAAATTTCAACCACTTTCGGTTTTGGTAGTGTGTTGCGGGTTGTGATTGTGGACCCTGAATCGTGTCCGAAACGCCACATTTCGCTATCTAATACCACTTTGTTCTATGGCGATAAATGTTGAAACGAGAAGTAATATTAAATTTCAGCCACTTTCGGTTTGAATATTTGGCTAATGAGAAAGATAGAAACTATTCGTGGGACAATCAACCTATTGTAGGAAATTGCATCTTGCCAGTTTTGTTTTGTCAAAATCAGTATTCGACACCGGAAATTTAAATTTAAACCACTTCCGGTTTTGGTGGTGGTTTGTATTTTTATGGTACGTTGTCTTGAGACGTTGACTCTTGTGCAAAAAGTGTTCCTCACTGTCTGTTACTGTTTTCTTTCTTTGGTGATAAGCGTTGAAACCGGAAATGATTAATTTGAATCACTTGAATAGAGATATAACTGACCAAACCTGTTCTTGGGACGCTTTATCGATTAGAGAAAACCACATTATCGATATCGAGTACCGTTTATGCTCTGGTATCTGTCGACGAACGGACGTACGTACAAGTCAGTTCTATAAGACTTCCGACACTTATGCATGCATAATATAGTTTGGAAGTCTAAAACTAACTTTTTTAAAATGATGATGGTTATACAAGTGAATGAGTTTCGTTTCACCGTGTGAAACGACATTAGACTTTCTCACTATGGGAATTCAATGCTCAATCGATGTAGTACATCTCGAAGTCACTACTCGCTATGTCTGTTTTCGTACTATGGCAATAAAGGTTGAAACAGGAAATTGTTAGTTGAAACACTTCCGGTTTGAATAGATGATTAAGGAAGAAGATAAAGCCTACTTTTGGCAAGCTGAATCCATCACAAAATTCCGCCTCTTGAGAGCATTTACCGTTTTTGCTTTACGGAAATCAATATTGACACTGGAAGTGGTAGTAAATTTCAACCACTTTTGGTTTCGGTAGTGTTGCGGATTGTGATGGTATGTATTTTTATGACTCCTAATCGATTGCAGAAAGCCGGATGTCGCTATCTCTTACCATTTTTGTTCTATAGCGATAATTGTTAAAACCGGAAATTGTTAATTTGAACCAATTTCGGTTTGAATATATGGTTAAGAAAGGAGGTAGAACGTACTCCTGGGAAATTGAATCGATTGCAAAAAAAAAAAAAAAAAAAAAAAAAAAAAAAAAATGCATCTCGATATCTTTTCTACCATTTTTGCTGTACTGAAATCAGAATTAGAAACCGCAAATAGTAATAAATGTTAACCACTTCCGGTTTGGTTAGTGTGTATGGTATGTGATGGTATGTTGTCTTGAGACTGAATCGATTGCAGAAAGGTATTTGTTCCTATATATTACTATTTTTATTGTGTTTCGATAAATGCTGAAGCCGGAAATCGTTAAATTGAACCACTTATGGTTCGAAGAGAGGGTTAACCGAGAAGAGATCACTTATTCTTGGGACTCTAAGTTAGTTGCAAAAAATCGCATCTCGATATCTCTTTATCATTTTGATCTATGAAAATCAGTATTGAAGCCGGAAGCAGTAGTAAATTTCAACCACTTCTGGTTTTGGTAGAGTGGTCTGCATAGTTATGTTACGTTGTCTTGAGATGCTGAATCGTTTGCAGAAATCCTTTTCTCACTGTGTGATCCCGTTTTCGCTTAATGCGATAAACGTTGAAAGTGGAAATGACTAATTTCAACTACTTCCAGTTTGAATAGTGAGTTACGGAGAAGATGGAATCAATTCTCGGGACGTTGAATCGATTGCACAAACCACATCTCGATATCTCTTACCGGTATAGTTTTACCTCTGATACCTGTCTACTGATGGACGAGCAAAGCTGTTCTGTGAGTAGAGTTTGGCTCTGTAGAATTTTATACTAGACCGCTATTAAGAACAAAGTTTATGATTGTCATTTGTTTTCTTATTTCCTGGCACTTGAGAAGTTGTAATGATTATTTTCTAAAGTTTAATTTGCTCCCCAAAATAAGTAATCTCTTTAATTTATTGAAGACTTATTTTCAGGTTGGATGAAGGAGTATCAGATTTTAACAAATGAGTTTCATTTCACATCCAAACTATTCGAATTAAGTGCTAAAACCGGATGTAGTTCAGCCATAATTTCAGATTGAAATGGAGATTAAAGTTAGAGAAGGAGCTTCTTCGGATGCTGTATCTATATAGAATAAAAACTAATTCTCACTGTCTATTAGCGCTTTTCACTATGACGATCAGTGTTGAAACCAAAAGTCATAATTTCCACCACTTCGATTTGAATAGGGAGCGCGGTTGAAATAAAATTATTCATGGGACGCTGAATCCATAACAGAAAGCCGTTTCTCATGATCTCTTACCATTTCTCCTGTGTAGAAATGGAAATCAGTATTGGAACCGAAAGTGGTAGATTTTATATCACTACAGGTTACAGTGGAGTAATAAAGATGAGATGAAATAGATTCCATAAAATCATTTCTTCGTGCCTATTATTGGTTTAGCTCTATGGTGATCAATGTGGGAACCGGAAGTACTTGAATGCTACTTCTAGTGTGAGTGGAAGATTAAGGAAGCCGATAGAACCTATTGTTAAGATGCTGAATCGGTTCCAAAAAGCTACTTTTAGATATCTCTTACCGCTTTTGCTCTGATACCTGTAGACACAGACGGATGGATATAGCCGTCTCCTGCTTATGCGTAGCATAGTTTGAAAGTCTAAATAATCGGAAAATCGTTTAAGAATAATCTAGAATTTGTGACGCTCCTACACAAGTTTTTACTGAGTTATCTTATTATGTAAGAAGCTTTCTTAGTCTTAAGACCTTGAAATCATGATCAAGTCGTATTTCTATATCACTTTAGGCGTTTCAGGTGTGAAAGTTTCCTTATACAATTTAAATTTGCAGCATTAAAAAATATATATGAAATTATTATTTTCGTGAAAATTGTAGCAGTGATTCATTTTTCCCTGTGTACGTCAATGTCAACGTGATTACTTCGTGTGTATGTAAGTGAATACAAAGTTCTCGTATTGCTGAGTAATTGTGACGAGCTGTTCTGCTCTCACGTATCGTAAGAGATTATTATGTACACAATGTATTCATTATGACTGGAAATGAAGTTTGACCAGGAACGAAAGCATGTTCATGCTTTTCTTTGTATAAAAAAAAAAAAAAAAAAAAAAGATCTGAAGTTGCGTGATCATTCGACTTTATCAAGTGATCAGTTGAGTAAAAAGTCATTACATATTACTCAGCGAACTATTCAACAGTTGTTTGTTGGAGTATTTCGTACACTTATGTAGGGTGTTTGAGGAATTTTGAATAATGATTACATGCCGATTTTGTTGCTTGTTTCGCACTTCAATACTTGTTTTACACATGTCTCTGTCTATTTTGTCCAAGACCGCTTACTTACCCTAACGTAGTTATATGAAACCACTAAGCCGGTTTCATAAACCATTTCCATTTCTACTACCATTTCTCAAAATATTGCCCCTTCCTAATGGGACACCCTATATATATAATATTCTTTTTCCTTTCGAATTTTGCACCTTCTTACTTCGGCGCCTGGGGCCTTCGCACTGCTCGCCCCCCCCTACAGCACGCCACCGATCATTAGTGAACGAACTTTCATGTTGCTGTCTTGTCATCATGCTCTTCTTAAGTTCATAAGGCTTATTCGTAGAGGGAAATTTCTATATTAGCATGGGCAATACTTGAACACCCTCTTCCTCAGAGACTACGTAAGTCAGTTTTCTCTATGAGCATTGGAAATACTTCAAATAAACATCCTCCTCCGTCAGAGACTACATAAGTCAGTTTTCTCTATGAGCGTGGGCAATATTTGAAATGAACACCCCCTTCCCTCAGAGACTACATAAGTCAGTTTTACGTAATGTGAAGTTATTACTGAAAACTAACAAACACAGATGCATGTATCTTTCCTGAATGAAGTGTCGTAATTAATGACTAAATGAAGTGACTGATCAATGCCTAGGCCAAAATGGTTAAGCTATAAACTTGAAATTTGGACAATATTAGGCCCGCAACGAAGGGGTGATAGCCCCCCTAAACTTTTCGTGGCCCCTCCAGACCTTAACACAAAATGCTATTATTAATACAAAAACAGAATTTAGCTATTTGTAAGAAATTTTAATGACTTGGCCCCCCTAACATATTCATGCACCCCCCGCCAAACCTCTGTGGCTCGTTGCGGGCCTGGACCATAGATGTTCATTTTACTTCGACCTCACTCACCCTCGCCCTCGCAGTAGCAGTTGGCCCTCGCCCTCGTTCACCCTCGCCCTCGCGAATGGAATTGTCCATCGCCCTCGCGCGCCCTCACCCTCGCTGTCGAAACTTGTCCTCGCCCTCGCGCACCCTCGCCGTCGAAGCTTGTCCTCTCCCTCGCGCACCCTCGCCCTCGCGGCCAAAACTTGTCCTCGCCCTCGCGCACCCTCACCCTCGCCATCGAAGCTTGTCCTCGCCCTCGCGCACCCTCGCCCTCGCGGCCAAAACTTGTCCTCGCCCTCGCGCACCCTCACCCTCGCCATCGAAGCTTCTCCTCGCCCTCGCACACCCTCGCCCTTTTCGTCGAAGCTTTTCCTCGCCCTCGCGCACCCTCGCCCTCGCGATAGGAGTTGTCCGTTATCCTCGCTCGCCCTCGCCTTCGTGCTCAAAACTTTTCCTCGCCCTCGCGCACCCTCGCCCTCATATCATTGAGGGCGAGGGTAATTGAGGGTGAGGAGGCCTCGAGAGGGCCTCCTTCGTGAGGATCAGAGCATCAATTATTCAACCTATTTGTTGAATTATTTCCTTATCGTCAGTGGCGAATCCAGGGGGGCAATCGCCCCCCCCCAGAAGAGGAAACTTCTTTATTTTATATATAAAAATAAAACGCATCCCAGACTTTGGAGCTCTTAAAAGTAGCTCTAAGTAGCAGTATTACAACCCACCACCCCCACCAGAAGTCCGTTCTGGATCCGCCCTTGCTTAACATACAAGGTCTGTATGATAAGTAATGAGACTCGCCGCGCCGCGGCGCGCGTGTCGCTGGAGCGGGTTTGTCGGTGATGGAGGATGTAGGGGGGGGTCCGAGCAAAGCAACGCACCGCGCGTCAGTTGGCTCCGAGCCTTAGTGGAGCGCGGACAAGCCTTGGACAAAGCCCTTGTGAACATTCTTGTCACGGCGGAAAATCAACAAACATGGAGGGTTCCATCGAACAGCGTTATGCGATCAAATTTTGCGTTCGCCTGGGGAAAACGGCTACTCAGACGCTTTCTCTCATCACGGAGGCCTACAAAGAGGAAGCCCTATCCAAAGCCCAGGTGTTTCGTTGGCACAGTGCGTTCCGGAACGGCCGGGAAAGCGTTAAGGATCTGGAGAGGGCTGGACGCCCGACAACAGTGACTACGGACGAAACTGTGGCAAAAGTGAGGGATCTCCTGAACTCAGACCGTCGATTATCGTTGAGATTGATTGCTGATGAACTCGATATGAACCACACAACAGTGCACAAGATTGTGACGGAACAATTGGGAATGAGAAAAATCTGTGCGAAACTGGTGCCGCGAGTGTTGACTGACGAACAAAAGCAACGACGTGTTGATTGTTGTCAGGAACTGTTGAACCTCATGAACAGTGACCCTAACTTTGAAGATGACGTCATAACAGGTGACGAGTCGTGGGTGTTCCAGTACGACCCTGAAACGAAACGTCAAAGCGCGGAGTGGCACACTCCTGCGTCCCCGCGCCCCAAGAAGGCCAGAATGTCGAAGTCAAAGGTGAAAACAATGTTGATTGTTTTTTTTGACAATGTGGGGGTGGTCCACAAGGAGTTTGTACCCCAAGGACAAGCCGTCAACGCCGCCTTCTACAAACAAGTCCTTGAGAGACTGCACAGGAGCGTCAAGCGGAAAAGACCGGCGATCGCTAGCCGGTGGAAGTTGCATCACGACAATGCCCCTGCCCACACCGCCTTCTTAGTGACCTCCTTTTTGACCCGGATTGGGGTGGAAGTCCTTCCACAACCACCCTACAGCCCAGATGTGAGCCCGGCCGACTTCTTCCTCTTCCCGAAGCTGAAGCCACGCTTGAAAGGAACCCGTTTTGCAGACGTCACAGCCATCCAAGCAGCCGTGACCACATTTCTAAAGGACATGCCGGCTGCTGACTTCCAGGGGGCGTTTGCAGCGTGGAAACATCGATTGCAGAAGTGCATCGACGCAAGAGGAGAGTACTTCGAAAGCTTTTAAGTCCCTGTACAGATCAGATCAATAAAACAATGTTTCCAGACCTGGTCTCATTACTTATCATACAAACCCTGTACGTCCTAAAGAAAGGAAACTAAAGATATCCGTATAACTTACTGTGGAACACCTAAAATGGAACAACTGTTACAATGGAGATCTCGGTCGATAGTGACGTTTACATCATTTATCAACAGTATCCAATGCCTTTACTTCAAAATGTTCCTTGAACTACAATGCAAGCATAAGTATTCAGCCACACAAGGGCGGCTCTCATGAGGGTGAGGGTGAAATCAAGATTTGATGAGTGGCGGTAGAGTGACTGCCGCGGACTATCTGTCAGAATTTGACAGTCAACACGTTGGCCATCCCTGATGTATGTAGCGTAACTGAGGAATTTGAACAAATTCAAAGGGAAAGATCTAATTTTGAAACTCCATCAGCAAACAAATAAAATACTTCAGAACACTATTGTTGAATTATCACTCGGAAATATGTACCCACTCTAACCTATAACATGAATGACTTCATTGATTTGAATGTGAATCTAAGTTAATTGTTTTTTTTTAAATATAAATTGAAATGTGTCAATGTGCTTGTAAGGTTAATTTCGATGCTCAAATATTGTTAATATTCACCACTAATAGAGATACATTTGTCCTACCTTAACAATGTTAAAATTTTTAATTTTTTTCAATAATTGCCATAAATATGAAACTTTGTCTTAAGAAACTACCCTAGGGGCCAATTTGTGCACTTTATCACTTTGGTCTTGGTTCATTTTTGGCAGCTATCATTGTTGGGAAGTTTATTTTCAGTAATTCCCACAATTATGAAATGATATCTTTCAAACGTTGTCTCAAGGATTCCTTACACTACAAATACGTAAAGGCAAATGAAAAATGAAATTTTTAGTTTAAGATCCCACGATTATGCAAGCTAAATGCTAAAGGAGACAGAAGTGAATGATGAAAGAAATAGTTGAATGAGAATGTGGTAGGAAACTGGAGAATCCCCAGAAAACCCACGAACACAATGTCCTCCACCACGAACTTACTTGGACGGGAATCGAACATGCGACCCTTCGAACAAAGGTAATTTCTCTATCGCTGAGCCACCGTTCCTCCCTAAATGGCACGCGCAGAGCTTAGCGCCTCCAGGGGCCTTGGAAAGATTATCGAGCCTAAAATGATTTAGCACTGACTTTTATAAATCCACCAATTCAACAATTAATAATGTCGTGCAAACTTTAATACGTGCAAACTTTAAGATTGTAGTAATGAAAGAAAAGATGAAATCTTTAGTTTAGCGCCCCAGAGTTATGTAACTGCTAAAGGTGATGGATGAAATTGCAAGTGAATGATGATGAAAGAAATGGTGGAACGGGAAAGTAAGAGAACAAACCTTTATTTTCTTTAGCACAAATAATTAAATGTGTAGATTAATTGATTTCCAGAAATTTTATTATAATTAGCAATTAAAAACTAAAAGGGCGATCACAAACTTTTCTTGCCCAGGACCTCGCAACAATTTGTTACACGCTGCCATACATCATTAAAACAGGAGTAGAGTGACTGAATTATTTTGCTCTGTGGTTGAAAAGTAATAATGCAAAACAGGCAATTATTGACTTGAAGAGATAGGATAGTTTAAAAATTCTGACTGGGCAATAAAATCTTCATTTTTACGTCCTACGATTATCGCAGTCTTGTAGCCAACCTGGAACGAAAGAGATTCAGCCCACTTGAAGATTCTTTGCGAATATCATTTCAATGTGAATTTCGAACAAAGATCTAAGCTTACCTTCATGCTTAAGTTACGTCAAACAACTAACATATAAGGTGGAAATTATTCAACTTTTTTCACAAGATGTAATCCAGCTGACTAATTAAAATTTTATAAGCTTTATATGTTATATGTTGATTGATTAAATGTTGCACCTGATAATATGTAGTCGTTACTGCTTGTTACATAGTATTAGCGTGTGTAATGGTTGTATGGGGGAGAGGAGTATTTAAACGCTAATATTCTAAAGTGAAATATTTACATAAAAATTAGGATAATTAAACATTTTCAATAACTCCCTCTTAGACTTCGACTCTGGTTATAGGTCGATTACCGGTGATTACTGAAAGTAAATGATATTGAAATATACAAAGGAAGTTAGTATAGTGTCTAGCAAGCATGTCTGCTTTGCAGCAAGTCTCAGGTTCGATTCCCTTGAGTGAAGTTTGAACGCATTATGGTGGTTCGGATCCTACCATAAACTATAGATTCACGTATCATTTAGCATAGGCATCGGTGATGAATTATAAAGGGACATTAACTCTAATACGTCAGAATACAGACAGATCGACTGATTCCCAGATATTCATAAGTAAAACTTATATTTTCCAAAACAGCAAATTGCGTTAGTATAGTGCTATTTTTTTCTAAATATAGATCATGAACGGTTTGAAATTATGTTTATTCTGTTGTGTGAGAACGTTTCTCTATAGTTAGAATTGAGGACATCTTCGAAAGTTCCCCTTCTGGAGGATGAACACTAAGAATCATGAAATTATAGGTGTAAACCTGAATGCAGTTTTATCCACTTATCTCAATAGTAATCTATGTAAATGTAAGGTCACTTGACAGGTCCAAATGTAAGGTCACTTGACCAAAGGCTTAGATAATGTCCCCACAACCTCCACGATGCGGGGCCACCAACTCCAGGGATGTAAAATATATAGAAAATGTTTAGAAAGTAGAGGCGAATAACTAGGGGCTGCAGCGGGCAGGGGCTGTGTTGCAATAATAGACTATCAAAAACTTCCTGCTCAAGTCCTAAAATTTCACACGGCGTACACCATAGTTTTAAAATTTTCACAGAGTATACGCTAGTCTTTAAAATTTCGCAGGTTATATATGCTAGTTTTGAATATAGTACTACACGCCTTGAAGCAGAAAGTATGCGCAAATGACTAAGATTGAGCAATACACCTTCGTATACTCTCGACTACACCCCTGAATATATGCTTTTATTTTTTTAGTTTGCTTACATACGTGTGACGAAAATCTGGGAGGAACGCAACCACCCAAGCCCCTCGTTACGACGCCCATGATTAGATGAACCATAGCCGAATACTTCAGGTAGTTTTGCTTCTTTATTTCTAAGTTTTCCTATGCTTTGCTGACTAAATATCAGTTGTCAGGGAGCTTTAAAACTTGTGATATAGAACCAAATCATTCTATTTTAATATCCTATTTAGCGAAAAAAAAAAATAATAATAAAAACGTCGATAATGAAGGGTAACAGATCACAGAAAGAAGCCTACTGGACTCCCAAAATAGTCTCCCTTTTCAAGACTGTGCGCTGCATATTCTTACACTATATTAAAAACGCTTTCAAAGATACCAATCTTTAAAAAAATAAATAAAAAAAAAATAAAAAAAATAAATCTTTAGTTTAACATCCAACGGTTATGCCATCGATGGCTGAAGGAGACTGATGGAATTGCAAGTGAATGATGATGAAAGAATAGGTGGAATGAGAAAACGGGAGGAAACGGGAAAATCCCGAGTCCCTCGCTCCCGCAGTAACACTTGGTCCTCACCCTCGTTCACCCTCGCCCTCTTCGTCGAAGCTTTTCCTCGCCCTCGCGCACCCTCACCCCCGCCATCGAATCTTTTCCTCGCCCTCGCGCACCCTCACCCTCGTCATCGAAGCTTGTCCTCGCCCTCTTCGTCGAAGCTTTTCCTCGCCCTCGCGCACCCTCACCCTCGCCATCGAAGCTTGTCCTCGCCCTCGCGCACCCTCGCCCTCGCTGCCGAAACTTGTCCTCGCCCTCGCGCACTCTCACCCTCTTCGTCGAAGCTTTTCCTCGCCCTCGCGCACCCTCACCCTCGCCATCGAAGCTTGTCCTCGCCCTCGCGGCCAAAACTTGTCCTCGCCCTCGCGCACCCTCACCCTCGCCATCGAAACTTGTCCTCGCCCTCGCGCACCCTCGCCATCGCGGCGAAAACTTGTCCTCGCCCTCGCGCTCCCTCGCCCTCGCGTCACTGTGGGCGAGGGAACTTGAGGGTGAGGATGCCCTCGAGAGGGTCACCCTCGCGAGGGTGAACATCTCTGGCCTGGACAGTACATAGAATTTGTGATCTCAGGTACTAAGGGAGGATGTATGGAAATAGAATTGCAATTTTTTGATAAGAAGTCTATATTTCGGAATCCTTTGTTAGATACACAATAGAGAATTAATGGAGAAGTTGGAACCTACTCTGAGAAGTTGAATGGATTGCAAAAAACCACATGTCAATATTTTTTACTGTTTTTGCTCCATAGAAATCAGTAGTCTGTTGAAACTGGAATTATTAGTACATTTGAACGACTTCCTGTTTTGGTAGGATATTGTGAATCGATATGTTGTCTTGAGACGCTGCATCGTTTGTTAAAAAAAAAAAAAAAAAAAAAAAAAAAAAATCTCGCTGTTACCATTTTCGTTTTATGGCTATAAATGTTGAAACCGGAAATTGCTAATTTTAACTACTTCGGATTTGAATGGAGCATCAACGGAGAAGTTGGAACCAATTCTTGGGATATTGAATCGATTGCAAAAATCTACTTCTTGATATCTTTTACCGTTTTAGTTCTACGTAAATTAGTATTGAAATCGAAAGTAATAATAAACTTGAACCACTTCCAGCTTTTATAAAATGGTGTGGATTGTTATTATGTGTGTCTTGAGATGCTAAATAGTTTGCAAAAAAGGATTCTCGTTATCTATTAACGTTTTTGTTCTGTGGCGTTAAAAGTTGAAGTTGAAAATTGCTAATTGAAACTATTTCCAGTTTGCATACAGCTTCAACGGAGGCTAGTCGTTGGACGCTAAATCGATTGCAAAAATCCTCAGCTTGGGAGCATTTACAGTTCTTCCTTTACGGAAATCAGCATTGAAACAGAAAATATTAGTAAATTTGAACTATTTCCGGTTTTGGTGGAGTTGTGGATAGTCGTGATATGTTGTCTTGAAACGCTGAATCGTTTGCAGAAAAACGTTTCTCGCTATCTATTACAGTTTTTGTTCTATTAGTATTGAAGTTGAAACTGGAAATTGCTAATTTATACCACTTCCAGTTTGAATAGAACTTCAACGGAAGAAATTTAACCTATTCGTTGGACCTCAGTCGATTGCAAAAAAAAAAAAAAAAAAAAAAAAAAAAAAAAAAAAAAAAAAAAAAAAACCGCATCATTATAGGATTTACTGTTCTTGCTCGACGGAAATTAGTATGAAATCAGAAGTAATAGTATATTTGAACGACTTCCTGTTTTGGTACTGTGTTGTACGTAGTCATGTCATGTCTAAAGACGCTGATTCGTTTGGAAAAAAACGAATCTCGCTATCTTTCACCGAATTTTGATGGTGATAAACGTTGAAACCGGAAATGCTCATTTTAACTACTTCCGGTTTGAATAGAGCTTCATCGGAGGAGATGGAATCTATTCTTCGGACGCTGAATTGATTGCAAACAACTGCATCGGAGAGCATTTATGTTTTTGCACTACTGAAATCAGTATTGAAACCGGAAGTGGTAGTAAATTTGAACTTCTTCCTGTTTTGTAGTGTGTTGTATATAGTTATGATATATTGTCATGAGACGCTGAATCGTTTGTAAGAAACCGCTTCTCGCTAACTTTGAGTGTTTTCGCTCTATGGCGATAAACGTTGATGCCGGAAATGCCTAATTTTAACTAATTCCGGTTTGAGTAGGAAGTTACCGGCGGAGACTGAGCCTATTCTGTGTACGCTCAATCGATTGCAAAATCCGCTTCTCGATAACTTTTATCGTTTTTGCTCTGATACCTGTCAACAGACAAACGAATGGAAGGACAAAGCTGTTGTGTAAGACTTACGACACTTACGTACAGTAGAATTTGGAAGTCTAAAAAATGTATAAGAATATTTAAGTGTAATTTACTCAATTACACACTACTGGAAATTCTTATGAATGAAAGTGTAACGCATGTTTTGTATTATTATTATTATTATTATTATTATTATTATTATTATTATTATTATTATTATTATTAACTATTTTACGTATCGGCAGGTCTTGGGTCTGATTTTTTTCTTCCTTAATATTCGGATCTGGAAATGTGTTTTTTATATGTATAATAAATTGAGCTTAATATTTTGCAATCTCTCTCTCAAGAAATAATGCAAATGTGTACATACCCGAAACATTTTACCGTGTCAAATTTGAATTTCTTTTCTCTTATGGTATACTAATATGGAGAAATCCAGAAACTTTAAGTAGTAATTACTGAAGGAAGTAAACTGACCCGTTATTATATATTACTCTTAAATTAAACTCAGGAATGTGTCTAAATTTTTCTTAATGCCGCAGTTTTGAATGGGAGTCTCCACCTTTGTCAGCGCCTTATTTATTTACATAAACTCTCACTGCTGTTTCAATCACATCTGAAAGTTTCCATTATAAAATTAAGAATTATTTCAAGAATGATTAAGCCAGTAATCTTACCTATATAAATCATACCATGATGGATAGGTTGTAGCAAATACATCTTCAAATACAGTAATGTTCCTGTTCCAAAGGGCCCGCGGTGGATCAGTGGCTAGAGTGCTGATTTCTGGTGTGTGTGGGGTCCCTCGTTTATCCCCTGTCAAGGGGGTTTTGTGGTGGTCAAACTCGTGTTCATGGTTTTCCAGTTTTCCTCCCTCTTTCTTCATTCCGTATTTCATTCATCACCTGTGGTTTCTTTGAGGTAATACATAATCGTGGAACGTTAAACTTTAAAAAATGCTAAAAAAACTAAATAGTACAAACTCATTACATCAGTACCCGTTCTTTGGTTCGTATTAACTGAAGAACTTTTAAATACACGACTAACTTATTCCAACTTTTCATCTGTGAAGATTCAGCGTTTTTCTCTGTAAAAAAAATATTTGAAAGCACACTGTAGAAACTTAATTAGAAAATTAGACGCATTAACGCTGCCGTAATTTAAATATTAGTATATTGGTTGTTACATACTAGGAGAAACATTCAAAATCTGCAAAGGAGTTAGAAGTATCACTTCTGAAGCACACTCATTCAAGTAAAACATTAATGTAAACTAAAAACATTCAAATAAAAAGTTCGAAAAATGTGCTTTATGCAGTGAAAGAGTAACAGAACAATGGCAAGTTATATATAAATGTAATGCATTGTTTTCTATATTATAATTATTAGATTTTTAATACACGAGATTCATCTATATACTGTAAATACTCTATTAGGAGACTATTGTTATTGTGATAGATAAATTATAACATTATTAAGTGAGGCCAATTCATGTTTTGACTACGAAGTTAGTAGTTTACTTTTATAAAATGTCTTATAATGTACGTAGTAATATTCAATATTGTAATTTCTATAATTCTTAATTATTTTTGCTTACCCCTTTGAAATTTACATATTGTTTTTAGGTTATGACTGTTTTTATTTATTTATTTATTTATTTTTCGTAGATGTTTGATATTCAAACTTGTTTCTTTCTTTCAGGTATTAAGACAGCGTACCGAGGATGGTATGTCGACATAGGACCAGTTGTTGGGAAAGCGGATAAAATTTGGACAATCTCTTTGAATGAAGAATCAAATAAAACGCCAATTGTATTACTTCATGGGTTGGGTGCTGGCGTTGCACTCTGGTGCCTCAATTTGGATGCCTTGGCCAGTACGAGGCCAGTATATGCTATTGACTTATTAGGTAATGCATACTGGAGTGAAATTAGAAATTAAACCGACTTTTCTTTCTGGCAGTAAAAATGTCTAATATTACCAAAGATTAACAACTTATCGTTGTGATCATGAGATACAAAGAAGTCAGACTTAACTTTTTCCTTGAAAACAATTTAACCTTAAAAAAAAAAAAAAAAAAAAAAAAAAAAAATTGCTTGTGTGCAAAATATAATTCAATAGAATTAGTCAGCGAAAAAATACGCATAAGCATAGCAGAAATTGTTTCTGCATTCTGAAGCAGTCGCGCACTATTATTGCTGGAGAATTGAATCTACCAATCGACATGTTTTGAAATTCATATACAGTCATTATCAAAAGTCTGAGCACACTGCTCTGATTTTTTCAGAATCTTCCCCCTCCCCCACACACACAAAATAAAAAGTATTCACAGAAAACGTAGTTTGTTAAACTTCTGTAAAATAAACATTGTTACTCATATAAAGAAATTAAAACATATGGTCCTATTTTCATTGAGACATATTTATTGAGTGTGTTTGCATTCAATGAAATACAAACTTTTGGACTTTATAATACATTTACAAATTCCACGTATTTGTTTGCATAATTTATCCAACTTTCGGGTAGCTATGCGACTTCAGTATCTCTGAAGAGTTCCAAAGACCTTCAGTACTCATTGGCATCTATTTATGGACTGTAGTGTCAAGTTTATCGTATAAGGGCTCGATGGGTAACAGATCCGGTAGCTGTGGCGACTATTTCATTTGTTGGTGATGTAAACCTCTTCTTTGCATTGCAAATAATTATTGCATAGCTTGGAAGAATGTTTGAGATGATAATCCTGTTATAGCACTGCCCCAGGTCCGCCTTCCTGATAATTTCCATGCCTCGCCAAAACGATCTGAAACACATTTTTGTCCATTATTCCATCAATTCGAACTAAATGACCAACTTCGTAGCCTGTAAAGCATCCTCAAACAGTGACGCTACTTTCTCCGTGTCTTGCTGTAGGTGTTACACGATCGGGATGAAAATGCTTTTCCGGACGACGACGCACAAACCTCCAGCATTGGAAGGCGAAAAATTGGAATTTAGATTCGTTGGTCCAGAGTGTCCTCTTCCATTGTTCATCGTTCAGTTCTTGTTTCGTTTTGTTTTATTTATTTTTTATTTTTGTTTCCTTTTTAGCCCAGGAATATCTTTTTATAATACCGGTTTACCGCAATCTTACCCCAAGGCCATAGATCTGAAGGCCCTGGGCCACTGTCCTGCTTCATGTCGATTGGAAATGGCTTTTTAATAGTTTTATTTGTTCTTCCGAAGCCGTTAACGTCTATTCCATTTGTTGTTTTTCCAGTAAACTTGTCCTTAAGAGAAGTTATTATTTTTGGACAGTGTGTTTTCGTATAATATTTTGTGACTATCTTTCAAGAGTCCGACGCACTGCTCCACCCAATATCAGCGATTTTTCGCAGAGACTCTTCTCTCAAAATAGCCACTTAAACACGTGCTTCGACTCTGTTAACAATTTCTCTTTCGCATTTTATAGTATTTCCTGTTTTTCACACTATTAAATTGGTTCACGGAAATGAAAACAGTAAGACCGCATGCCACAAGTTTACATCCAATTTTGCCTATATTACGACATGAGTGAATAGGTCGTACACAGCTGTTCGTTGAAATAGAGACAGCTACTGACAAGGGCTCATACATATACCAAAAGGTGTTGTTGAAACGATGCGTCATCAAAGCAAGCGTGACTTTAGTTGTCTGCTCATTAGCTATCTGTTTATTGCCAAGCAGCTTTCCTCAATAAATTTGTCTCGATGTCACAAGATCATGAATTTTCGTATCCTTATATGAACAGCGTTGTTTACTTTTCTAAAACGATTCCAATAAACATGGGTTTGTATGGACACAATGTCTTTTGTTTGGAACATTTTGAAAAATGAAGTACTGGTACCTTTGACAATGACTGTACGTTTAATTTTGTGTTAAAAAGGGAGTACACTTCCGATAAGAAATCTTCCTTTTTCATTAGTTGGTAGGTTGTATCGTTACTACGTGCGTACTACGCATACCCTACTCAAAAAACTAATTGAGGGATAACTACACTATATTGCGCAATATGTTGTAAATCTAAGAAGAAAAAATCATGTTAAACCAAGAAAAGTTGCTTCGATAAAAGTATCTAGTCCTATACTATGCTTCTAACACTGTAGTTGATTAAAGTGGTGCCTGCTTTTGGTATTACTGTAAAGTCTCTTAGAAGGGCATAAAATAATCGAGAGAAATTAATATTTACCTTGACACATTCGAATAACAAGTCAAATTAGGTGTTTTGGGTTGATGTATTTCTATAGCCTTTAATATAACATTTAATGTAAAATGTGTGGATATTTTACTAAAGTGAATTCATGTAGTTTCTATATTTTAACTGAAATTTGTATATATTGTATATAGTTAAAGACAGGAAACTATGAATGAGGTGTTTATTATGCTGGTAGATTCTTGGGCTGGTATTTTCTTACTGTTTATTTACAAGGAGCATGTATTAGGATTACGTATGTCACCGTTGAAGAACACTAAGGTTGGCCGCACACTGAGGGAGAAAACTAGTGGACGCAAGTATTGTACAATTTTCGCTCCATTGAGATTTATCGGGAACCAGCTCCTCATGCATTCAAATAAGTCGACCGTACACTGAGCGAGCGATTCACACATTTCGATCAGCGCACACGCAGACCGAGACCTAAACTGCCTGTCGTCTGTGTTTCACTGTAGATTGTGTTGCTGTGGATGTGAAGCTATCGCGTACATTGAGTGAGCAAAGAGCGAAATTGCTCGGAACAAAACTGATTTGCAACACTTGCTTCTTCCCGTTTGTTCTCTCAGTGTGCGGCCAACTGGCCAGCCTAACAACGATCTGTACAATGTGTTCCGGCAGAATAAAAACTTCCTGTTGTTATTGACAACAACGATACAATTTTTAGCGCAATAGAACTTCGAATTTCACAATATTCTCGTAAATTACGCCTGTGAATTTCATATCAAAAGTGTTATTTTGTTCAGCTTGATATGGTCTATCGATTGATATATGTATTACCTTCAGACTCTGTATTATAGTTAAAAGAAATTAAAATTTTAATTTTTTTCTCGAAAACTACGCATGAGTTTACACTCACTCGTTTTATTCTCTTCAACTCGGTGAGATCTATTGATTTGTATATTTTATCTTTGGACAGTGTTTCCTGTTAAACGCTAATATTGTAGAATTTTTTCAGACGGATCTGCAACATTGAGTAAAAACTCACGATTTCCTTTGTGTTCCCTTCGTTGCCCATGATAATTTAATAGATTTTGAGCTTAAACTATAAGTTGAGCTAATTTATGATTCGAATCTTTCTAACTTACTCAAATCTGCGAATTTAGCTTGCCTCCTGGAATCGTTAAATATATTTGACTGCAGTTTGCAACAACTTAACCAAGAGGGGCTTTTTTTTTTTTTTTTTTAATTCAACTGTATTGTATTCTAAGCAGAAAGCACCTCTCAATGGAACAAGTATAGCAAAAGAAATTGTGCTTGGGAATATACATATACACTTCTTTTGCTGGGTGTGCAAATAATATATAGAGATTAAACTGTAAGTTCTCTGAATAAAAAAAATCATTTTCGTATCGTTTGAATTCTGTGTAATATTTTTGCTTTGTTTCGGTATATCTAGTATAATATATTCAATAATGTATAAAGCCACGTGATCTGATTAACAAGGGACCCCTTGAGTGCGATGTTGCAAGTGCAATCTCTAGTAAGGCTCATTTGAAAGTGTAGTGTGAACAATGATGACATGAAAAATATTAGCTGCTAATGACTCATTATGTGCACCAGGAGAGCGGCAGTAAATACGTGTCCGAGAGGTGCAGAGATCAATCTTCTATGGGATATGCGTATTACACTTCATAGATGTTCGCACCATCAAGATCGAAGGCGAACTCCTTGGGAGTTACAAACCGTTCAGGGCGTTCAGTTAGGTATCCACTCTTAAAGAATGCATATAGAATCATGTTGGTGTAACAGGTACCATCACATTCCATCAGTTCTCACCTCCCCTTTATATCAATATGATTCTATAGGCTTTCTTTTAAAAGTGGACACCTAGTTGAATGTCCTGAACGGTTTGTAACTCCCAAGAAGTTCGCCTTCGATCTTGATGGTTTGAACATTTGTGATCACTGTGGCGCGTCATTTTTCATTCGGTGTTAATGGTACAAGTTAATGATTTGTTTTGAACATTTCGTCAGTGTCGACGACGTCCATTTTGTGAAGTGTAATACATATATCCCATAGAAGATTGATCTCTGCACCTTCCGGTCACGTATTTTCTGTCGCCCTCGTGATGCACATGGTGAGTCATTAGCAGCTAATACTTTTCCTGTCATCATTGGTCACACTACACGTTCAATGAGCCTTACTAGAGATTGCACTTGCGACCTCGCACTCAAGGTGCTCCTTGTGAGTCACTGACATAAGATCACTTGTACTTCCGGTTGACGTGGAAAGTTGAAATTTATCTATTTATTTATTTATTTATTTATTTATTTAACAATAACCAAATACAGCTCAGAGGCCATTTTATACTGGATATCCAACAACAACAACAATGGAAAGGATTTTGGAAGGTATCGGCCAGGGCCTGTTTTAGTAGGTACCATCCCGGCATTTGCCTGGTAGGACTGAGGGAAACCCTCTACCCCTCTCTACCACTCACGCCAACGCTCTACCACTTGAGCTACTTCGCTCGGTCAGTTTGGTACGCTTATACCTTTAGGAGAGAAACCAGCAGGAAAATGGTTAAAAATATATTTTCTACATTTATAGGATGTCAAAAGGGGGATGAAAAGAAATTTCATATAATTGAAATGGGTGTTTGTAAAGTTTGGCATGCTTGTAGGTTTTTGATAGCGTTATATAAGTACATAACCAAATTTAGCGTGTTGTTTAAATGGGACACCTTTAACACCACATAATTCTTAGCTGGGTACCTACTAGTACTAGAAGTACAGGAAATCTACTGGAAATTTGTATCAATACTGGAGATACTGAAAATGTACTGAAAGTTGTGTGGTACTGGAAAAGTGTAAAAATTCCCTTTGAGACCCTTCAAGATGGCAGCCTCATCATCTGGTGTAGGTGGTGATAGGGCTAACTGGCCAACCACTAAAAATGTAGCTAGCTCAAGAAAGAAAATGGATAGTGTTAATAATACGAAAACAGTATAATGATACAAAACAGAAATAGCTTGAGAAAAATAGTCAAAATGTAATTCTAAAATGTTACCTTTTATCTTATTTTATATGTAGTTTGTATTCATTTAATATGAAATGTCAAAGACAGTAACACATCTACATGGACATTAAACATGTTACTCTTTAATATTTGTAATTAACTGGTCTTCTACTTAACAGTGTTTTCTGTAGCAAATGTAATACGAATATGAAAGAAAAAATCAAAATATATGTAATACGGTGAACCTGGTAAGGAGGGGTTTGGCTTTGAGCAGGAGTGGAGGCCAACACAAAAGCACACTTATACCTACATCCCCCTCCCCTTCTCCCCACACAGAAAAAAATGAAATTTTTGAGTTTTACGTCCCACGGTCCCCTCACACAGAGACAGAGAGACAGACACAGGTGAATGTGGATTACAGCAGGCATTCTGGGAGAAATAACGCCCAGAAAACTTCTTGTTTTTCGATTTTAACCCACTAGTTTCTGTGCATTCTTCCTATTAGAATATTGAAACTTTGGTTTTTCAATTTATTTCACAAGCTGTTAAGTATCACCACACTATACAGTCTTATGTGGTATGAGTTTTATATAAATCACTGTATAATATACTGGAAATTTTCCTAGAAAAACACTGGAAATATCAAAGTAAGCTTCAGTAGATACCCTGATTAGGCACTTGCAATAGGACTACAGTTATTAAATTTGGCATTTTGTATCCTCCCGGAATTAACGCACAGAAAAAAATGCCAAAAATGAATACTTTTAGTTTTTAGGGTGTTTTAGGGGGAAGTAAATTTCCCCAGTTTTAAAGTAGGACGCTTTCTATACTCCATAATTATTAGGCACTTCTGGTAGGACTACATTGATTTAATTTGGCATGTTTGTAGTCTCCCGCCCAACTAACCCACAGAAAAAAAAAAAATGCCAAACGTCGATATAGTTTTTAGGGGTCTAAGGGAGAGAAGAAAAATTTTCCCTTAACTAAATGGAAGTGTTTTTCAATAAAATAACTTACAGGTTTAGATACTTCAAATTGGTATAGAAACACAGATCTTGGCATGCTTGTAGGTTTCTAAAACTGAAAAACAAGAAAATAGTCAAAATCAAAATGTTCTGTTTTTAGGGGTTGTATGGATTTTTTTAAAATTCGACGCCTTGTATTTTTAAAAGATCCGTAACTTCCTTAATGTTGATCTAGAGAAAAAATTAAGTGTTTCTCAATTCTCGTCAGTATCTCTACCACTTTTGTTCGATGGATGACAAAACAAAGACTGCTATAAAAATAAAATGGGAGTGAACAGGTAGAGTATTAAGAAGCAACGGCTGAAATATGAAGTGCGAAACCGTACGCGGATCTATAAAAATGCAATTGAAAATACTTAACGTTCGCGAAATTATAGCACTGACGTCCTTGTAAATGTTAGCAAGAAAATACCAGCAAATTTACTTCAATTAGCAATGCAAAATTTTTTTCTAAATAATTTTGTATTATCACGTTACTGACAAGGGTATTTACTTATTTACTGAAAGTAGTATCTGTTTACTGATAACTTAAAAAAATGAACACATTTTATTGGAATATTAGAAAGTTAGAAATGGATGAAGAAAGATTGATAGATAAGTGGGTGAAGGTTAGAGGCCAGTATCAGAGAGAGAGAGAAAAAAAAAATGAGTTTGAGGGATTGTGTAATCTGTCAAAATTATAAGATACTGGAGCCTCAGTCGAAAATGTAACTCCCAGCTGTCGGTTCTCAATCTGTCTAATATCTTTAGTGAAACAAGTTAGCATCTAAAATGTGTACTTCTGGAAAAGAAAGGTGATATTTGTTTACACTTGGTAAAATAAATCTAGAGATAGGGCTCAAAGTTTGCAGCAGCAATATTGGAAAATGGCCACCTTGTTTGAAAGAAAAGCAATGATTTTTTTTTTTTTTTTTTTAAATTTCCAAATTTTTATTTATCATAGACCATCAGTGGTACTTTGAATCTATTACAAATATACTAGAAAATCTACACTAAGCACGATAGTATCTTTTCCATTTTCAATATATAAGACTTTACTATTTGTTTTATTTGTATATCCAAAGACAGACAAACAAAACAAAAATGTTATACATATTGAAACAAATCATGTGATAAAAAGTTAATTACCGTCTGATCAGTAAATAAGGTGCTACTTTCAGACTGTTATCTCTATACTTGTAAATACAGTATTATGTAAATAAATTTGCGTTATGCATAATGAAGGAAGAATGCAGCTTGCTTAAATAGTTTCCTATGGGATATATGATTTACAAAATAAAATAATAGATATGCATGAAAGTAAAAAAAATATATGTCGTCTTAGCTTACTGTCTTTTTGTACTAGTCATATTTCCTCCCTAACTAACTGGTTCGTTGAAGGTTTTGGAAGGAGCTCTCGTCCAAAATTTAGTTCTGATGCATTGGAAGCAGAATATCAATTCGTACAGTCAGTAGAAGAATGGAGGCGGGAAATGAATCTTGAGGAAATTATACTTCTGGGACATAGTATGGGTGGATTTATAGCGACTTCATATGCTATTCGATATCCTGAAAGGTAACTTAAAAATATTTCCCTTTGTAGCCTAATTGTTAATAGTAATTATTATGTTGGAATTAAGACCTTAATTTCCTCAGAACTATGAAAGAGCTATTCCCAATTTAGAAGCGGCTAGATACTGGAACTTAATTCGTTTTGAAATTACTGCAGTTGTACATGGTGAGATGCATATTTTATCGCTGTTCTAGAACAAAAGTGATTTATTTTAGATGCATACAGATGCAGTATTCATGTATTACGAAGAATTTATTTTATTTAATTTTTTCAAAGCTAAAATCGGTCGCGAGAATTCTCAGTTTATAAACTTGATTTCATTTGCAAGGTTTATTTCACTATACTTTCAGAGAGTAAAATGTTTCTTACATAACTCCTAAATGTCACCTCAACGGAAGAGTCAGTATTGTTATAAGTATTTGCTTTGCTTCTGATGCTTCGTCTGTTTCGTGTTCCGTTAGAAGACTTAGATCTGGACCTTTGCTATTAAGGTGTTAATTGAAGCGCGTAGAGGATAAAGGTGTTATGTAACAAATTGTAAATGTCGGGAAAACTGTCTTTCACAACTGTCTGTTAACATTCACCCTTCATCGTTTCCAAATCTTTTCACTGGGACGATTACTCACTAAATGATGTGTTAAGTAGCATGACTAACGTATAACACTTGTATGGACCGCCAGAATTCAACGTTTCGAAAAAATGTAACATAACGCCTTTATTCTCTAAGCGCTTCAATTACTGATATGTCGCTTAGTCAATGTTTTTTGCCAAGTTAACGGTCGAAATTTATGATCAGTTATTTTTTTGTTAAATTTCTTTATTGTTCTTACACTTAAAGATTTTCCAACGAAATTTTAGTATTATGAACTATAGAAACTGTAGGATTAAGATTTTTTTTAAGTTGACGAATCATTTCTAAGGAAAGCGTAATATTAGAGTATATTTTGTACAATTGCGTAAGAATTTAAACTTTGAAATTCAATTAAGTCAAGATAAGATGGACAGTATCTCGTTTTATTTTCAGGGTAAATCATCTAATATTAGCTGATCCATGGGGTTTCCCAGAGAAACCTCAAGATGTAGCTACTACTTACAACTTGCCACTATGGGTTAGGGCTATCGCATTCATGGTACAGCCGTTGAATCCTTTGTGGGCAGTAAGGGTTGCAGGACCATTTGGTAAGTAAAACATGTATCAGATGTATGTTTCTCTTCCATACCATGATGGTAAGAGGATATATGTACCGTAAATGAGAGAGCATATATGACAAGTAGATTCTTTTAGCCACCCATTGTTGGACATCTTTACGAAAAATACGGTATATGTCTATGCTTAATAAGTTGTGCAAAAAGTTTACCGCTGTACTTTTCAGGTGACACAACAGTATGTAATGCGCCACTAAAGTATACCTGAACCGTGCTCATTACTTGATATTCGAAAACGGCAATTCAGATTTTAATCCGTATCCCATGATTTTAAAATTGGATTTTGATCTACATCTTAAGATGTTAAAACTGAAATCTACAGAAAAGTAATGAATGTTTTCGAAATGAAAAGATGATGTATAAGTGTATTAACTTAAAGATTTAAAAGATGGTGTATATTATTAAAATATATAAAAGTTTCTGCACACGGAATTTTAGAAGTAAAATAATGATACTATATAAATTAGAAATAATTAATTATAAATTTTATGGAGAATGAAAGAAAGTAATAACATGAAGTGCTAAAGTTTAAATTATTCGGGAGAGACTCGTCTCCCTTCCCTATCATCGTTTACCACCATATCATCTTTTAAATGACCTATTCTAAGAGATAAAATATAACAAAATTTAAGTCCAAATTTCATGTGTAACAATTAAATTCTCAAAATTTCTTGATATCCTATCCTAAAAACTCTATAATAATATATACAATATTATTTATTTGTTGGCATAATGTATTAAGCATGCAGAAACGGAATGGCGACGTTTTAGGAAATGATGATTACTGTACAACCAATTTACTCAATGCAGATAACATTTGCGTGAAACGATGGTTTTGGAAGCTTTGTAGTACGTCCGTATTTGTTATAAAAGAAAAGAAAAAGATAATATGTAAAGTGGCGTCTATTATGGTCTACAAGATTAATTTGCTGAATGGGTTATCATGAATTAATAAACTGATAATTGTTATTAAGTAAAATAGAGTATAAAGTAAAAGGAAAAAAAGAATATAAATAAGGATTAATAAAATGAAGAATGGAAAATAATAATGATAGCCACGTACTTATGCTTCAGAAGATTCCTACCTTTAAAGTATTAATGGTTTTTCTGCTAATTGTAGAAGATAGAGTTGAGTATTTATAAGTTAATCTATATCTAAATAATTCTGAAAACGTCCGTTCCATAAAATGGTAAGAAAAGAGCATGCATGATAAGAATACGGTCAGTTACATCGGAAATTTTGTGAAGTATAATCTTTATTACTTGTAATAAAAGTTTGATTCAATTTTGTGATAAACGGATTCCAAACGAACGTATGTGTTATTTGAGTTTTAATTACAGCCTATTATAATTTCAGATTTTATGTTATTGTAAGGGAATATGTCGTGGTCTCATTTCTTTTCTACTTTGGTATTGCGCTATTAATAATTTCACAAACGTTAACTCTCATGTCCCCTAGAATCTGTCCATCTTCTAAATTTTATTTCCCCAAGCCATTTTGAGCGAGGGTGGCGACTCCGTTGCACAGGGCCAAAACTTGGCTCAGTTCTCGCGAGGGAAATCCCGGGAGTTTCATCGCAGGACTGCGCTAACTAAAAGAAAGCTGTTTCAACTGAAGAGAACTTAACAACTGTTGGTGAAGTCGTTGAACTGCAAGGAAGTTGGGACCCAAACTAACACCTTATAGACGTCTACCTGCAGAAGAACACGACAACGTCTAACAGTTAAGACAGAGTTTCGTATCCAGCTAAAATCAATATTTACAATCTCATAAAACAGTACACTACGTGCATTACGTAACTTATCCATTTCCAGCCAGAAGTTGGTGTGGGTCATTACAAGTAGAAATATAGTTCTCTTATCTTTTCTTTTAAATGAATGGCGCGCGTGCTGTGTGCGCCTAATCCTTAGCTTGATTCTGGAAGGGTTACATATGGTTGGCTTGATGTTGATGTTGGAAGAACGTTAAAACTCAAATTAGGTCAAAAGAATAACTACTAAAGTAGATACTAATGATGAAATGAAATAAGACAAATTTAGCCACTGGAGTGATGAAAACTTAATAATATCACCTATTTTTGCTGCTGTAGTCTTATATATAGTTGTCAAGTATGTAAGGATTAAGCTAAATGGATGAATAAGCACGTAAATTTCATAATATACTAATTGTGAAAATTTGCAATTATAAAATATAACATTCAAAATACCAAATTCTGTACATAAATATATCATATACATAAAATTACGAGAATTGAAAAAAAACTTACCTTACTTATATAAAAGTAAACATGCATTTATGGGATATACCATCATACAAATAAATACAAGGTTAAAAAGCATCTTTGGTCATACAAATAAATACAGGGTCTTTGATTTAAAAACACTACTGATTCCAAAGGGAGAATTTTATCAACACAAAATAAGAGTACAACGTTTCTTAAACCTAAGCTTTTGTGACACAATACAGTTGTTCAGCGCCAACCTCTAGTTTACTCCATTGACTTCCAAACGTTGCTTCAACCGTTTCTGGAATCCCAGAATGGACGAACTTCATTTGGAATGATCTGAATGAGCAGTTTCTTTCAAGATATGTACATTTACAGGTTTTTCACCATACACTTTTTTTTCTTTCTTTCTTTCTTTCTTTTCTTTTCTTTTTTTTTTTTTTTTTTTTTTAACCTCCGTCTTTCCGTACAACCGTAAATCGCAGCCGAAGTGAATCTCCAAGATTTATATGGCCTTCCAGGAGGCATATATCTTTACTTGGATATCTAACTTCGAAGCACACACACTCGAGCTCGCCCCGCTCAAAACCATATAGAAATAGACGCCGCTAATGGATGTTTGTATTTTCAGTGAATAAATGTTACATTAAATTACATGAATTACATTAAATTACATGAATTACATTAAATTACATGAAATATTGTTAGTTTTTGGGGCCACGTTGGCCCAGTGGCACTTAGCTCTGGTGCGTGGGGTCCGTGGTTCTATTCGACCTCTCATCAAGTGGTTTTTGTGGTAGACAAACACCATGTGTGTGGCTTTTGTCGGGGTTTTCTCGTTTCCTCCTATTCTTTCCATACCTATTCTTTCCTTCTATTTCATTCATTATCATCATTGCCTCTTTAGCCTCGGCACATAATCGTAGGACATTAAACTAAAAGAAGTTACTTTTGGTGCATTAAATGCCTAAAACTTCTGAAGTTTAACGGAGATTGTGATTTCATTTCAGGGCAATGGTTAATTGAAAAAGCACGACCTGATATAATGAAGAAATTCGCACCAGTGACTCAAGAGGGAGATTCTATTATATCTCAGTATATCTTTCAGTGTAATGCGCAAAATCCAACGTAAGTATAAAATTATTCGTTTTGTTCAATGGTTTATAAATTATTTATTTTATCTTTTTCAATATTTGGTCACTTTTAATGTTCTCGTGATTGGTTATCAAAACTTAATATAGTGATACCTCGGGCTACGTTCTTAAGCCTTTCCGTAACGTTGTTCGCGAACCGAACAATTTTTAGCATTACGAATAATGCAGACCCAATTAATCCGTTCCCTCGACCCCAAAACATCGTTTTTTGACTTGTTTATGGATTTACTTGTGGTAAAAGTGTACAATAATATAAAATGTGTACAGTGCAACTTTATCTTTGTAGTTGATACTTGCTGGTACAGGTAGAGGAGAAAGAGGAGCTATAATGAAGTTAATTTAATGCAAGAAAAAAAAGTATTAATTAAAACGCATCAACAACAACAACGTTCACAGCGTGCGAACTTCAGTACAACTGTTGCTGTTAGCGAGCCGAAAACATGGCGCCAAAGCCACGTGTGTATATTCAGAAGTCGGGTTAAAATTTGTTCGGAAATTGTGTTGTGGGCCGATTTGTTAGTGACTCGATATACTACTGTATATAGGTTATTGTACTGGAACTGTATAGTTTTTCCTTTTATTGCTGTTCTACGTTTTTAACATCGTATAATTATAATTAAAAGGTATTACCGAAGTACTAGTCTCCAATTTATTTATATATATACACAGGTGTATACAGTATATACAGTATACACACACACACACACACACACACACATATATATATATATATATATATATATATATATATATATATATATATATATATATATATAGAGAGAGAGAGAGAGAGAGAGAGAGAGAGAGAGATAGTAATGGAAAATTAATACCAACTCTGTTAATTCTGTGCGTTTACAAAGTCTAATAAGAAGTTTTTATATAAGTAAGCATAAACATACAATGAAATATACGTTAGTTTAAAGGAAATTTTATGCAGAATGCAAATTAAGTTGCAGAAGTTATCTATATCTGCAACAATGAATAATACTTTACAAAATGTGTCGTAAATGAAACACAAATCAGCCTTCGCCAATCCAGTCTGGCTTGCTGTGAGGTCGGCGCTCGACTATTTAATCAACCCCTCAATCGTGCAATACCATTCCAGTTGTGCATGTGCTCAGGATTACGCAGATTAAGTTATCAAACGTGTGGTGAAATATGTCAGTTCTGAAATTAAAATTTATACCCTAAAAATTCTGTTCTTCTTTTATAAATGTTTGTACTGAGTTCATTGTAGAAGAAAAGTCGTGCAGTTCACTTACATCGCATAGAATAGGGATAAGTTTTGACATAACATTGAAAAAGCCAGTAAAATTCGAACCTTAAGTGAGTGTGGCAAAACCAATGCTGAAATTGCGCAGATTCTGGAAGTACATAAAAGCAGAGTAGGCAGGCAGTTGGCTAAGACTCGGGAAGTGGGGTCCATAAAAAGTGGAATAATTGTCACATGTGATCGAAAAGTAAAATTCTCTTCTAGACAGAACAGTGTATAGAACAGTGTATTGCAGCAGTTCTCTTGCAGACAGATTTATCATCACAAGATCTTGCAACGAGTTGGCGGGAAACCTCTAGTGTCAATCTTTTTTCACGTACAGTGAAAAAAAAGAAAAACATTGAAATCCATCGTTCACACATGGTTGTCAATAAGCCATGTCTTGACACAATAACAACGCACAATGCGTGTTCAATGGACCAAGGCACACAAGGATTGGGCTAGTGAACAGTGGCGCAAAGTACTGTTCAGTGAGGAGACAAAAATCAACAATTATGAAATGATTCATGTGTCAGGGTGTATCTAATGTCTGATGAAGTACTTAGTCCTACCTGTACTTAAAGCTCGAAATACCCTGCAAGTGTCATGATTTGGGGATATTTTTCATCCAGTGGTGTCTGTAGAGTCCATATTTGTGATGGTATTGTTAATGCATAAACTTATAAAATGATTTTTCAAACAAAAATGATACCTTCGAGAAGAGATGTATTCAACGGAGAACCATTTATTTTTGAAGGCGATTCTCTCCCTTACCACCGTGCCAGAGTTTTAAAAGATTATATTCTGTCCTAAGGCATGTTACGCCACTTCCTTGGCCCGGTAATTCGCCGGATTTAAACCCTATTGAAAATTTATGACTCGTACAAGGACATTTGGAGGTTATGATTCGTACAAGGACACCTACTACAAGAAATCAGTTAATTGAAGCAATAACTGGCAACAATGCATTCAAGTAGCGGCACTGCAAAATTTAGTGAACTCCATGCCAAAACGGTCCAATCAAATCGCGTGGATATCCAATTAAGTATTAGCTCAAGTCAAAGTTAGTTTTGTACAAACCTAAATTTAACGTTCACATTTTGTAAAGTACCACCCATTGTTGCAGATATAGGGTGTTCTGTAACTTAATTTGCATTCTGCATGAAATTTTCTTGAAGTTGATGTATGTATGTTTATGCTTACTTATGTAGAATTTCTTTTATTAAACCTGGTAAGCACACAAAATTACATGGAGTTGCTATTAATTTTTATTGTATGTATGTATGTGCGAAGATACTTGTTAAACATATGTGAAAGTAAGCACTTTAATATCAACTCAGTTTAACGAAATTTCTTGACGTAAAGCCTGTGATTTTTTATTATTTGGGCCTCTGCAGGATACTTTGCTCCTGTTTGCTGGGAGAGTCGAGCGGGATTGCATTTCTGCTTCAGTACAGTCTGTGGATTTTTGAATAAAGAGTTACTAAAAAAGATCAAATAATTAATATAAAATATTGTAATTTACAGGGGGAAACATAGTCACTGCTCAAAAGCGATGAAAATCTATTAGATTCTTTCGAAATGTGGGCGTGGAGAAAAAAAGATGAACTGGGTAGAACAGGAAAGTAAAGGAGGAGCAGCTAGGATAGTGGAAGGAAAAAGGCCAGCACTATAAGAAAAAGTGATTGGGACATCGGTCAAGAAGGAACTTTATCCTGAGTGAGCATGATAGAGGGTACAGTGGAAGGGAAAAGAGAGAGGAGTGAAAAACTATAGTTGATGGATCTTATTAAAACGGATAGTTGGTACAATACGAAGAGGTTACCTGAGGACCATGGGAATGGAAACTTTTCAGTTTGGGGCATGAGGCCTTCCAATAATGGCCAATGATGATGGTTTGCTTAGTTTTCCGGTGGAAGGGAAGGGAAGAATTACATTGCACGGTTATTCCCATTAAGCTAAAGAAAACGGATGATTAATAAAAATGAATGATCGTGAAATTAAATTTTTGTACTCTCTCACCGGAAATCGAACCTAGGACCATATGTACCAAACCCAGATGACTAGCCACTAGACCAATGGCAAGAGCTATGACTTGTTCATATTCCCTGTTGCACTTAAGTTCATGTATGACGGGAATAAAATAGTTGCTTTAAGCATCTTTTGTAATAAATAAATAAATAAATAAATAAATAAATAACAAGTCAGTTGTTGGCTACAACCCTTTGGGTGAAGTAGTTTTATATGTAGAAAGAAAGAAGAAATGATAAGTTAACTAGAAATAAGAAAATGAGTTTGAGTTTTTGTATTTTACTTCCTTTTTATGTAGCAGTGAGGTTATGGAAGCGGTAGGATGTATTTATTAACATGGGCTCCGAACCACGACCGGCTTCAATTAGGTGAAATGGGGTATACAGAGACCTAAGTGTAAGATCAACCCTAACAAAATATAGGTCATTCCTTACCACACTACCACACAATTTCACTTCGAAAAGAGCTGGAGTGTAGAATCACGCTCCCGTTCCCGGCATATAAATAAAACAAGATATGAAAATAACTTTTTCACGTTTGAAATCTGTCACTAATGTTGAATCTGTCTGTCCATCGCTATTATAGTTTCGTATGTTAACAGACCAAATAAGACTGGTTCAGTTTTCTCAGTTACAAATTAAGTGTGATAAAAGCTTTAATAAAATTTTATGAAGTAACATATTTGGTTCAAATTGCATGTGTCCAAATTGCTTTTTGATTAAAATGAAATGAATAATAAAAAAAAAAGTCGTAAAATCTTCATTATTAGGATTGTTAATTATTTTAACTATATGCAGATTTTCTGTTTACCATGAGATAAATGCTTCAACAGCATGCTTTATATGTGCTTCAACAACAGTCATAGATCCCAGTTACTTTGAAAATAAGATTCTGTAAATTCTTCTACACGGTTTCTAACGAGTTGGTATTATATTAATAAATAGAGGAAAAAACATTTTTTTTTTACACCAATTTTTCTTTAGGTGCGAATTCAGTTGCTATTAGTTCTAAAAATAAGACTGTGATACAATAATCATGAATTCATTTTTCAAAATATTCTCCATTAGTTTCCAGACACTCATAATTTACACAACAGTCGGTTCTCAGTGAAAAGGCTACCACTATCACATGAAGGAATGCGTAAAAATGACTATACTACTACTTTCCTTCTGTATAAACCTTAGCTTATAGTTCAGTGAATTGAGATATAGAATGCTAGAAGATCAGTCCGCTTGAGACACGAAGCCCAATATTTTTAGCCGAGACATTCCTGGTTGGCCTTAGCTTTACTGGCTGTGCATAATGTTGATCCCCGTTAAATCATAATCATTCAGTCTTGTTGGAAGCTCCACTTTTTCCTCTTTGAATGGAAGTGTCAGATAACAGCTCAACTGCAAGTTTCGAAACTACTTCCTAGTAGACTTTACAAGAAGTTGTAACTTTTTTCTTTTTCATTTTTGGTCTTGTTTGTTTACAGAAATGAATTTCAGTAGTGCAATCTAGCACAGCCTCACCAAACCATGATTATAGAAATAGGAATTTTTGGGATCTTCTCATGAGCATCTTATGGAACTTGTAATATAAAGCTTTTCATTTCGGTTGACTCTCTTCAGTTGTTTTAATAATAATAATAATAATAATAATAATAATAATAATAATAATAATAATAATAATAATAATAATAATAATAATAACTGGAAAGTCATAATGTGGTGATTGTATCCGTTAAACGTATATTTTGCTTGTGTTTTCGTCATGCGCGGTTGTTTGATATATGGGTTATTTAAAGAAAAAAAAAGTAACTACTATCCATTTCATAAAGATAGGCCCCTGACTTCGCGGTGCTGCCGTGACGTCCAGTCAAAACTTATATTGCATTGTCGTACCTCGTTGGAATTACTGGAATGTTGTCTTTTCAGTACTTAAGACATAAAAATTTTCTTTGTACTATGTAGTGAGAAAAAAATAAAAATTAATGAAAAAGTGCGTATTTTTTCTTTCTTTTTTGGTAGATCAATGTTTAGAGGACTATATCTCAGAAAAGAGATCACGTGAAATAATTTCCTGTGTACAATACGTAGATGCATCCATTAACTGTAAGTTGTGAAAAGTTCAATTTTCATCACTTGATACTTTTTGTGTAATTAAAACAAATGTACGACGCTCTGATCTCCTTTACCATGGTAGGTAGAGAAACGTACAAAACACTGTTCGAAAATTTGGAAGTCTAGTGTTCCAAATATTGGGAACTATTAACAAAAAAGGGTTTAGTTGGTAATTTATTTATTTATTTATTTTTAAAAAATGTTTACTTCAACATATTCTCTGCGTTAAACGATGAGCCATGTTGTAGCTCAATCTTTGAATTCCCCGCGCTTATATGAAGAAACACCATACAGTAACTGGAAGTGCGGCAACGCTGTCGTGCAGTGTTGTCGCGTTCAGGAAGCTTTTAGCGCGAAGCCTACTTCATAAGAATGTAATAAAAAAAGTATTTATTATAACCTTTCACAACATCATCAAAATAATAATAATAATAATAATAATAATAATAATAATAATAATAATAATAATAATAATAATAATAATAATAATAATAATAATAATGCATGTACACTCATGTCCAAAATTATTTCCAGTGGAAGCTACCGCCCGATCGCATTGACTAGCTGTCTGTGTAAACTTTTGGAGAAGATGATCAATGCCCGCTTAGTCTGGTTTCTTGAACACCATGGCCTCATTTCCAATCTTCAGTGTGGCTTTCGGCGCTTCCGTTCCACTACTGATCATTTGGCGCATCTTGAAAGTGCTATTCAGGATGCATTTCGTCATCAAGAACATCTGATAGCCATCTTCTTTGACCTTGAAAAGGCCTATGACACTGCTTGGCGATATGGCATTTTGAGGCAACTCCATCTCTGGGGCTTACGTGGCCACTTGGCTCTCTTCATCCAGAATTTTCTCCAACAACGTTCTTTTAGAGTCAAGCTTGGAGCTACTCTCTCTGCTCAGTTTCCACAAGAGAATGGCGTTCCACAGGGTAGTGTTTTGAGTGTCACTTTGTTTGCTGTTGCAGTGAACAGTGTGATGTCGCAGCTCTCCCCTTCTGTTCATGGGCTGCTTTATGTGGATGACTTTACTATCTACTGTCGCTCACGTGATCTCCGTACAGTTACTCGCCAGTTGCAGTTAGCGCTCAACCGCCTTCACCGATGGTCTACCACTACTGGTTTCAGCTTTTCTCTCACCAAAACACACTGCGTACATTTTTGTCGCCTTCGTCACTGTGCCTATGATCCTGAGCTGTTCCTTGGCTGTTCTCGATTGTCCTATGTGGATCATGTTCGTTTTCTGGGCTTGGAGTTCGACCGACGACTTACCTGGGCTGTTCACGTTCGAGACCTGAAGTACCGCTGTCTCCGCTCCATGAACTTACTACGTTTGGTGTCCCACCTTTCGTGGGGTGCTGACCATGTGGTGATGTTGCGTCTATATCGTAGCCTTATCCGCTCCCAATTGGATTATGGCTGTGTTGCATATGGTTCTGCTCGACCTTCCATCCTACGTCATCTGGATTCTGTTCATCATCTTGGCCTTCGTTTGACGCTTGGAGCTTTCCGAACTAGCCCTATTCCTAGTCTCTATGTCGAGGCTCATGAACCATCTCTTTCCCACCGTCGGGACTGCCTGCTCCTGCGCTATTGCATTCATATCCGTGCCGTCCCTGACCATCCTTCGGCCTTTGCCCTTGAGGCTGGTGCTCGCTATGACAGATATCAAGCACGACCTACTGCTACCCGGCCTTTTGGCATTCGTGCTATAGACCTTGGTGCTTCTCTTGGACTTGATGTCCCTGCCATCTCTCCATTGGGCCTCCTGCCCATTCCTCCATGGACAGTCCTTCCACCAGTTGTCAGCTTTCATCTAACGCAATTTAAGAAGTCTGTTACCAGCAATCAACAATTTTGTCAGGAGTTCTTCTCTTTTCTGGATGCGTACCGTACCTACGCTGTCTTCTACACGGATGGTTCGTAGCATGAAAATTCTGTTGGCTGTGCCTTCGTCACGGATGATCATAGCGCTGGCTTGAAGCTCCATCCTACTTCCACTGTGTTCACTGCTGAATTGGTTGCTATCCTGGAGACCCTGCATTATATTCTCGCCGCCATCTTCGGCAGGTTCTTGTCTGCTCTGACTCCAGCAGCGCTTTATGTAGTCTTAACGACGTGTCAACTGCGCACCCTATCGTTCAGCAAATTCTCCTCTCCTGCCATTCCTTGCAGGTTGTGACGTCCAGTTTTGTTGGGTGCCTGGCCATGCTGGTATTCCAGGTAATGAGCATGCTGACCGTGTTGCCAGAGAAGCTACCCTTACAGGACCTGCCCATTCAGCACCGCTCCCCAGCTCTGATCTTCGTCCTGTGATCGATCGTCTTCTTCTTCACCGCTGGCAGACACACTGGGATGCGCAGATTCACAATAAGCTGCATGCAGTGAAGCCCCACCTTGGAGTCTGGTCGACGAGCTCCCGATCATCTCGCCTGGAAGAGCGGACTTTGGCACGACTTCGTATTGGACATAGTCATCTCACCCATGCACATCTTCTGCGACGTACGCCTCCGACTGTGTGTCGTCATTGTGGTCAGCCCCTGAGTATTCGTCACCTCTTAGTGGAATGTGTACCTCTTGCTCCTGAGCGAGCTCGACTTGGATTACCAGCCGATATGACAATCTTGCTTGGAGATGATGAATCCATGATCCAGAAAATGTTCAATTATTTGCAGAATCTGCATGTTATGAATGCTCTGTGAGTGCATTTCTCGCGTTTCCTTTTACTTAATTTATTTCCGATTTTATCTACTATTTCTTAGCTTTCATGATTTTATGCTTGTCATAGCATTTCCTTGCTTTTATTCTATTCCTGCACTGTTATGTTCAATACTAATTATGGGCTGCTCTACGTGTGTTCACCTATTGCCGAGCTGCCCCGGCAGAGAAGATTAACCTGTCATTGTGTACTAACCAGTCCTTGTGTTTGTGTATCGAGTTTGCACGTTTCTTGAATGCTATGACATTTTAAATTCATAAATGACCGAACACCTTTTACGTACTCCAGACTTTGCTTTTACTTTATTATATCTGTGATACTCTGCTTTTATGTTCTTGGGTACTTCATTTTTCTAGTCAGAGAAGGGTGCAAAAGACCTCGCTGTCGACGCGCCCATATAAACCCCTTTCAATCAATCAATCAATCCAAAATTATTGTCGCATGTCTATAAATATGTTATTGTAGGAATATAATTTGATAACGAATTCGCCTGGTATTTCTTATAATGTTAGTATGTGTATAATCAGCAAAGACATGTATGTGGCAAATTTCATGTCAAAAGAGCAGTAAATAAGAACAATAAAACGAAAATAAAATTTTCTTATCCATTTAGCAACATTTTGTTTTACTCATGCTAATTTTCGTATTTATAATTACAAATATACATTTCCCGACTCTACATACAGTATCAGTATTAAAAGTACCCTGCAAAATCATTATCAAATTATATTCTTACAAGAAGACAGTTATAGATATGCGACAACAATTTTGGACATGAGTGTGCACATCTCAATGTAATCGAAATAAAACGTTGAAGTAACATCCAAAAAGCCATCTCTTAATCTATTTACTTCATTCACTTTCGTCATGGCTTTGTTGACTCATCGCTGCTCCTGCTATCTTCCTGAATACTCATTAACAATGGCTCCATTTCTACCTCAAGATCTATCAATATACACACTTTCCAGCTTACGAACATGTTAAAGGTTAAAAAGAAATGTACTGTAGCCTTGGCAAACACGTGTTCACCCAAGTTCTGCGATCAATTCCCCTGCCGAATGTACAGTAACACAGAATGGGTCCTTTATTTGCGTCTAATCACGTCGCACTGATTACGTCTTCAACACTTCCCGTTGGTTCGTAGGCGTCAAAAACTTACACACGCACTCACATCATATAGGTTCATTGCAATGAGAGGGACGAATGGGCATTTATATTTTCATGAGTATATCTCGTGCTTTTTGATTGAAAAAAAAATATATATATCTGTGGAGACATTAAATTTTAAAAATATCTCTAAAAAGTGCCGGACAGTGTGGGTGACAAGTTTAAATACCCGTCCGGCTGAGAGTATACACGCCAGGAAAATGTGGCAACGTAGCACTCCGTATAAACTGCGATAGCGAAGGGCGCAAAGCAGAGAAAATCATAATGTCATATTTGTGATTGTTTATCTTTTAAAACAAGTCAAAACAGTTTGGTTGAAAAAGCTACTTTAAGATCTTTCTAAAAGTTTTTTTCAGATTGTTAATACACCGCAGCAATTCAGAGATAATGATGTCTCACTTTTTACTGAATAACAAGAAAATTACTGCGTGTTGAGTAATGAAATTTTCAGAACTTACAGGTAATATATGCATCTACATATCGTGCACAGGAAATTATTTCATGTTATCTTCTTTCCGAGATTTAGTCCTATAAACATAGATTTACGAAAAAAGTACAAAAAAATACGAACTTTTTCATTAATTTCTATTTTTTTCTCACTACACAGTACAAAGAAAATTTGTATGTCTATAGGTATGAAGTATTGAAAATTTGTATGAAGTATTGAAAAGACAACACTCCAACAATTCCAACGAGGTACGACAATACAATATAAGTTTTGACTGAACGTCACGGCAGCATCGCGAAGTCAGGGGCCTATCTTTATGAAATGGATAGTAGTATCTGTATTTTACCGGTAAGTTCTCACCCTTAGCTCTTTGCTGAGAATGAGGACGACATCCTTTTAAGTGTTTCCTGGCAAGATTTTTCTGAATTTGAGTTGTTACCACCTTTAACCAGGCATTTCATCTTAAATGTACGTCGCCGACCTTTTCATGTGCGATTATCGACAGTTTATCTTGTTGAACGTTTCGATGGTCTGGTTTACAAATATTAGTGTATTATTATTATTATTATTATTATTATTATTATTATTATTATTATTATTATTATTATTATTATTATTATTATTAAAGGGTGTTGAAATGTACAAAAATAATTATTCATACTTTGTGGAGCAGTATTTAAGACAGTGCGATTCTTGTAATTACCCCAATTCATGTAAACTTTTTAATAACTATCATAAACTTTTTAACAAGATCATTACTATTGTATATAATCATATTTGTTTATTTTCAGCGGAGAAAGCGCATTTCATGCGATGAGCAGTAACTTAGGATGGGCGAAATATCCTATGATTAGCCGTATCGAATCATTGAAAAGTAATATCCCATTAACTGTTTTATACGGCTCTCGCTCGTGGGTTGACAGCTCGGCGGGTGACGCTATCAGAAAGAAGAGGAAAGGGTCGTATATGAACATTCAGGTAAACGTATTACTATATAATCATTAAAGATAAGACTAATTGAAATTTCTCTTTGATCTTGCCGTTGGAAACGTGCATAGGATTTCATTGAACTCTATGGCTTTAAAAATCCGAAAAGGAAAAGGTCGCAGTAGAAACTAAAGCACTGTTGTATTCTTTACTTTATCAAGCTAATTTCATCGTGATTATCTTTACCCATCATAACACCATACTTTGTAATTAGAACTTTTTTTTGCGTATAATTCCCATGCAAGCGAATTGTTCCGCCCATCTTCAGGGTAGCGACAAACCTGGAAAATCGGGGAAAATCAGGCAATTTAAGAAGACGGGGAAAAGTCCTGTTAAGAGTCAAGGAATTTCGAAGAAATTATGAGCAATTCTTGGCTCTAAATTACTTTTTAGCACAACACTTTAGTGAACATTTATTCTTTAATATAATTTTTCTTTGTTATGAAAGACAAAAAATACAAGAACGTTAAAAATAGTAAATTTTCCTTTTACAAACTGGACAGTTTTTCGTCAGAAACGATACAGATGTTCCTCCCACTTACTATCGTCAGCCTGACTGATAAGAAGACAATATGGCTTTTGATAGTGTGAAGCGTGTGAGAAAGTCAGACAACGAATCATATTCAGAATTGCCAAATATACTTTATTTACGAACTGTTTTCTTTCTTATGCGAACATATGGATCTGCAATAATTTTGTTCGATTTTACCTTAAAGTTTGTTGAAAATGTTGATTTCGGACTGTGCGAATACGCTGTTATCCCAAGAAAGACTGGGTAGTTATCTAGACTGACGCAGCCAGGGCTGTATAAGTTAACACAGTGCACTCGTCGTATATTAACATACTTCATAGTAACATTTCATAAATTGTGTGAAAATCTTTTGAACAATTCCGCTTCTGGCAAGCCAAACCAAACCCAACGCGGAGAACGCTTCTTGTTCTCAAATTAGTACGTACATATTACTTTGAAGAAGCAACTTGTTAGAGTTACTTGCGCTCCTAGTTACTCAGTTATCTATATTTTAGAATTTGCATTGAATATTCATTTCTAAAGATAGAAAGCATTAAAGCAAAAGATAGAAGATTTTTAATAATAGCGTGAAGTCACTACAGACATTTTCGCTTACGCTACGTAATTAGTTGAAATTAGGTATAAAGCACCAATTAGTTACTATTACGCCTCAATCTCTGCATGGAGCAATCAATATGCCAGCATTTCTTATAGTGATGTATCATCTTTGTGGGAGGAACATATGCTGTGGAAGTCTTGCTTCCCCCCAAATATTACAGTGTTGTGTGTTTTCAAGAATGAAGTGTGAGAAAACCGTATATTAATAAGGGCATAAGAATTAAATGTTTTCATACCGCTATCTGCATATATCGTATGTGGAATGTGAAGTTATTTGTAAGTTTTTTAAATTTATTTTTGTGGAACCTGTACAATAAATACACCTTATTCAGGTGGTATATGTGTTTTTTTTTTTTTTCTATAGATGATGTCATTCAACACTTTATCGCGTACATGCGCATATATGTGATATTCTGTGGAGAGAAGTTAAGTTTGGTATTCCGTGGAGAGAAGTTGAGTTTTATCGTCTCCACTCTTCGGTATTGCATACCTAATTCTCTTAAATGCGTCAGAATCAAATATATCCTATTTCTGAACCTCTCAAGATATTTTAATTGTTCTTTATTTTAATAGCGAATGTCTACCAACAGGCTGTACTCTAAACCAGGTCTATAATCGTCTCTGTGGCTTGAAGGCTGCTCAGCATTTACATTCGTTATGTTTTGCGGTCACATTATTCTTGTTGCAGTCATGCTTTTTCAACCCAATATGAAATGTTCAAAGTATTATAAAACTGGCTCCTCTCAGACAAGACGTGTAAAAATGATTTGTAACTGGAATGCAGCTTTCGAACGGAAATACAAAACCGGTTCTGGTTGTTGGAAAGTATGCCATGAGGACACCCCTACTAGCACTCCTCTCCAAAAAATCGTAACAAAGACTAGATTTCTTCATTTAGAAATTTACAGTGAAATAAAAGAAAAAGGGATGGTTAGAATTCTGATTAAAATTATCATAAAGTAATATTACTTTGTTTCCACTACACTGTTAAAATAACGAAGTTTCACGATGTGCAGTTCCTGTTTTAATGTTAACATCGTCATACTTTTACAGTAAGGAAAAATCGTAAAGGGATTTTCATCATGTTCATATGTTGCTGTTCTATATTTTATTTTTCGACAAAATATTTGTTTTGGAACTAGGGAAACAAACAGGTTTGGTTTTGCTGACGGTTCAATTATCACACATTGGAAGGAAACTTATCCAAGGGATCGAACATGTTTCGGATGTTAGGTGGGTTTGAAATATTTTGCATTTGATACTAAAACATAAATTCAGTAGCATAGTCGGTAGAGCTTTCACTTCTGGCGCCAACTTCCTGCGCTCAAACCATGGGTGCTAACATTGGTTTTGTTGTAAATAAACACCGAGTGGGCTGAGGGATTCTCCCGTTTCCTCTCCTATTCGCATTCCTTTCGTTTTTATATAATTAATTCAGTGATTACTACCTACTGTGTACAACGATAAACTAATAATTTAATACGAAGTATAAATGTTAAGCAATGAGCCGTCGTCTGCCAATAACCGTAAGGCGCCTTCGGGAATTGTGAAAACTACGAATTTGTAGTGGTTGACTGTTTTCACTTGTGTAAATTAAGTTCTGAAACAAGATTTGATTTTTTTCAGGAATAAGTTGTTTTTTCTGGCTTTTCGGCATGAGAATTAATTCTGGTGCTTTGTTTGTAGTTTTCTGCATTTAACTTTTAATGAATTATTAAGTAAATAGAAGTAATATGTCATACAAATACGGGGTGTCTCAAAAGTCCCCTGACATAGGGTATAGCTCTATTATCAGAGCTACGACAAAATGTAAGAGGGGAAATCGTCTCCAAATATGAGGTTTTCAATCTAAAGTGAAGGAATCTTTTAAATCGGACGAGCCGTTTGGGCTGTACACTCTTTATGCGCTCAATGTTAGATGAAAATGTATAGTTGCCATTTACTTGGGGCTGGGGGAGGGAAGGACGGGACGGAAGGTGGACAAATTTTGTTCCTACAAACATGGTGAATGGGGGCATGTTTGAAATGGAGGCTTGCCATCGACATGTTAGCATAACAGACAGTAACTTTATTCACTTACGTTATGGATCCAAGTAAATTGCATCGTTTCATTTTCATTTAACATTGGACGCATAAAGAGTGTACAGCCCAAACGGCTCGTCCGATTTAAAAAAAAAAAAAAAACAAAAAAAACTTCACTTTAGATTGAAAACATCGTATTTGGAGACAGTTTTCTCTTACATTTTATTGTAAGTTTGATAATAACAGAGTTATCCTATGTCAGGGGACTTTTGAGACACCTTGTATATAGCTATCCATGAAGTGCACCTGTCATCTTGCTGACTGTTTAATATTATGTTTTAATCTAAATGAAAGAAAAGTATTTTATGAAGGAAACAACTAAAGTTCCAACAATTTCTCCTTTCGGTCTTTGAATATGTTTTTGTCAGAAATATGTAAATCTTTCTTTCCTTGTAAGTATTGGCTAAATGTCCGTATTTCTAAACAGTTGTAATAATTCTTCTATATCATTCATTATTTTTTTTTTCAAAAAGATTTGTTTCCATTTGAGGGTGTGACCCTTTGTGTGACAAATCACAAATTGGACCGACAAAATTTTTACCACATTTTTGTCTGACTTTCAAATTCTATAAAATTACAAATGAAAACCAGAAACGTTTATCAATCAACAGAATGTCACGATTTTCATAAACATTTTCTACACAAAAGTTCTACCAGAGATATGGATTTATGGCATTCATCATTTTTAGATAAGGGGCCGCGGTGGCTCAGTGGTAGAGCGTTTACCTCTTGTGCATGGTGTCCGTAGTTCGATCCCACCTCGCACCAAGTGAAGTTTGTGGTGTACAAATACCGTGTGCGTGGGTTTTCTCGGAGATCTTCCGTTTCCTTCCACTATTCATTCCATCATTGCATCCATTTCTCATCATCACCGTCTCCTTCAGCCGAGCCGGCATAACTGTGGGACGTAAAACTGAAATATTTCATTTTTAGATAATGGCTCATATTTTTTGTTTTCTCTTTTGTAATAGGTAATTTTATGTCTCTTGTTTAGTAGACCAATCTTTTTTTTTATACATATTTCTTCTGCAATCTAATTTATTTGATTTTTCTTTTATATTAAAGGTTATCACAGGTGCTGGTCACCATGTGTATGCAGATAAGAGTGAAATATTCAATAAACACGTTTGTGAAGCATGTGAAATGACTGATCGATTAAAAGAAAATAAGAAAAATGAAGCTAATTTACCAGCAGAGAAAGAAGAATCTAATCTTGGTGATAAGATATTAGAAATACCACCAGAAGAAAAGAAACCTTCATCACCGGTGATTAAGGTGGGAGTAGCAGAATCTAAACAGCAATAATGGATCCTGAAATTTACGTGCTAAATAGGACTGTTTTGAAAAAAAAAGAAAGAACTGTTATATGCTAATAACGTCAATTTTAGTATTAGAGAAACAAAAGTCCAAGAGATTTTTTAATTCTCTCACCTGTGCTAACTTGGATGGCAAGTTAAAATAGCTAATTGCCAAGAAATAGGAATAGCTAAAGCGGCTGTGATTCTGAGTACTTCCACTCTTTTTCAGACACATTTTTAATGCAAACTTTCTCTGTTGATTATTTTAGTTGTATGTGAAGTTCATTGTGGGCCAGGAGCTACTTCACATAAAAAATAAATTATTTTTTATAAATGAAACAGTATATGTATTGCATCTTGTTAAGTAAAGTATTATTTTAAACTATTATACTGGAGTTTTTCTTAGTTGGTATTTAACATTGTGAAGTATGACATGTCTTATACTAGTAATAATTATAAGTGCGTCAGTTTATAAGTGATTACTGTATATTGAAGGTCTAAATGTTCACGTTGCCAAAGAAAACACTTTAATTTAAGACTAGGTTTTTTTTTTTTTAAGTTGCATGATTGTTATATATTTGTCATTTTATTTTAATTCTCCATTAAAATCGAATAGATGAGTAAATAAATAAACTTCAAATGGAAATAAGAAAAAAGCATAATTTTATTTAATGAGAACCAAGTTTCTTTTGGTTCAAAACATATTTGTTTGTTGTATATTAATAAAAAATAAAGGTTAGTTGTAAATTCATTCTTAGATGCGGCTGATAAACTCCAACCTGTCGGTATCTGTTGTGGAAGGGACAAATTAGGGTACATATCTTTAGCACAGTATGCAAAAGGCTCTACAGTATTCTGAAAGTTCTGTATCAATTGAAAGCAAAGTTATGATTTTTGTTTATTTTTAAGGTTGTTTTAAAAATTGAATAATTAATTTGGGACCTGTTATGTGAATAACATGCATTACTTCAAAACTACAGCTTTTATATTATATACTATCGTTGATTACCCGTTCTGCTAGGTTAAAATGAAAACTTTAAATGCACAACTCCTTATGTCATGTGTTCGTTAAAAATGGCAGTAAAAATTAAATATTACAATTGTGAGCTGACTTTGGATTTAAACGGCATCGGAAGTGTCATTCTTCATCTCAGCGACCCCGAAAACTATGGATTCGGCACTACTATTGGTCATTTTCCGTCATTATAAGTTGCGGGGCTGAATTTGGATTTAAACGGCATCGGAAGTGTCATTTTTCATTTCAGCGGCCTCGAAATCTATGGAATCGACACTAATATGGGTCATTTTAAAATATTTACCCCCTCCCCTACGTTGTACCGTTAAAGTGAAATGATAAAAACATTCCCAGGCCCGAAACTTCATCTATGTTGAAGATTTGATAAAGAGATCGGTTCGGTAGTTCAAGCGGTGCGAAGTCACAAAGGTAGTTACTTTCTTTTGTATGTATTTTTCTATACCTCCCCCCATCCTCCTCCCCTAGGTTGCACCGTCAAAGTGAAATGATAAAAAACATACCAGGCCCGATCCTCATCTATGTTGCAAGTTTGATCGAGATCGGTATAGTGGTTCAAGTGTTAAGTTTTATTTTTTTGTATCTCCTCCTCGTCCCCCTTCCTTGAAAATTTGATGAGATCGGTAAGATAGTTCAAGAGATACGAAGTCACAAACATAGTCACATTCAATTTTATATAAAATATATAAAATATAAGATGTAGTTTTCATATAATATATATAAACAATATATCATGTCCTTTTTTTTTTTTTTTATTATTATTATCGAATTCCACAAATGATGGATGTTACTCTTAAAAAATCAATTACCAAATCTATGCTGTAGCATAAGATGATCAAAGCAGTATTTTACCCTTCACCCTCGTTTTGTTTAGTCTTACCACCTTTTTTTCTAGCATAAAAGTTACATGGAACGAGAACCTACAATTAAATGTGAACTTACAATTGAACTTGAACCATCAGAGCTCTCATCTAACTCACACGTTCTGCACAAAATGTGGGAATGCTAAACGTTGAGCAATGAGGGAGTCCGTACTTCGTCATACGCAAGGTATGAATTTGGGCTCCACTTTTCCAAGTTCTTCCAACAAAGTTTTTCTTGAACTTCCTTAAATCATTTTAGAGCTTTTTGTTTTGTTTTTAAATCTTCAAAATCGGTTAAATTGTTTTTGCGAAACTTAGTTGAGATTTTGTAGCTTAGCTTAAGGAGTGAAGATATTTAGGTTCCTAGACATAATTTGATCTTGTACTGAAAGCAGAATGGGTACTCGCATAGTACATTCCTCGGTTTATTTGACGTCGCTTCCTCACGGCTATATGGTTAGCATACGCGCCTTTGTTACGGGAAATCGGGTTCGATTCTCGGTGGGAGTTATGTGGTTCGTATTCCACAAGCCTGTTGATTCAGTTTTATTGCCAATGTGTTTATCGGTATTAAACGTGCTTTTCTGCTGTGTGGTGCATTTTGATAATCTAATATGTATTTTGGAAATGGGTATATTGTTATAAACCAACAGGCTAGATTTAATAAGTGGAATAATCGATTCACCATGCGGTTTTTCTATTATACGTCAAGTCGTTTGAACTCAGGAACGTTTTTGTATATTTCATATAAAATATAGATTTATTTACATATATTTCTGTGTAATAATATGGTAGGGTTCGTATCTTTAGCAAAGTATTCTGAAGGTTCTGCATCAGTTGGAAGTGAACTTATGATTTCTATTTGTTTTTAAGATTGTTTTAAAAATTAATTAATCAATTTAATCTGTTACGTGAATACTATGCATCACTTGAAAACTTCCTATCAGTTTCTAATGCTATGTTAGTTTCTTGGCATCATAGTTCATGGATGGGGATCTGTTGTAAGAATACCCATGTATTTTTTCACAAAGAGAAACATTTTATATTCGAGGGAGAGTCAAAGCGACTGTGGACAGAGGTGGGGATGCAAGACCAAAAATAGCATGTGACATTAAAGATCAGACTTACCTTTATTTTTCCAGATAAGTACCATGTACATTAAAACATTTGTTATATCGGTCTATAAGCCTCTTCGAGGAAAATGCTCTTCCTGGAAAACCTTCAAACCTGGAAAAGGCTTTTCAAAACCTCTTCCAGGAAAAGTTTAGTGCTCTGCATACAGAAGAAGCGTCGAACAGCTTCCGTGACTTCAGCTTTGCTTCCAAAGTGTCTGCCCGCGAGTGTCTTCTTCAAAGTCGGAAACATGGAAATCACTGGATGGGAGATCCGGACTGTGGCGGATGGGCAAGGCGTTCCCACCCAAGAGTTGGTTTTGCGTAGTCGTCTCTGAGTGTGATCTCATATTGTCATCCAACAACAGAACACCAGATGTGAGAAGACCAGGCCGCTTGTTCCGAATCGCCTCCTTCAATTTCGACAGGGTGTGACAGTACCGCGCAGCAGTGATGGTTCCATTCTCCAAGAGGTCCAGCAACAAAACCCCTTGGGCGTCCCAAAACACTGTGAGTAGGACTTTTTCTGCAGAGGGTGTTGTTTTTCTTTTTGCGGACAGGTGATGACAGATGTTTCCACTCCATCGATGCGGCCGTCGATTCGGGCGTGAAGTGGTGGACCCACGTTTCATCCCCCGGCACAATCCAGAACAGAAAGTCATTGCCATCACGATGGTAACGCCGAAATGTTCCAACTGACACCCATCGTGCTGACATTTTCCGGTAGCCGCGGCACGTAGTGGGTGATCTTGTGAGCTTGCACATTCCACATTCCAAGTTCCTCCGCTACTTCATCGATGGTAATACGCCGGTTCGCTTTAATCATGTCATCTACCATCCTGGCAGTGTAGTGGCCGTGTACGTCCTTCCAGGTCTCGGTTTGTCCAGTACTTGCTGCCGCCCCTCACTGAATTGGCGACACTATCTCCGCACCATTTGTTTCGACATCACATCAGGCTCATGGACTTCCACGAGGCGGTTATGGATTTCTGCTCCCGATATGCCACATGCCCATTCATAGCGTCTCGTGATCAGTGTTTCTTTCAGACCTAATTTGGGGGCGGCACTGCCCCCCGAAGCAGACCAAAATAATACGTCTATAATATAATAATAAATACAATAGTATCAGTAGTGCTCCCCCCGAACATTGTTTCTGAAAGAAACACTGCTCGTGCTCGCACTTAGTTCTTTGACCACGACGTCAAAATTCTTCTCTCCATAGCTACCAGGCTCAGACTGACACGCTATTCTCCGCTTTGCGCAGGCGCTGCGACGGCACACTATCTGCAGGATCGTGGGTGAATGATACCCACTTATGTCTGGAATGTTGCGTGTGCAACTGCTGTCTTGCTTCCCCAGTGCTGTTCGCTTTCCTGGAAAAAACGAGAGGGGAAACTTATTTTCGGACTCCCCCACAAAAATGTTCAAGAAACACAATTCTGCAAGCATTCAATATTTGCATCTGTCCACCCCGCTGTCTAGGGCTGGCACATACGCCTTTGGTGCATAGGATGGAGTACTGGGTTCTTTTCACGGTGGTAGAGCCTTGAAAGCATTACGGCTCGGATTCCACCATCAACTGTGGTGTTGACTTTGTTTACATTGATTCATTTCTTCTTCTGCTTAAAGTTTACGTACAATCACCATTTCTTATCTCCAGTAACAGTACGTGAGAGAAAGGGGTCATGTTGGCGACATGATTTACGACGCCGATTAAACAAAGAATCATATATGGTAACACGCTATTCTTGTTGTCTGCACTGAATGAATGAGACCCAAACGGACCCAGTTTTGGAACCTTGCCCATCATTGAAGGTGTCGCACAATGGATGCCTGTCCACTGTCCATGTCCGTGGCCAATTTCCGGGTACTTTGACGTGGATCAAGTGCGAATGGTCCTCATCAAAGGAAGATGGACGACTAGAACGTAGGGGCAACTTTGCTGATACCCTATTCCATAGTGCTTAGATGGTACCAGCAAAAACTCGCCATCGTCTGGAATCAATCTCTACCCTCAATATAGCTCTATTTATCCACAACGTTATGCTTATTCCGCAGATACGGCACCTCGTGGTTAGATGGTAAACATTTTCGCCTTTGGTATGGGAGACAGAAAATTTATATCCGGAACCTGTAGTTCGGATTCCGTATTCAAACTAAGTACAGATTCAGTATTAAAATGTCAATAGCACTCGAACGATTTGCTTCAGCATAGGCACTATCAGGATCTTTAACTTTAATTGCAAGATATCGGATTACAGGCACACGTTGTCTCGTTCTCGTTTGGTTTGTGTTTTTTCGAGAGGCTGAGCCTGGACCCAAGTTTATATTTTTAGTACCTATAAAAGTTGATATTCAATATATATTCATAAAGATAAAATGTGTGAGAACGCCACAACTTCGCACCGAAGCGCTTGCGAGGAGAACTTTCGCTACCCCCTGGCTATCCCATAAGCACGCCCTCATCCTAGGATCAGGATGTGGCCGACGCAGTCAAGGGGAATGGGGTGTAAGAACCATTCCTGTCGACAGAAATTCATGACCCCTGAAAAAGAAGCAACCTAAAAGAAACAAGATTGGAACTAAAGGAATGAAGCTTTCGAACCAAAACGATAACCTCAGTAGTACACAAGAGAACAAAATGTGGGATTTTTATATTTTAATAGTGTTTTGGTATTTTTATACTTTCAAAAACCGGAACAGTGGACAATATAAACACTGGACTCTCACAACAGCAGTCCAGGATGAGTGCACGTCCACCCCAAATGGAGGAAGACGTCTACAGATCATCCACTTCCCAAGACTCCCACCAACCACCCGCGAGTTTGGTAGCAATATTCGCGGCTGAAAAGACATGCAAGAGAGTGCAGATGAGGAGTGATACATGAATGAAAAGTGAGACCGCCCTCTCAGCTTCAGCCCCTTTCCAACGATGACTGTCCGCTACATGGAGGGGAACCAATACGTTTGACATTATAAAAGATGCTTGTGGTTCGGCTTATAGCTGAAGCAATGCATCCATTGTGCTGTCTTTTAATATATTCTCAATCTAATTCTGAGTGTTTTTTCTTTTGTGTGTGTATTCACATTAATAAAAGTTGAACCATTGAGCATTATAGAACACGTAGCTTCCGGTTCGTGCTTGAAGGTTCAATTCTTTTGAGCCCAAACCCACTTTAGGAAGGCTTTAGCCAGAGCACTAAGACTTGACCAGGATAATTTTTACCGGATCTATCTTGAGCTCTCTTCTATCTTCTTGAGTGGTTAATTTTTGAAATTATTAGTTTGATGCGAATGAAATGTTCACCCCAGGTGCGTCACTTCTCTTTAATAAAAAGCTGATTAATCAAACAGTCGCCTTCTGCAATCACACTTTTTCCATCGCCCAGTTCAAGATGAATTCCTTGGCAGAAAGAAATCTGGAGTCAACAATGCAAAGGAGATCTGAACAGCACATGGTACCGCCTGATAATCGAAAAATGCCTTCTCTTGTAAGAAGTGATTGGATGCCGGAAGAGGCGGTAATTAGTGGGAGGTATCGGAGGAATGCAGTAGCTAAGGAAGGGTTTCGTACTGCAGATCATGAAGAGTATGCATCATCCATTACGCGACATGTGGACAAACAATTGTCATAAAAAAATTAGGATATTATGACTTGACCATTGTTGGACAAGTTTGCGGTGCATGTCGTGTAACTCAGCACTGTAACAATATGCATTGATGGTTTCGCCTAGCTTGAGAAATACATGGTGGGTCATTACCACCATATCAGCAACAACTACCTGTGTTTGTAGAAGTGGTTCAGGAAAGTGTCCTGAACATTGATCACGATGCAACTATAGGTCTGATCATTCACGATTGTCATATGATACTCATATTTCATCGAAAGTTACAATCCCATGGAAGAAACTTTCCTTGTTATTCTGGTCTAGAAATTGCGGGTCGCCTGTGCGATGTAACGTATTATGTTAGGTCGTTCAGCACAAGAATGAGGGTAACGATGATCTATAGGTGATGCAGGTAATTGGGCACGTACGTTGAACTGTGAAAATACACAAGGGAAAAAGCTGGTGAAAACGAAACAAAGAATTCCTAAAAAGTCAAAAGTTAAAGAAGAAAATAGGAATATGAAACAGGGTTGTAATATGAAATTCGCTATAATTGTCTTTATACTAGTTCAATCCAGTGTTGGAGGCTGGTAACACTTGCAATATATTCACCAGTTCTCACTAGACTGCGTTGTATGCAATTGAGTTACTAATGGCGTGACACAGACAAAACCTCAAGGTTTTCGACCATCAAACAATTGTTAGTAGGTAAGAATTTTACATGTTTTTGACATACTATTAGTTTTATTCGCAAACCAATGTACCGTGTTTTTGAAAGTACGCAAATGAGACCTTCATATGAATGTACTAGTTAATGTGTAAAGTTTTATCGTACCAAGGTATTGAAGGTGCTTGGAAAAATGGCTGCTGGTGGTAATATGGAACAACTTGTATTTGAAAAATAACTTGTTCCATATTACAACCACTCTTTCTATTGTTACTGGTACAAGATGCCACGATCACAACTTGTTCCTACGAAGAAAAATGTAAGACCAATGAAATTCTGAAGATGTGGAGAATGCTGTACGTGCAGTTAGGGAAAAGAAAAAGACATTGAGTGAAGCTAGTAGCTGTTTAAATGTACCGAGAGCATCCTTCTAGTTGTAATGTACCGATAAGTTAATGGCACTGAGAAGTCTCCCAAGGAGTTAGCAAATACAAAACTGGGTCGAAAACCAACGTTACTCGTCGATCTAGAAAAAGATCTCGTTGAATACTGCGTTCTAATGGAAAGTAAATAATATGGATTAACCCCTAACGATATCCAGTGCATGGTATTTCAACTAGCAACAAGAAATGGAATTCAGACTCTTTTCACAAATGACATAGCAGGCCGAGCTTGGTTTTACCATTTTCTGCGGAAACCAGTAGGAACATCTCAGGCATGTGCTCTTGCCTTGAGTAAAGAACGTGTTGGCAATTTTTTTGATGCCCTTGAACTGTATGAGCAACATTCATTTCCCCCTGGTCGTACTTATAATGTTGATGAAAGCGGTCTTAATGTCGTCTAAAGTAAGGTATCATACGGGGTTGGATTGAAGGGAAAGTGGCAAATAGGAACGCTAACTGCAGCCGAAAGAGGATCACTAGTGACTATCATTGTGTGCATGAGTGCAGGCGGAACGTTTGTACCACCGATGTTGATATTTCCAGGGGCCAATTGGAGCGAGAGACTTGTGAGAGGAGCACCCCGGGAGCTATTGGGGAACATACTATTTCTGCTTGGGTCAATGCGTCTCTATTTACAGAGTGGTTTCGTCATTTCGTAAATTTCATACGGTCATCTGCTGTAGATCCTGTACTCTTGATTTTTGATGGGCATTTCTCCCCCACAAGAAATCTTGATGGCACGAGAACGTTATGTGATACTTATGGCTGCCACCACATACTACTCATCGACTCCAACCCTTGGAAAGGGCCCTCTCAAAACATATTACAGTGAAGAGATAAGGCAGAGCATGAGAACAACGCATGGATCAGTACTACATAGCAGAGAAATCTGTGAACGCCGCATATCTCAAGGTTCAAACAAGAGCTAGCGCATTGAGTGGGTTTAGAGTAACCGGTATTTATCAGCTGAACAGATTTTTTTTTTTCTGACGCAGACTCTTGCTGGTGAACAGGAGCCAAATTTGACGAACCATGAAATTAACAGCTTCGATGATGAACAACTGTCTGGTGTTTCAACGCCCAGGAACATTGGGAGAGGAGCAGATTTGTCATCCATCAACATTTGTCATCCAGGAGTTAGCCTACATGCAAGCAACAGAACGAACGGCAGTGGGATGTCCACACATGGGCAACAAACGGAAGAAAGAAGAACGTCGTCAACTCCTGGAAAGAGTTACGTAACTCCGGAGGAAATTTCTCATGTGCCGGTATTTAAAAAGAAGAAATCAGAGGTCAGCAACTGTATTAACTAGTTCTCCATATAAGAATGCCCTACTACAAGCACAGGAAAACAGAAAACAAAATTGTGTAAAGCAGCCACGAAATGTGATACTGAAGAACGTTACTCCAAAGATACGCAAGGTCCAGGTTCCAGCGGACTCCACATCAAAAGTTTTGGACAGACGAAAACATATGCAACTGCCCGAATGAGGAAAAACGTACATTGGGAAACCAAGGAAGGCGAGTAAAGTTCAGAAGATGTTAGGCTAGTGATGTTTCCATCTCTTCTGGCTCTTCAGATATACCTGCAGTTCTTGGAAAGATTTATCCTGACAACCCAAACCGTACATGTTATTCTGTGGTGAGACGGGCGAATTCAGGGCCTCACGAACAGTGGATTCAGTGCGTAAAGTTTCAGTCTTCGGCTCATCTTGAATGTTCAGCATGTGAAAACGATTACTACATAGGTGATATTTGTTCTTACTATCCTTAAGCATTCGCAGTCAGTTGACATATTTCGGTTCAGAATGCATATGTAGAATGCAGAATGCATATCGTCCTGTCCAAATTTAGGTCTAAAGTACGGCTAAACAGGTCTCTACCTTGTAATTCATTATTCGCTTTCTACACACTCAATGTTGTAGCACACTACGTATATAGGATTATATAAGTTTATTAAACTTCACTAGACAATCCTTCACTCGGCTTTTATTTTGAACTGTGTCACTATTTCATATTACTACCCTATTTTCCTGTATTGTATTGTTTTATAATTTTATGTTTCCTAAATGAGTGCACAGTTTTGCATATAAGTTTGGTAATACAAGTATCAAAGACTAAATTCCGTTCTTCTATACGTGAAAGCAGTCAGACTCAGGAACTTGTCAAATGACAGAGCGAAACAAAGAAGTATTCCATATTCCCACCTTCTCTAACGAGAAACTGAAGAAAATAAGGCTTCTCACTTGAAAATTGCCTTTTAGTACGTGGAGGAATAGAAGACGACGGTTCAGAAATAAAAACAGCAAGCTTACATTTTAGTGATGAAACAAAAGGAAATCAAATTCCAATAAGCATGAATGAACTAAGTGCGAACTTCCCCACCAAGTGAACAAAGTGCATACTGTGGCTAATCGTAGAACGTATCATGTCATGAAATATTACACATTGGAACAAAAGGAGAGTATAGCTCTTTGACACATGTCCTTGATTGTGCATTAATAGAACGACACGAAATGCCTTTTTTTTTTTCATACATATGCATCACCCAATTCTCAGTAATCTGGCGCAATATACGCGTGCGTCTATGAAAACGAAAACGGCGCTGCATCTGTTGTAATGCGTTACTGAAAACAAATGCCTTGGTGGTCATGCCGTACCAGTATAGACAAAATTCTACAAGTGAAACAATCCAAAAAGTCAACTGCTATGCCGAATGTCGCAAATCTTGGGTTGCGTTGACGGAAATCATTAGGAAATGTATGCTTATAAGTTCATAAAAGTGTCTTGATAGTTGCGGATCAGACACTCCGTATACGCTTCTGTATTTAAACACAAACAAACTATTTGCTAAGCAAAACAATATATTCACATAAAATACTCCATACGTGTTAGTTGGCGAAACTGTAACACGTAGTTAAGCAACTAAAGTTTATGCTCTTATATTGAAAGGATTTAACATGTTTGCTACTTTCCCGTCATAGGTTTGGTAGTATTGGTTCAAGTTCTGTACTATAAAATTAGGTAAACAAGGAAGAAGTAAGAGTTTTGTTGAGTATACACTATTAGATAAATTCTAGGAAATATCCTAGGATAAATATCACGACACATCTCCTATACGTCATTCAACGAACCTTCTGATCCTGATGTAAACATTGCAGAATTGTATTACTCCGCCAGTCATCGGATGATTGGCTATCGGTCAGCGCTTCTTTCGAGAAGCACGTGCTTGTACCCTGTCGATGTTCTACTTATTCCCCGCATGTGGCCATATTGTTAACTGTGATTCGCGCTAAAGTTGGGTCAAAACCAGTGCATGCGTATTCTCTTTTATTGCATTAATTCAGTTTAGTTCTTAGATAAAGTGTTGTTTCTGTTGTCTAATTCTAAGGAATTCTGGTAATAAGCCTTATAAGCAAGGACTATTTTCTTCTGTCGCATGGGTGTTCTAGGGCTCTCTAACCAATAAAATCAAAGAACGTGTATTTGTTTACATGAGGTACTGAACGTTCCTTGAATAAACTTTAGGAAATCCTATCCTTTTGTGCCGTACATGTGAAGATTTTTCCTGTTTCACAGCCTCCGAAGAGGTGTCAGGTTTCACAACGCATATTCGACCAGCAATGTTTTCCAGTGCCTTCTGCCTTGCATGTCTATTGTGCCAGAGCGTTGACTTTGTATCATATAAAGATGTATGCTCTAATAGGTGCGCAAATAGCATATTTGCTTGCGAGGGAAAACAAATTTGTTTTCACTTTCTCTCACCTGATGCCGCTTAAATCGAAGTCTCACGAACTTTCCAAAATAGAGCCTGCTCTAAGTAAGAGAAATCCCATAGGATCGTTCAAAACAAAGGAAATGACACACGATCTGATGCCATACACATTGAGATTTTGACTAGGAAAAATTGTAAGACATTTTCTAGTATTTATCTCATAGTGTATAGGTCGCATAAGTTTCTGAAGTTTCTGAGCTCTGAAAAAAATCTGCAATCAGAAAGCGACGGAATGAAAGAAACGGGGATGACCTTGGGATTATTAAGGTTGGATTCTTTAGAACTGAGCGTAAAAAAAAAAAAAAAAAAGGATTGATAACGGTTATTAGTTATCGTACAATATGGAAACCAGAGGCGGCTCATGAGGAAAGTTACGCTAGTAAAGATTAAAGTTTCATCACGTGAAACTATGGGAGTAAAGGTTATCTAATGTATTAATTGTACTTCAAGAGCATTTTATTCTTTTAGTTAAACGTGAGAAAACTAATTTTTACCGGCGTGATTTCCCTCATTAGCCGCCCCTGGCGGAAATCAGGTGGTAAATTTTAAATTGGATACGGGAGCAGGATCACGATAATCCCAGAAGTGGATTATTTTTTAAAAAATTCCCACAATATGAGTTAATTTAGTGGCAGCAAACAACAGAAAGATTCTTTTACTGGGTCAATTCATGATATCTGTATAGAAAGGAGCGATTGTAAGAGACTTTCCGATTGTGGTGATTAAAGAAACTAGAACGTGGTACACACTAGGACGCATCTGGCTCAATCTGATTTTTCGTGGCTGACGAAGTTTTTTACAGAGGTGTGTTCAATAAACCAGGACAAAGTACATATGTACGGCAAATCAAGAACAGACAACGAATTAAGGGAGAGGTTGCAATGGAGGAGGAAGCTGAACAGAAAGAGTGCATGCGTAGATAAAAATAAGAATAAGGAGAATTCACAGTAAACCAAGATAGGGATGGAAGAAGAGGATGAAATACGGAAGATTAACCTGGAGAACAAATCAAGGAGGAATGGACCGAGGTAGAAACAGAAGGGGGGCGAGGAGAAAGGGTCATGAAAGATTTAACTGAGGGACGTATGTAGTTATTTTGCGGGCTACTTAGGAGCTACGTAGGAGACACTTGATAATAATTTGCGTTGCAGAGTTCTCCCGCAGTGTCAAACAAGCCCACAACCTTTCCGTAAGTAAAAGCGATGGCTGGGGGTGCTCATGCAGATTTAAGAATTGTCTTCTGGGGGGGGGGGGGCACGGTAAATACAAATGAGAATTGAAGGATCTTATACGTGGCACTTTTACTTCTTGTCAAAAAGTTGCGGTGAGGGTACTTCCACGTACTCTTTGCTCCCGGAGCAGTATTCCTGTTGTATAAAATGCATATGCACCGTGCAAACCAAATATTTGAATATCGGATTCGTTGAGCTGATTAGGCGATTATGAATAACATATTTTGATGGCAGCCAATTTAAATATATATATATATATATATATATATATATATATATATATATATATATATATATATATATATATATATATATATAATATACGGATTCATGAAAGAAGATTGCAGAATATTTTGCTTCCGCTAGTACAAATATTGAATACAAGATCAAAGAGTGGACTTGGTGGTACAATATTGGTAGTAGATTTTAGATTAGCTTAAGCGTGTTTGCACACGATACCGACAAAATCGGAGGAAGCCCCGATAATATCGGCGTACTTTGCACATGTCGCCGATAATGTCGGTAGAAGCCCTGACGACATCGTTGCCGGTGATGAGCGAAGTAAGAGACACTCACAATAGGGTATATATTCTGCACTGTTTCTAAAATTCTTCTTTATATATGAAAACAAATAAAAGTAATAATAATCGAGAATTTTTTTTTAAAAACAAGGACTACAAAAACTGTTCTGAAGAGGTGTGCAGGACGGTACAAAACTTAGAAAAAATAGGCTTATGCCTAAACATATTTCGATTTAACAGTGCCGTTTTAAATAGATACCGTATCGTAAACATATTGTTTTCGTTTCGATGAGAATTGATACTGCAGTACATTGCAAACTATATTAGTTTTAATTTTTGTTGAAACACTGTTACATATTGTATGTATGTATATTATTTTGTTTTCCATGCAATTAACACTAATGTCATAGTAGATTAAATGATAAGATTTGAATTAGTAATTTTGTTTTACATTATTCCATACTTACAGTGGCACAAATCCCGCGGGGTGAAGGGGACAGTAGTAGGCCCCGGCGTTTGCCCGAATGACTCATCCTCACTCTCTTTCATGACCGGGGTGAAAAGTCAATGACCTTGGCCCGGGGTCAATGACCTAGGGGTACATAGGACCACCCCCTCTAAATTTTGGCAGGGGTACCTTGGCCCACCCCCTAAATTTTGGCAGGGGTACATAGGACCACCCCCCTTAAATTTAGGAAATTGCCAAATCTAAAAATTTGGTATGGTAGCCTAGGACCACAGTATGTACCTCTATCAGTATTGGGTGTCTATGTCGTTCCCTTTCATGGGTAAAAAATTGCCAAAAATTCAAATTTCGGAGGTTTTTGACCTAATTTATCCCCTTGGATGAGGTGTTATTACCCTATATAGTTATATGGGCGTATACAGGGGTCCATTACCTTTCATAAGACATGGGTATATTAATGCACCCATTGAAAAATTTGGGAGGGTTGCCTTGGCCCACCCCTTAAATTTTGGAAATTGCCCAATTTAAACATTTGGTATTATAGTATAGGACCCTAATATGTATTATGATAAATTTGGATGGTCCACCTCGTTCCCTTTTAGGGGTACCAAATTGCCAAAATATAAACGTAAGCAATACGTAGTACCACGTGTTTGGTTTTGACCTAATTTATCCCCTTGGATAAGGTTCTATTACCTTATATGTTTATATGAGCGTATACAGGAGTCTATTGCCTTTTATAAGACATGGGTATATTGGTGCACCCCGGGAGGGGTACCTTGGCCCACCCCTTCAATTTTAGAAATTGCCCAATTTAAACATTTGGTATAATAGTATAGAGCCCTAGTATGTATCACTATAAATTTGGGTGGTCCACCTCGTTCCCTTTCATGGGGAATTCTGTTTATCACCATTCCCAAATTTAAATAATACTTCTCTTGATATACCTAAGTCTTAGAATTAATCATATCATTATATGTTCAATAAGGTCAATAATGTCCGTCAATTGTTTACCTGAGTAGAACCAACTGTTTTCTAAAAGTGTGTGTACTCAAACTTAAGAAGTACCACAACAAAGGAAATGAATCCCTGTACACTACCTCATCAAGGACAATCACGTGGTACAACGTCTTGCTTACGTTTATATTTGGCGGGAATAATCAAAACCAATGACGCATTCTCAAATTATCCTACAAAGTTTCAATGTACCAATGTTCTGGACTCCTAATCCCATCATAGGTTAATAACTGATCACGTGATCATACTCATATTTGACAATGATTTACCCAATGAATGAGATACTATCCAATTACCAATTATTGATATGACAATAAGAAATGTACCTCCTCCGAAAATTTAAGATTGGTACACAAATACACCTGTGTCTTATGAAAAAGTAATAAATCCTGTACTTATTCAATAATAAAGCCGGTCAATAACCTTTAAATTTTGAATATTTGGTCATAAGAGGAACACCAATGGGTCCTAGAAAACGTTTACCGAATTTTGTTATTTGATAATTCCCAAATTTAAAAGGGAACATAAACATATAAAGGTAATAAACCTCTGTACATACCCATATAACGTGCTAAATAGGTGTCAATAACCTCCGAAATTTGATTTTTTGGTAGTTCTTTACCCATGAAAGGGAACGATGTGGACCATCCAAATTTATAGTGGTACATATTTAAGTCCTGTACTATGATACCAAATGCTTATATTAAACAATTTTCTAAAAATGAGTGGATGAGCCAAGATACCCCTCCCAAATTTTTAAAGGGTGCGTCAATGTACCCATGTCTTATGATAGGAAATGAACCCATATACATGACCATATAACCATATAAGGTAATAGAACCTCATCAAAGGGGAGAAATTGGGCCAAAAACCAAACACATGGTACAACATATTGCTTATGTTTATATTTTAGCAATTTTTACCCATGAAAGGGAACAAGATGGACCACCCAAATTTATCATGATACATGTTGAGGCATGTACTATGATACCGAATGCTCAAATTGGAAAATTTCCAAAATTTAAGGGGGTTGGCCATGGTACCCCTTCCAAAAATTTAAAGGGTGCATCAATGTACCCATATCTTATAATAGGAAATGGACCAATATATACATGACCATATAACCATATAAGGTAATAGGACCTCATCCAAGGGGATAAATTGAGCCAAAACCAAACACGTGGTTGTACTAAAATTTGGCAATTTCGTACCCATGAAAGGAAACGAGGTGAATCACCAAAATTTATAGTAATTTATATTAGGGTCCTATACTATAATACCAAACATATAAAAGGGACAATTTCCAAAATTAAAGGGGTGGGTCAAAGTACCCCTCCCGGGTGCACAAATGTACCTATGTCTTATGATAGGAAATGAATCCCCATACGTGACCATATAACGTATAAGGTAATAGGACCTCATCCAATGGAATAGATTAGGTAAAAAACGAAACACGTGGTACAACGTATTGCTTACGTTTATATTTTGGCAATTTTGTACCCCTAAAAGGGAACGAAGTTACAGTAATATATATTAGGGTCCTATACTATTATACCAAATGTTTAAGGGGACATTTGCCATTTTGAGATTTACTAATATTAATGCATTACTCATGTTCTGTCTGTATGAAAACACTATTACATTGACTATATGTATGATTAAAAGTGATTTTATACAAAATTAGATAATTAATTACTGCATAATTAATTATTAATTATGCATTTTTATTACGTGTTTTTCTCTGTAATCAATTGTCAGAAATATTTTTGTAAAAAAGTATATGATTCTTTACACATTTCTCATTGACATAAAATAATAATACACGTCAATATCGTGACAGATATTAAATTATTATTAATTGAAAATGGAAAAGTGCATTGCTGATACTACTGAATTCCGTATGAGGAACAAACTTTCAGTTTTGAGCACTATTTTTGTGAAAAATACTTTATTTATTCCTATATATTGCATATCAGGCAAATCCCTATATATTTGTCTTTTGATTGGTACCACAGTTTTGGATATAGACATATGCATTTCAAAGTAAAACATGAAACAATTTCGTAATATGTAAAATGCCACCCTCTTGGTTTGTGAGGTGGCGCCTCCCACTTCAGGCGACGTTTTTTTTCGGAACTTCTTGCAGTCTGGATAAGTCTTGACAGAGTTACCAACGCACAGTTTTATTCAGCTAGTGTTTTAGAAATGGGTCGTACGCGGCGATGTCCTTCCAGAAGTAGGAAGAGAAATAAGCATTCTAAGGCTATTCGTTTATCTTGGATAAAAAGGCGTAAAATAGAAGATAGCTCCAAGTGTGACACTTCTGTTTGTGTATCTTTGGAAGAAACAAGTGGAAGTTCTATGGAGGTTCCAATTGCAAGGGATGAATCAAATGATAAAGAAAGGTGAGATTTATTTTACTTTCCATCTTGATTATTAATTACTTTGAACCAACATAAAATGATTCTTTTATAAAATTGTTATCATTCTATCTAAATGTATACAGGGAAAGAACATTGTAAATCCAGTTTTATTGATTTTATACCAAAACTCATTTTTGTAGTCTGACTGAGCGTGTTCTTTACGCATATAGCTGCTTTTAACATCCAATTTACAGAGGAATGATCAAAATTTTTTACCACTTTGAGTAGTCCAAAACATCG